>NW_024424008.1:4800427-4983022 GCF_017311325.1 Ursus maritimus
GGCAGAGCTGTTCACAATGCATTCATTCAACAACCACTTAGTGAGCATTTGCCCAGTGCTGGACCTTGTGCTCAATGAAGTGGATTCAGATAAGTGTAAGACATGGTTCCTGCCAGTAATGAGGGCACACCCTAGTAATGGAGACTGACAGATAAATACATCATTACAATACACTCTTAAAGTGATGACAGGAGATATGCAGAGGATGCCAGCCATGTTTTGACAGACAGGAGACTTGCTGCTGTCCCTATTTCTGGTGGGAGGTAGGAAAGATTTCAAAAAGAACTCCCGACCAAAACCCCCTGATCTGTCTGCATTTAACCCGTCTTTCCCATCCCCTGTATTTAAAGATATTCTAGATTAAAACTCCTATTTTTTAAAAAATGCAAATTTCATTCTGTTTCCCCATCACGTTAACGTGAATTCTTTCTGTTTTCTCCAGTAAGGAGCTAGCTCACCAAGGATGAAGCCGAAGTGTGTAGGGTGGCAGAGCAGGACTGGAGGGTAGGAGCATGAAGGGGACTAAAGAGCAGCATGAGGAGGCTGGAAGAGCCAAGAAGTGGCGCATGGGAGAAGGCTACAACTTTACCTCCCTTCCAGTTTGGACCCTTCCTTCCCCCACTGAATTATCAGGAAGAAAAAGGCAAAAAAGGGGCCAAGAGATCCTGGAGGGAGTTAGGTCAGAATATTAGGCTGGTGAGACTCTGTGTAGGTCCTCCTGGGAAGGAAGGCTGCCAGGAGAGGCAGGCTCCTGCACTGGGAAGGGAACTGGTTGAGGGATAAGTGGAAACGAGTTAGTTCCTAACCGCAAGATTTCCGCGAGGTGGGGGCTTCTCGTAACTTTGGTTTAGGGAATGGGGGCGGGGCAGGAAGAGAGCGGTCTGCGAGGCAGGTGGAAGGCGGCGGCGACTTAAGGAGCTGAAGGGTGGGAAGTGAAAGGCTCTCAGAGCTGGAAAGGCTGTGAAGGGAGGGAAATGTCTAGGGGGTGGAGGAGCTGCCGTCCCGGCTGCGGGCACTGTGACGGCTAGGTGGAGCTGGGGACGCGGCGGGGTGCCGGGCGGGAAGGGGGGAGTCGTGACAGGACGACGGGTGGGAGCGGGGAAGCGGCTGTCGGACTGGCCGGGCTGCTGTGCGGGAGTGCCGTGAGGCAGTAGCGTGCTGGGTGGGGTGTGCAGGCGCTGTGAAGCTAGGGGTCGGGCCGGCAGGGCTGCGCGGGGAATGGGGTGCGGAGCAGGCTGCCTGACTCAGTTTCCGCCAGGCCGGGGGACGGGAGGAGCTCCTGTCCGGAGCGGAGGCTGGGCGGACTCACCTTGGCGGCGTCTGACAGCTGCACGAGCAGCAGCACTGACAGCGCCAGGCAGGACAGGCTAAGCAGGGAGCCGAGCCGAAGGAAGCCTCCCCACAGGGTCGCCATCGCTGCCAGGCCCAGCGGTTCCCACAGTCCGGAGCCCCCGAGACCTGCTCCCGGCTGGGGCTCCGGCTCGGGCTCGGGCTTGGGATCCGGCTCGGGATCCGGCTCCGGCTCGGGCTCCTCCGCCCGCACTTCCGTCTGGGCCTCAGCGTCACCGGCCGCGCCGGGTCAGCTACGAAAAGCATCCGCCCCGGAAACGGTTCCCGGCGCGCAGGGCCCGGAGGTTGCGCCGTGCCGCGCCCGCCGGGCGTACAGTCCGGCGGGGAAAACGAAGGGGGCGCCTCGGGCGGGGCAGCCTCGGCCCAGCGGCGCTTTGAGGCGCGAGGCTGTCTGTCCTGGGCGCAAAAGCAGCTGGGGCTGTGGACCGCCAGTGCCGTGGGACGTCCTCTCGCCCCGGGAGACCCCCAGCCAAGCCGGGACCTCAGACGGGAGCTTCCAGCGACCCCTGCGAGGCCGGAGCCGTTCGCTGCCAGACCCCTGAGGCTGGAGTGAGCCCAAGCGCTGGGATCGCTCGAGAGGGCGGCACGTCGCACCGGCGCCGCGGGGGCGGCTGGTGGGGGTGGGGAGTGGCCGAGCCATCCCGTCGCAGCAAGCCTACCCCCAGCCAGAGGGTCGGGGTCCTCTCGGGCACTTCGGGTACTAACCTGCCGCTCCCCGCAGGGTTTCTAACTCTCTGCTTTCCAGGCTGGCTTCTGTTTGGGTCTCCCCGCTTGCCTCCCGCGGGGGGCTGACCGCCTAGGCCCAGCCTGCTGCCGGACCTGGGCCACAGCGGCGCGGCTGCGCCGGGCTGGGCCACGTCAGGCCCGGCCAGGCTCCGGGAGGGGGAAGGTGTGGAGTTGGCCGAAGAACCGCCCTAGCAGCCTCCTCCGGCCGGGACTCCAGAAGGTGGGCCGTTGCGGCGCTACAGTCTTACTCAGGGCGACTGGCCTCCTAGTCAGAGTTGGGGGAGCGCTGACCGGTCTTCCTAGTGCGGGTCATCCTCTGCAGGTCATTTAGGAGAACCCTGGAGATGGCAGAGTGTCTCCAATTAAAATATTTTTTTAGTGAGTGGAGATAGTGTGGAGCGGAATACTGGAAAGGATAGAGCTCACCTCTACAGATTTGCTGGGTGACCTCGGGCAACACACACCTTTTCTGGGCCTCTGGTTCTTGGTTCGCTATGAGGAGATTGAACTCTTATCTGTGAGTTTCAAATTCTCCCATGTTTTTTTCTTTAAATAAAACTTAAACGTAGTTCTTTTCCTAGTTTGTGAAATGTTTTAATTGGATTTTTAAAAAAATATTTTTCTCCCGTGTGACTTTTTCATTTACCTTTTTTATGTAGGCTCCACGTCCAACACGGGGCTGGAACTCAGGATCCTGAGACCTAGAGTTGCATGCTCTAAGACTGAGCCAGTTAGGTGGCCCTTCCACGTGATTATTGTTGATGCCAGAATCTAACACAGGTGTCTGATAATGTGCCAAAAATATATTTAGTCCCTTTCAATCCCAAGTGGCAAGTGGTGCCTAGTCCCAACCAGAACCAGAGGGGTAGGACTAGATGACCTTTCATCAAAGCCCCTCCAGGCTGCCCTGTGAAGGTACTGTCACGTTAGTGACATATCCAGTCTTTGTTGTGGGTGTTCTGGCCAGAGAATAACCTGGAGACACTTAGGGTTAAATGTGTCTGACAGTGAGGCACTGTGGATCTGTGATTGCTGAAAGCAAGTTCAGGATCAATTTAGTGTTAATTGTCTAGGTCTGGCATATAAAGGGAGCGCTCATTCTGGCTAAAACTGGCCTTTTCTTCAAAATTGTTCTCAGGGCCTTTATTGGGAATATAGAAGCTTAAAGTAAATATATAGTAATGCCTCTGTCTGATGGGCCTTATCCTTTTAATGGAGAATTACCAAGTGCACTCATGGAAGAATTTTAGAGTTAAACTGTCCAGTACAGTAGCCACTAGCCACATGTGGTAATTGAGCATTTGAAATTGAGTAAGTGTAAAATATACACTGGGTTTCAAAGACTTAGTACAAAAAACCCCAAAATATCTCATTATTTTTATCTTAAGGTTGAAATGTTTCAGATACATTGGATTAAATAAAATATATTATTAAAATAATTTCACTTGTTTCTTTTTTCTTCTTAACTGTGGCTACTAGAAAATGTAATATTTACATTAGGCATCACTGTCCTAGAATATAGAATGTGGCTGCCATGAGTGGAGTGTGACTGAAAGATGGTTGCCTGGCTGGAGACTGAATGAAGACTCAGGCTTGGGTAAGGAGAAGAGTGACAGGGAGGAACTGGCACAGCTAGAGCTAAGGCTTTGGGGGAGGTATGTGTCCACCAAAAAAATGAAAGTAATTTTAGGTGATGCAATAGAAATAAAGAGGTTTTTAAAAAAGAAGGAAATAAAGAGTTAGTTCCTCTTGTTCTGCCCTGTTCACACGTAAATAACACTTTCCCCTTAGGTCAGGGGTCTTCTAAGCTAGAAAGACTTACCTGACTTAAGTGCACTCCCTTCTGTATTTGTGCAAATATTTCATAACCCCATTATTGTAAAGTTATGTTTTCATTCCTGCCTCTATATTGCCAGCCTCCACCCATATATGGTGAGCTTTTTGAGGGCAGGGGCCTTGCCTATTATCTTTGTACCTAGAAACTGGGATATTATAAAAACCAATCGGTGTGGGGACCCAGAGAAGGGAAAAGGTGAATGGGAGAGGCTCCTAGGGTCTGTGTCAAAGAACCAGGTACCTACTTGAATCCCACATGGTTCTTTTCTGACCATGAGAAGGCGATGCTGGGCCCAAAGAACTATGGATGGAATGGGATCTGGGGCACCACAGTAGGCAGGAGCGGAGAGATTTCTGACCTAGGGTCTTTCCAGACCTTTAGGCCACATCAGAGTTCTTTTTACAGGCAAGACGGACTTAGCACCCAATCTTTTCCCTTAGTACCCACTCTTCCCCTCCCTTTTCCTTACTTCCCTGTTTGTTTGGGTTTTTGTTTTTGTTTTTTTTTTTTAAGATTTTATTTATTTGATGGCGAGAGACAGCAAGAGAGGGAACACAAGCAAGGCGAGTGTGAGAGGGAGACGCAGGCTTCCCGCCGAGCAGGGAGCCTGATGCGGGACTTGATCCCAGGACCCTGGGATCATGACCTGAGCCGAAGGCAGATGCTTAACAGCTGAGCCACCCAGGCGCCCCCCTTGCTTCCCTGTTGACTAGGTTTTCTTACTTCATTCTTTCCTAAGGAGTGACACAGGTCCAGGGGCACCCTCCCACCTGGACTGGCCCTCTCACTTCTTTGTGAGGTTTGAAGAATTCCCTGATGGGGAATTTAAGTGTGGAAGTCAGAAGGTTAGGAAGCAGAAGTGACAATTATGTATGTGGGACCACGGTTTTGCCAGCTCTGTCTGCAGCCCCCTCCCCCGCTTTGCCCTCCAGTGATCAAACAGCTTTCTGGATGTCCCTTTTTTATTTTTCCACCCCACCTGATCTACTCAACACTTTCCCAGGGTATGCCAGTCCAGAACAAATGGAGTCATGCACAGCATCAGTGATGATGGTTTCCTTGGCTTATGCCTCTAGTGGTTATGGCAGGACACACACACACACACACAGTTTCTTCCAGTTATTTCTGAACACACCCAGGAATGTCTTATACAGCCTTCTCCTTTACCATATGTTTGGCCAGGATGCTTCCTCCTACCTGACCTCCTTTAGTGAGATTTTCTGTCCTCCGCTTCCTGTAAAGCCATGTACATGTCCATGCCCCATCACTTGCTGGTCCCCACCATGATAACAACAATGTATAGGGCCAGAATATTGCTTATTCCTAGAGATGCAGGTGCCCCTATTGCTGATAAGTTACTGGAGTCCCTAAAATCAACACAAGGTGTAGTACCAAAGCAGGGAGAATTTTAAAAGTTTCTTTCAGAGGAGTGCTAAATCAGTATTGTTGGTTTCCCAGTGTCGTAAGGGAACACTTAAGGAAAGCAGTCCCTCCTCTCTAATCACTAAGATTTTCAAATACATGGAATACATTATTTGTATTTATTTTTACCAATATAGTATATTTTTAAAAATTGAACAGCCTTTTTCTTACCTTTTAGCTATCTCTTCTGGGATATATCTCCATATTGATAAAATGCTTATACCTAGTTCTTGATTTTTCAGTTTGGCCTATTATTTTACTTCTTCCTATAGGAAATAGAGTATGCATATATACTCTAATGCCCTCTCATAAGCACATATATTATTTCTCTGTCCTTTAATGTGTCTATATCACCTTAGGTAAATAACCTCATTATATTATTATGACTGTACATATTATTCATAGTTGGTTTCATTAGCATAATATTACATTTTGGTTTTTTGATTGAAATTAGCCATTGCCTCTTTTTCCATGCTTTCTTAAATGGCTAGCACTCAAGTATCTATAATTAATTTATCCAAAACTCTCCTCTCAATACACTCAAACACATCAGGGAGCCTATCAGTTTATTTTTTAAACTGGAGACAACCCTCCAGGAGTCTGTCATCGTCCTTCATTCTGGACTAGTTGTTCTCCAAGCCTGCTGCACAGTTTTTGTCCTAGGATAATTTATCATTTCTTCTCTTTTCTACTTCTTTTTTCCTGAAAGATTTCCATATTCCAAATCTTCTTTTGAATTTTTACATTTTAATTACCCTGTACTAGAGTACTTTCTTGTCCACCCTTCCCCCCACCCTTTCTATAGCATTCGGTTCCATCTGGGGATGCAATATCTTATTTCTCTGAGAATATTTCTAATGTTTTATTTCTTGAATTGTCTGCATTGAGTTTTTCAGTCCTTGTTTCTGTCTTTAGTGTTATTAACTTTTCTTAAATGTCTGGAGATCCTTGGCTATCCATTCATATGTAAGAGTGTGGTCTAAGAAAGCTGATTGGAAGCTCTGTGTACATGACAGGGCTTGTAATTAGGACACCTGCAGTATTTTTCAAAATTCTGGTTGCATACTCATTAGTGGTCTGTGAAATAAATGAAGTCAGTTGCAACCAGTCTTCCTCCAACCTGCCCCAAATGACAGAACAGAATGGGAAATATTATATCAGAATATATCACATACAAAAAGAAAATTATTTTGTGAAACTTTGGTTTTATATATGTACACATCATATATACAATATTAAGTACTGAGTCAATCCCATAAAATGGGGATTTCTTATTGTGGGTGTTTTTTCAAAGAAGTTTGTTAAGTTACCACTTAGTATCCTCAAAGAGATCTCCAAGTATCAAAATAGGTGAGTCTTTCCTCTTGGAAGGAGAGGTAAGTTTCTCTGAAGAAAAATTCTCTACACTGCTTGCTGGTCCGGTAGCCAGTGTTCATTCATTCAAGTATTTGCTGAATACTTACTTACATGCTAAACACTGTTCTCAGTACTGGGTATATATCAGTGTATAAAACAGACAAAACTCCCTACCTTCTTGGAACTAAGATTCTAGAGGGGGAGAAAGACAATAAACAAACATGATAAATTATACAGTAGTTAGGTATTGTGCTATAGTAACACAGTAACAGAAGGGAAAGCTGAATATATGCACATAGATTCCAATAAGGGGTAGATATGGTACGGGTGGTAAGTGTTATGATTATTTCATGAATGAAATTGAAAGCAAAATCATCATCTAAGAGTGAGAATGGGGAAAGAAGTGTTAGAAACTTGAGAAGTAGAGAAGGTATGAAATAACGTAGGACAAAACCCAGCAAACTACAGCTGGCGGCCAAATCCTGTTTTTGTACAGCTTACAAGCGAAGGATAATTTTTATACTTTTAAATAGTTGGGGGAAAATATGAAGATGAATTCTATATTGTGACACATAAAGATTACATAAAATTCAAATTCAACTCATTTACATATTCCCTCTGGCTACTTTCTCCTACAATGGCAGAGTAGATTAGTTGTGAATAAGACTGCATGACATGCAAAGCCTAAAATACTTATTATCTGGCTCTTTACAGAAAAAGTTTGTGGAGCTCTGATCTAGGAGAATAGAAAGGGAAATGACTAGGAAAATATGATGTTGGGCAGCGGTAAGGGCCCAAGAATTATGGTCATGAATTTAAGGTAAGACCAGTCACAATTAATCTTTGACAAAGGTGGCAGGAATATGCAATGGGAGAAAGACAATCTCTTCAACAAATGGTTGGAAAACTGGACATTTACATGCAAAAGAATGAAACCAGACCATTTGCTTACACCATACACAAAAATAAACTCAAAATGGATTAAGGACCTAAATGTGAGACCTGAAACCATAAAAATCCTAGAAGAGAGCACAGGCAATAATTTCTCTGACATCGGCCATAACATCATTTTTCTAGATACGTCTCCTGAAGCAAAAGAAACAAAAGCAAAAATAAACTGTTGGGACTACATCAAAGTAAAAAGCTTCTGCACAGCGAAGGAAACAATCGACAGCCTATTGAATGGGAGAAGATATTTGCAAATGACATATGCAATAAAGGGTTAGTATCCAAAATATATAAAGAACTTACACAACACCAGTAAAACAAATAATCCAATTAAAAATGGGCAGAAGACATGAACAGACATTTACCCAAAGAAAACATACAGCTGGCCAGCAGACACATGAAAAAATGCTCAATATCACTCATCATCAATGAAATGCAAATCAAAACCACATTGAGATATTGCTTCATACCTGTCAGAATGGCTAAAATAATTCAAGAAACAAGTGTTGTCAAGGATGTGGAGGAAAAGGAACCCTTGTGCACTGTTGGAGGGAATGCAAACTGGTGCAGCCACTGTGGGAAATAGTATGCAGTTTCCTCAAAAAATTCAAAATAGAATTATCCTATGATCCAGTAATTGTACTACTGGGTATTTTCCCAAAGAATACAAAAACGAATTTGAAGGGATATATGGATTCCTCTGTTTATTGCAGCATTATTTACAACAGCCAAATTATGGAAGCAGCCCAAGTGTCCCATCGACTGATGAATGGATAAAAATGCAATATGTATGTATACACACAAACACACACTGGCATATTTTTCAACCATAAAAAAGAACAATGTCTTGCTATTTGCAACAACATGGATGGATCTAGAGAGTATAAATCCTAAGCAAAATAAGACACTCAGAGAAAGACAAATGCCATATGATTTCACTCACAAGTGGAATTTAAGAAACAAATGAACAAAGGGAAAAAAGAGAGAGACAAACCAAAACCAGACTTTAAACTGTAGAGAACAGATGGTTACCAGGGGGGAGGTTGGTAGGGGGAGTAGGTGAAATAGGTGAAGGGGATTAAGAGTACACTTATCTTGAATGGGATAGGCTGGTGATGGGTAGTAAGGAGGGCACGTATTGCATGGTGCACTGGGTGTTATACACAACTAATGAATCATCGAACTTTACATCAGAAACCAGGGATGTACTGTATGGTGACTAACATAATATAATAAAAAAAACATTAAAATTTAAAAAAAAGTAAAAGTACACTTATCTTGATGAGCACTGAGTCATCTCTGGAACTACTGAATCAGTATATTGTACACCTGAAACTAATATAACACTGTATGTTAATTACACTCAAAATAAAAAATAAAAGATAAAATACATCAAAAAAAATAAAGTGAGACCAATCAGCATGGTTACTGCATAGGTTTAGGCAGAGAGTAGGCAAAGAGCTGGCTTTAACATTGTCGTTTTGTGAAATGACAAAAAGAGAGGGTAAATGGAATTAAAATATATGCAAGTGAATCATTATATTGACTGACCCTGGGATCTAAACTGGTTATGAAGTGAGGAGAGGAACTCAGGAAGGATAGGGACAATGAAAGGTGGTAGTCAAAGGAGTGTTGAAATCAAGTTACTAGGAGATGGCTGGAAGACAGAAGGCGGTGGTCAGACAGTGAGATACATCAACCTGACATTATGCAGCGGTTAGTTTTTAGAAATAAGAAAATCAAAGGTATGACCATGGGAATGAGTGCAGGGAATAGGAGAGTATAAAATCAGTGGAACACCGTTATTCAAGGAACCAATATGTCAGGGTGTTGAAAGGATCACTCATGTATGTAATTTAATCATCAATATTTAAATCAGGAGTAGTGTTGTGAGGAGTGAAATGAGCCAAGAGCTAAACTTTTTGAGAAATGAGAGTGAATGACCTAGGGGCTTGTAGATTTTGTAGATGACCGCAATTATGAAGGGAAAAAAGTGATATAATTTGATGGCATGAAACTCAAAGCTGGGGAGTTTTAAAGGAAGACAAACGGAGAAATGTCTGGACGCAGTGATAAGGAACAAGGAGAGCATCTACTCCCAACTCTTGACCAGTAATAGGACTGTGGGAGGAAAAACCACCTTGAGAGGGTTGCAGTGAAAGCATTGTCCTAAGAGCAGAGCCAGGGACAGAAGCGTCTCATGCTTCGGAATGCTCAACTTTAAATCCCCATTTTTAGTGATGCCTCCTCCCAGCTCCCAGCTGTTCTTGGTGGCTCCAACTAATTCAGTTTCTCCAGAGGATGAAAGAATGAACAAATGAATGAGTAAGGGGTGAGATT
Organism: Ursus maritimus; assembly: GCF_017311325.1. Classification (NCBI taxonomy): domain Eukaryota; kingdom Metazoa; phylum Chordata; class Mammalia; order Carnivora; family Ursidae; genus Ursus; species Ursus maritimus. The sequence goes on from NW_024424008.1 coordinate 4,810,407, forward strand.
TCAGGTCTAACTGACTTTATAGTCTTTCAAGTAATCATCGTGTTTTCAGCCATCTACCCCTACCCTTTGCTATTCAGATAACTGAGGTCTCCAATTCCTCACTCAGTCTTTTCTGGGGTTCTGTGATATACATTTGCTTGCTTATTATTATTGTCCCCCACCCCTAGCCCCCACTCCCCATTAGGTTTTTGCTCTCTCTGGACTGCTCCAACAGTTGTTGCTTGTCTTTTACTTTCCAGATTCAAAGATTTTGTTGATATTGTTTGGGTGCTATTATCTTTTCTCCCATGTTCTTTGTCTTCATTGATTTACTTCATTTAATATTCCTTTACTGTCATTTTAGCAGGGTTTCAGGAGGAACCTGTGTTTTCGGTCCACATTTTTAATAAGATGTTGCCAACAAGACTTTTGTTAAGGAAGGAGTCAGACATGTCTGACTGGCTCACTCTTCCCAGGATGCTTCTCAGTCCTTCAAACACACAGGCTCTGACTGGCAGGCTTCTGGTATACATAGACAGATCTGAATTGCAGTGGTGGAATCAACTTAGGATGCTGGGATTCCCACTTTGTTTTTGCTTCCCTTTAACCATCACTCTTCTCAATTCCTGCCCTTCCCCTCACCCCTTACTTCCTGATACTGAGCCTTACTATTTCTGAAATTCTACTCTCCATGGGGCATGTCCAGCTGTTCTTACTCTAGCTACCCTTCCTCAGAGCTTAGCACTGGCCCCCTTCACACACCTCTGTGGTCTAACTGTTCTCTATGAGACCTGTTCACCAATATACTTTCTATACCCCACTGGTTTGTATCTATCACAGAGAAACTATTGTGAACTCAGACATGTGGACAACAGTTTCTGTAGAACTTTCAAAACAGAGTAATTGCTTCTTCATATGGTCAGCCCCAGCACCAATCAAATTCTCATGTCCTTACCCATTTTCAAAATAAATAAGATGGGAACCACTATACAAGCTCCCCAAGTACAAGGTCATCGGTGTATCCAAGGAGTCCAGCAGTTCTTAACAGAATCCTAAGACATTCCATCTTAGTTTGCCACACGATGAAAGCAAAGTTAAATTCCTGTTACACAGGCTCATAGTACAGAAGATTTCATTTTTCCCTCCCTTAACCCTCTAAGTCTCTCCTCTGGCAAACACAAGTATCTCCACTAGGTCAACCATACTCCTTTTTCCCAATCTATTTCTCCTGTTCCAGGCAACTGGCATGGTTTGAGTAAGTCGACATCAAAGTATGTGAGTTAAGTTTTCTGAATTAATTACAAATTTGGAGGGGCGCCTGGGTGGCGCAGTCGTTAAGCATCTGCCTTCAGCTCAGGGCGTGATCCCGGTGTTCTGGGATCGAGCCCCACATCAGGCTTCTCCACTGGGAGCCTGCTTCTTCCTCTCCCACTCCCCCTGCTTGTGTTCCCTCTCTCGCTGGCTGTCTCTGTCAAATAAATAAATAAAATCTTTTAAAAAAATAATTACAAATTTGGAGGCTACTCTGGCTCTAGTAAAAGCAATGATAACTTTGAATTACCCTCTCTGATTTTGGTGGCTGTGATTTGCTGGTTAGAAGCACAGGTCTAAAGATAAAGGGCTGGAAAGAAAGAACAAAGCTTGTAGTCATCTGGCTACTTGAACCTTTGGACCAATCACTACTAAAAATCAGATAAAGACCCATTTTTCTCCATTCTGGTCGGGTATCTGGCAGCCCCAGTCTCTTCAAGAACATACCATGACCCATAAATAAAAGTGTCTTTAAGAAAACAGTTGTCACAATGCCCATATGCTTGACACCATGTAAGAAACACCATATAAGAAACAGTAGGTCATTGGCCAGACAAATAAGACAGTAGCATAGTATAACTCAGGATACACTAATAATGGAAGGAAGAAGTGGCAGCTGACAGAGGAGTCCAAGCTATAATACAAACTAGTTTATCTCTGCTTTCTGATTCCATGAGAACAGTAACCTGCAACCCTTCAAATCTGGGTAAAAAGATCATAATTCAAGACCAAATTAATGAGTTTGTTTGTAGTGATGGCAGTGATTCAACAAGACTACATTTGATTCACAATGCCATTTAATAAAGATGTCCTAGAATCAAAGAATTTTGGCATTAGAAATTACTTCGGAGGTCTCCTTATTCCACCTTCTACCCAATACCAAAATCTTTCACAATATTGCTAGGAAATGACCATCCCACCTTTCACATCCAGTGAAAGAAAATTTAGAGACAATTCATTTAATTGTGTTAAATAGTTGTACCTTGATACCACTCTGAGCCTTAGCACCATAAACAATACTACCTTCTTTGCAGGAGTTAGCATACTCCCCGGTTTACAGTAGATGCTTCCCTCCAATTGAGCCAGGATATGTATGCCTCTCTGCAACCTCCACCTACTGAAAATGCTTGCCTTCTGGTGCCAGAAAGAACCATTTCTCTTTTCTAGATGGTCCACAAATTGTATACATGTCTCTACCTTACGAATGACAACTATATACAGAGTCCTCAATACTTTTATATTCCTTAACTAAAACACCTATATCATCTTCACATAAACTTTTGTTAATTCAAGCTCTCCCCCACTGTGCAAGAGCAATAGGTTTTTAAAAAATGAAAGTCAGAATGTACTTTTTAACTCTTTTAAAACTTAATTTTCTTTATTTCATTCTATGAAGATGATCATGAATCTTGATTCAGTTACTCATTGTTTAAGAGTCAGGTTGGGTAAGTCTTTTTAATGTTTTATATTTATTTTTTTATTTTAAATATTTTAAAAAAGAGTTTATTTGAGAGAGAGAAAGAAAGAGATCGCGTACGCACACAAGTGGGGAGAGGGGCGGAAGGAGAAGCAGACTCCTCACTGAGCGTGGAACCTGATGCAGGGCTGGATCCCAGGACCCTGAGATCATGACCTGAGCCGAAGTCAGATACTTAACTGACTGAGCCACCCAGGCACCCCCAATTTTTTATATTTAGAATAAATGGACAAAAAAAGACAGAAAATCTTTTGAGGTGGAATGGCAGTATCATCTGAGTACCAGTAGAACTGTAATTCTAGATTGTGATAACCATTGTGATAGCTAAAGAATGTTTCCTGTTGGCATTTTAATCACACTGTTTCAATATTAAAATATTAATACTTAAAAGGTAAGTTTCTACCATCTATAAAATGCATTTATTTGAAATTTCATTTAGACAATGGCTTTAACTATATATTAAGGCTCATTCAATAATACTTCCCCTTCTGAAACCTGTCCTATTTGTTTGAACTAAATAAATATGTCCCTTTCTAGAAAAGGGAATATTTTTCTAGAAAAATATTCTCTAACACACAGCTGACCCACCATAAAAGATTGTTCTCATATACTGTTCAATCTTTAAGGGACTACCATATGCCAACAACTTTACATTTGATACTGTGTAGCAAGTACTATCATCACATCTGTTTTACAGACTACAAAACCAAGCTCAGAGAGGTTCACTAATATGCCCAAGGACATACAGTCAGTAAGAAATTGCTGAAGGACCAGTAGCAATGGAAGGAATGAGGACCTCAAAGCCTTGCTTTCAGAGGACCCAATGAGAGAAACTGATGCAGTTAGGCTGTGCCTGGGTTCCCTCACCTTCCAGGGGCCCTGACACAAAGACTTTGTCAGACAAGCACACAGAGGGGAAGGTTTTACTTTATTGTTACATCAATCTCACAAATAAACCCAACACAGCCAGAAACACTGAGCAGGTAAAAGTGCCAATGTAGAGGCCTGGCAACAGAAGGAGGAAAGAATCCAGTTCATCTCCTCCATGTCTCCAGCCTGGAAAGATATTTCTATTAAACAAAAGTCAGGGCAGCTGACACAATAAGCAATCCATTCTACAGACACTTTGAGCTAAGGAATAGAAAATCTTACCAGGTGGGTCTAGTCAGGGCAAGGAAATAGAAAAGTCAGAAAACATTTGTTTCTCATATAACTCAGGCACAGATATACCAAATAACAAAAACAATATTTTTCAGACTTCCTGTATTTGAGATGGACATCTAATAAGGAATGAGAGGGCTACTAGTTCTACAGGGTTACTTCCTGCTACTGCCTGTATTCAGAACACAGCATGGGTAGACACTTTCTTCCCACATCCTGAATCAGAGGTGCTGGAGAGAATTTTCTAAGATTCTGGGAAGAACTAACCTTACCTTTTCACCTCGCCAGCCCCTGAAAAGTAGATCACGTACTCCCTCATGAACATCAAGGAGATATGGGCTGTCAGAATAATCAACTTGGCAGCATTTAGAGATTAATGAAGCTCAAGACTTCCCATCCTTGTCTTCAGACATTTTTAGGTACCTCTATCAAGCCTGGGGTTTAAAGCACAATTATTTGCCTAGTGAACTCAAATGATCTGATTGCACTGAGTGAGATTATGATACCTTAAGCTCAGATCAACCCAACTGTTTCTATTCCAAAATTGGAAAGTCAGTGACTGATTCTCAGAGGCCAGAAAGATCACTAAAGGCCATCTGATCATCCCTCTGATGCCACAGAATCCTGAACTCAAAGGGCCAGAGCTGGTCACATCTTTTCAACACCTAAGAATTCCTGGCCTCACCTGGTCCACAGGGAATCCAAATAAGGATAAGCCAGGCCAAGGAACTTCCCACATGCCTCACTTGTGGCCTAGAGTCAAGGCTTGGAGTGGAATTTTCAACCCGGGGAGAAGGGGTGAAGTATTTTAGCTCAGTCTTAGGATAAGGAGCAGGCCAAAGTGGTGCCATGAAAGGTAGGGTAGGAGAGTGGAGAGGCCTCAATGGAAAGGCACAGATCCCCCCTGACCCACCCAGGCAAAAATGGGGTGCATTTGGAGGGGGCGCTGAAGGCTGATAAGCTGGGATCACCCCTGCTAAAGTATAGACATGGCCTTTCCTGCTGTGGCTGTGCTTAGTTTTCCACCTTGCTTCCTCTATAGAGGCTGATAAGGGGCTCTGGGGGCGACCCAGACTGCAGTATGGCTGCCTAGCTGTTCAAATGAGAGTCACTAAGTCCCTAGTCTTTAGGAAGTTTCTGTAAGCCTAAAAACATTCAGAGTTTTTGAGTTGTTTAATAGAGGTGGTAGCTGAACACTTGACGAGATTGTTGGTGGGACCTGGCAAAATTCAAAGTGGCATCTATTAAATGCTCTGGAAACTACTGCTATGAACCAAGGGTAGACTTGGATATCTCTTGAAAAGATATCCACAGCTGATTATTTTTCTGACTTCTCCATGTACTTCTATGACCAAATTGAAGGGGAGATTTCATTACAGGCATCTGCGTGCCTAGACTGATAGCCCAACAAAAAAGCTTCGAGACACCCCTGTGATCTCCAATATTTTCAGAAGGGTCGGGAGACATTATTGGGCAGCGGGAAGAAGCTGTCCTTAACACTGTCATCTCCTGTCCTGCCTCTTTCCTTGAAGCAGAACAAGGCTGAAGATTTCCCAACCTTCAGTTCCCTGTCTGGAAATTTCATTCCTGACCTCAACCCCAGAAAGGTTTCCATAGGTAGGACTTCCCACCAACTGATTCTACCCAGTACTTCCTTCTATTCTGGATCTGCTTGGATTTTTTTCATCTCCTTTCCCTATTTCTGATCCCTGCTACTTGAGTCCGCGGCGGACAAATAACAGGCTGGGCAGAAACACTGACTAGATCTTGGGGGTATTAATGTCTAATAATGATCCCTAGATTATTTACCAAAGCCTTCAATTCCATCTCAGAAAGTGATTAATGTTCTTCTGTCTGTTGTTCCTTCCCTCTTCTCCCCTCCAAGAAGTTCAAGGTGAGAGTCCATCTCACTCGTTTTTGTACCCTCATCTTTTAGGCACCAAAATAAGGTCCTAAGTGTGACGATTTGAGGCAGACACTTTTAGTAGACTTAGCACACGGGAGGAAGAGCTACCCAGATCCTCCTGGAATCCATCCCCAAAGCAGATTCTTCCCCTACCTTGCCTTTTTAAAACCCTTACCTCTTCATCCTCCTCTCAAGGCCTGAAGACAAAAGAACCAGCATGGGAGAATAAACATAGCCTTGGCTTCTCAAGTGTGAGTTCTAGGTTCCTCTGCCACTGACTTAGTATAACAGCTTAGACAATTCACTTGCCTCTCTGGACCTATAAATGAAAAAGTTGGACTAGATGATCTCTCTGGGTTCTTTCAGGTACACTTATTCTTGAGAAATCAATGAATGAATTAGAAGAAATTCTAATTCTGAGACATAGGTATCCTGCACCTCTTTGAAACAGCTGAAAGGAGGTAAAGGTCAGGTTCCTGTTTTTTATACATTTTAGCTATAGGAAAAGAAGCAAGTGTATCTATGGAGAAACAAACTTGACAGCCCCTATACTTGACTAATAAAAGCAAATTCCTGAAAGCAGCAGAGAAGTAGGCCACAGGTGAGACCTGGCAGTGTCAAAANNCGGAAGAGTAAAAAACAGTGGCTATAACCAGATAAGATCTCTAAGCACAGACTAAAGTCTAGAGAGGTCTGGGCTGGAAGGAGCCCCTGGAGCTTCTATTAGAGGGAAGGACTTGGTCCACAGCAAGTTGCTACTGCATTTGGTTCAAACCCAGTTTTCTCAATCTGTCAACCTGGTATGTGTGCATATGTGCAGACATGCTGCAGTCTGTAGTTATGCTTCTGAAGTGCTGAAATGAGAAAGAAATAGAAGAAATGATACCAAATTCAAAGAAGTTAGATTGAAGGCAAGTCCAATTTTAGTTTAAAAGCTTATTTTTCCCACCACTCTGTGCAGTATTATCACTTCTTATTCTGGAATGTGGGCTAGAGAGTTTTGTGGGATGGTGAACTCTAGGGGTTGGGGATGGGTGTACTTGTGGTAAGACTGAAGGATGAAGGCAGGACACAACCCAATATCCTGTGTGAGAACCCCTCCACTTAGAGACAAATGGATTTTACTTGACCTGACCCATTTGGGCACTTACTTGTCTTCATTCAAGGAAACTGTCTCCACAAAAGGGATTTCTTCTTTGTCTGTCTTCCCCATGATCAGCCGGTGCTTATCCAAATTTATGATGCACTAAAAACAAAGGAGAATCACTGGTCACTGTCAGTGACCCCAGTGTCAATGGTCCATGTAAGAGGACCTTGCCTCAGAGAATAAGAATCAAAGGGAAAGTAGAATCAATCCTACCTTAAGGGATCGGAGAGTCTGGAGACCAAGGGACAAGTTTTTCTCATTGTCCTCTAAAAAAAAATTAAGATCCAACTATTGCTATGCTGATTTATAAGTCAGCCATATCACCATCTAACCAACCTTCCTTCCTTCCTTCCTTCCTTCCTTCCTTCCTTCCTTCCTTCCATCCATCCATCCATCCAATAAACATTTGTTGAGCATCTATTATATTAAGTAATTTTCCCAGATCATTATAGTTAAAAGGTAATAGAGCCAAGATTCAAACCTAGGTCTTTTAAACTCTAAAGAACAAAAGGCCTTTAGACAAAACCCAGGAATCTTGAGTAGTCCAGAGTAGTGTACATAAGGGAAAATATAGGAGATGGGGGGAAGTTATCAAGCGATTTATGGCAAAGGAATAAGGGGATCTTGCCCTCTATCTCCAACTAGCTCAGGGAAAGCTCTCAGGAGCCACTTTCACTGGCACACAGAAATGTTTCTTACCCCTTACTTTTTTTTTTTTTTATCCTGAATTACATACTCCTTTGTTTTAGTGATTCTCAACAGGTCTTGAATCTAGTACTTCAGAGAGTAAAAATTGGGACAAGTCTATAGTACATAAAATGGAAACCTGGAATTTTGAAAAAGTATATATTTACAGGCATGAGATCTTATGAGGGTTTGGTGGAAGTAGGGAGGGGGTTTACAATAGGGGTCCATAGGGCCAGTTCTCAATTCTACTCACCAACCACAGCTGCTGGACAGTCCAGGCGGAGTGAGCCCAATGTGATCACCAGGTGCTCAATCTGGCCCACTACTTTCAGATGCCGGGGTAGAGAAAGCTTCTCTCCTTCATGCTTGTGAGATCTGACATGCTCCTTGAGTCTGCACCAGAGAGGGAGATATCAGAATCCCCTTGGCAGAGGTTTCTGATGTAATCTGACAATGTCTACCTTATGACCCCCTGTTGGACTTCTCCAGGGATTTCCTGGGATTAATTTACCAAAAAACGTGCTAGGCAGCCTACACTGCTTGTTTCAGAATTTTGTCCTGCATATGCCAGAGGATATAAAAAACGAAAGATTCAGCTCCTGTTCTCAAAAAGCTATGTCACTATCTGTACTGTTGAAAAATGAAAGTTGATACACTCAGAAAATCCTTTTCTGAATCCTAACATCCCCACCTATATGCAAGGCAATTTAGTTAACATGTCTTTTTACCCATCTGTGGGTAAAAGATGTCAAAAAAGGGCAGGAGTTTGTCCTAATTTTAGAAGATGCTTTTTGTTCAGCGTCTAATTTTCTCTTTGCCTTTCTTATTTCTATTTATCCTCATCAGTCTTCAGCTATAAGGTTCATGGAGGCTGGTACTTATTTGCTAGGTACATTGATATTGATATTGATATTGATATTGATATTGATATTGATATCATCAAGGAATATCATGGGGAAAGTCCTGATTAATTGAACTTTCTCTGCAGGGGAGAAAGGAAAGGAATAGCACCCAGGTTTCACACAGTTATATAAGTAGATTGGAACAGCCAGCACCCAAGCTATCATGGGTTGTTGGATAAAAACTTAATTATGGACTTTCTGTGCCAATACTTCTGCTTTACTCCATTGCCTCTCTTTTGGTGTTATAACTCATCCAAAAGCAAAATAATTGCAGTTGTACAGATGGTTATTAATTCTTCTGGAACTATGGCAGACTGCTGCCTAATTATGCACCAGGACATTATTAGTCTTTCTAGAACCATCATGTTACACTACATCTCGTCTCTTCACCACATAAAAAAGCTCAGGATTCTTCCCACAAGAGCACTTGTGTCCTGGACTCCTCCCACAAGCCTAAACAGCAGTGTACAAAACCCAGAGAGCCAGTGTCAAAGAGTCACAGCAGTGGTGAGGGGTGAGAACAGGGTAGAGATAAGAAGGAACAGATCAGGCAGCAGAGGTCACTAATTATACAAATCAAGCCTTGTTCAAGTCCTACCTAAAAGTATGAACATCTTGAAAGCAGCCTAGAATGAACCATTATATCTACCCTAGTGATTGTTTCAATACAGATATTAAACTAAGGAATGATTTGTTGTTCTTAGGGCTAGAAAAGTGGAAAAGGACATTGGGTTGATCCTTCCAATTCTGGGCTAGACCTTGGAGCCCATCTAGTACTTAGGAGAGAAGAGAAGGAAGAAGACATAAAAGTACCAATTGACTGAAAAGGAGGAAAAATACAAAATGGCTTTCTCTTACTAAAAGGGGAAGAACCCAATTCTGGCTGTTAAAGAACCAAAGACATTCAATATCTGCTTCACACCCAATCCCCAGCAGGGGCAGCGGTAAGATTTGATTTTACATGTTCTTTACAGAGAGGAAAGGCACTAAGAAACTATTAGTTACTCACACCTATGATGGTTCAGGCCCAGCAGCAATAGCAGTCCTATTCTAAGTTCTGACAGATGCTTCTTGGGACAGGCAGTGTGGCCTCCAGAAGGACCCTGAGTAAGCTGAGACCAACCACATCCCTGCTTTTACTCATCGGGGGTATACCAACAGGAGTGCTCCTTCTAATTTGTTGTCTTTGCAGGGCATGGCTAACAATGAGCCAAGGACCTCACACTCTCTCATTCCAGAGCCCAAAGGTCTTTGCTCAGAACTTAATAGGTGGGAGTTAATGGAAAATCCGATGCTTTCCTGGCTTGCTGATTTCTCCCAGGTGCCTGAGAATCCAGCTGATACTTGAACTCTGCATACTTCTCTTGGAACCTTGGTAGAGACCCTCACCATCTCTAACCTCAAATAGATTTAGGCAAAGAGTGCATTAGCACCTGACTCCCACCCGGCACAAGTGGCTACTTACCCCAGTCTATCCACACAGGCTGAAGAGATGAGATTATATTGACAACCTGTGTCAACCAAGGCTTTCACATCCTTTCCAGCACACTGTGTAAAGGAAACATACTGATCAGCAGGAACCAGAGAAGCAAAAGGGAAGGGAGCAAGCAGCAGATGTCATATGAAAGGCAGGGCTGGAGAGCGTCTCACAATTATGGGTTGGTCATGTCTCATCTTTAACCACTGCTGAGTCTCCTTTTAGGAGCCTTTTTCCGACTGAATCTAGAGCTGACAGAGGATCCCAAAGGACTTTCAGTATTTAATTCTACATACTAAGTAGCTCTTAATCGTGTGTGTGTGTGTGTGTGTGTGTGTGTGTGTGTGTATTACACACCCTTCTCCAAATCTGATGAAAGCTTTGGTCTTTATCTCCCATAAAGATGCACATGCATAAAAATATTACATATACTTCCTGTAAAATTCACTTATGAATTCTATGATAAGACCCATGCTCTATACACTTTGGAGGAGAGGGCCCCACTATGAGAATCACAATGGGCCCACATCCTACTCTCCAGAAAACCCTGGAAAAACTATTCTCAGAACATTACCTGGCAAGAAACCAAAATCATGTCATCATCGTCAGACTTCTTTAATCCCTCAAACTTAGCCTGATTCAGTTTGTTGGTCTTGGAGGACCAAGGGACACGACTACTTCGAAGTTTAGACAGGTTGGTTTCCATGAGGCGCCTCTGCAGAATGTTATGAGGTTGCTTGAGGAATAGAAAGCAGAAGATTCTTAGTGACAGGTCATTTCCCCCTTTTCCCATTGTCCCCCAGGTACTGCAGAAATAATAAAGAAGCCTCACATAACTGAGCTCTACCTTTGCTTCTTATTTATTTTTCCTTCAAGCAGAGACTTCATTGGTATTATCAGAACAGGTACTATAAATCAATTTGTAATAGGCCACCGTGAATGAAAGAAACAGCAAGGTGGGACACTGGAAAATGTGGCTAGGGCCAGTGAATATTCTATGGCTAAAGAGAACTGAGGAACCCCTGGGATTTGGATTACCTAGGCCTGCTGTCTTTCCTCCCCTTACAATGGCATTTCAGGAGAAAAGTGACCCTAGTCTAAGTGGAATAAATGTATCCTCCCAGGTAACTTATAGAAGAAGCAGTTTGTTCTCACAGGCCAAAGAAACCTACCCAGTACTGGCTGTCAGAAGCTCTGCCTACTTATATTTCAAGTTTTCCTCCCTTACAGCCTCATGTTTTGGACCTAGTCTGCATATACCTTGGTAGCCTGACTCTCCCGTGGGCTGAGTAACCCATGGGTTGGGGTGGGAAGAGAGGAATTCATACCTGCTGAGCAATCCTCTCAGGAGACATACTTTAGAACCTGGCAGAACCCACAGGAATAATCCCTACTAACATCCCCTGGACTTCAAGAAGCATAGTGCAACTCTTGCCATAGTCTTGTTATCCATTCTCCCTCTCTCCAATGGGCTAAAAAGTGGGAGTATAAATGGGGCAGAAACTGATCAAGAAACAGGAGACTTAATTAGACCTTATATCTACGTCAGGATACCTAATGTTAGGAGGCAGAATGAGGAATGTGAATTCAAGTCTGCTCTTTGACAGAACTTAGAGAGTTCATAAGGCAGCCATATCCATGCTCTGCTCTTTCTACCCAAAGTGGCCTCTAGAAAATATGTTACCTCATAATAAGGACTTATTTGATCCACAGAATTTCTATACACAGCATCTTATTCTCAGTTTACAATAATATTTAAAATCTCTCAAAGGAAAGACTCCAAGTTTCTATATAACACATACCAGATGCCTTTCAATTTTAGGGGGAAGAAAATCACTCTTAGAAGGTCAGAGCCTAGAATTTTCCCAGGAAAGGGGACAGAACTGGGTAAGGCCTTCATTATCCACCACCTTACAATTTCTGAGGAAGAATGGAGTCAGAGCCATGACTCACTGTAACCCTGGTAAGGCGAAGAAATGGATTCCCAAAATACACAGGTTCTTGGCAAAGCAGATTCTAAATTAGTATCCTTGAGAAAAGGAGAGAGAGAGGCACTTAAAATGAGAGCTTCTTAACTTGATAAGGAGCTAGAGGAAGTGCTAACTCTGTCAGATTTCCTTTGAGAATGATTTGCTCCTCAAAAGAAACAAAGTCTTCATTCTTACTCTCTCACTAATAAGCCTGAATTTCTAGATCAAGTCATATGAAAGCAGGGTGTTTGCTTCTGTCAAGTCCACACTCAGCAGAACCAACTGAATTTGTACAACTGTAAGCTGAATTTGTAGAACTGAAGATCAGAAAGGACTTCAAAGGCCAATAAAGGAAAGCCCTCCTCACTGAAAATTTGGGGCTTTCCTTCTACATCAGTCTTGCTGAACACAGCTTTATCTCACTACTCCTAATCTTTCAAAGGAGTCTAATCATCACTTGACAAATGAGGAAAAATCTGAAATTATTTTCCTCGAAGTCATCTCTCTTCTGAATTTTCCTCCTTCCCTCCTCCTCAGGTTATAAAACATGTTCAAAGTTCTCATACATTAGGGAGAAAACACATAACCTCAGATCCTTTCTCCTCAGCTCTACATCCTCCTCTAATTACACCCTTGTCTTAAATGGTCTATTTTTAAAGAAGCCAAAAACTTCCTGATATCCTTCACTGAGATTACTTCTGATCCCACAACATCAATAAAAATCTCCTCATTTCCAAATCTGGTGATATTTTTCAGCCTTCATTTTCCTTGACTTCTCTAGGGCATTTGACCCTGCTGACAATTCCTGTATTTGTTCTTTTCTTTAGTAACCAAAAAAGTTTCAAACATAATACATGCTCAGTGAAAAAATTCAAATATCTGAAGTATATAAAGTCAAAAGGGAAAGCCTCCCAACCTCTCAACCTTTTCTCAGTCCCACTCCCTACAAATAACCACCCTTAAATTTAGAAGAATATCCTTCCAAAACTTTTAGTACATTTACAAACATACATAAAAACAGGATCATACTATAACACTGTTCTAAAATTTTCTATTTTTGTTTAATATATGAAAGACATTTTTCTATGTCAGCACATGTAAGTCTCTTTGTTCATTTTCACAACTAAAAGTATTGATGGTATAGTTCAGGAATTGAAAATTCACAGCTGATAAATCCCTATGAACCTCAGGAATATTTTTCTGTGGTCATTTTATTATGCCTACATGTTTTAAATGACAGTGTAACTGCACATTTGCCTCTGCTCCCAACCAAGGTTTCACTAAAATCATAATCAAGGAACAAGAAAGACCTAAACATACAAGAGCAAAAAGAACAATAAAGGAAACAACAATAACAAAAAAGGAGAGACAAAAAGAGACAACATTTTGGAATCTGAGAAGCAAAAAGAAAAGTGGTAACTGACCTAAGAGTATAGAAAGCTAAGTGCTTCACACCATTCCACTTCACACAATGCTAGAGTGGCAGACTGCCAGTTGTTTACCAAATCCATGTTCTCCTATTCTTACTGTATAGATAACTAGATTGTTTCCCAGCCTTCTTTGCGGTTAGGCATGACCAGAGGACTGAGTTCTAGCATAGAGAATGTGAGGAGAAGTGACATACACCACTTCTAAACCTGACCCACAAAAATGTCCTGTGCACACTCCTCCATTCTTTTACTCTTCTCACTGGTTAGAATGGAGACGACCCTTGGGGTAACCTTCTTGGAGGTCACATGTTGAAGACAGAAAAGCCACTGTCAGCCTGGGTCCCTCAGTGACTCCGTGGAAGAGGGCTGTCTTGCTGACCTTTCTACTAGTAGTGTTACTTAAGAAAAAATAAACTATCATGTTTGAGCTATTATATATTTTGGGGTCTAGCTGTAAAAGCAGTTTTCCTATTCAAACTAAAACTCTGAAAAGGCTGAGAAGTTAGAGGTATTAGAACTTCTACGATTAGAGGGTGGGAAATACATTAGTATAAAGCCTGCATAAAACTCCCACTTGACCCACACAACTGGGAAGTACGCCAAAAGTTTATTCTTTTTGAAATAGTAACTCAAAAGACTCTGGTTGGTTAATAGTTTGTCTAAGCTTAGAAATTATGTACTGTCGGATTTCTAGAACAGCTAAGGGTGAGGATAGAGTGCCATACTAAGCCAGAGCTGAAGGATGTGGGTTTAAGGATTGAAAAAAACCCACATAGGTCCTCATATAATGAAAGAAAAAAGATCTACAACAAGATTTCACATCACTATGAATTTTTGGAATATTATGAGTGACACAGATTCCAAAAGCTTCCAAGAAGAAAAAGATGATCCAAATACAAAGGATTTGGACCCAGAATGGCATAGGACAATTCAACGGTAATAATGGAAGCTAAAAGACAATGTAATAATACTTTTTAAAAACCTGACAGTGCATAATTTCTTAACCAGCCAAACTATAAATCAAGACTTGGGAAAGTTAATTCCCAATCATCCTCAAGAAGCTACTGAAGGATATGCTCCACTGAAATGAGGGAAACCAATGAACAAGGAAAAAATCATAGGGTTCAAGAATAGAGGATCCAATAGAAAAGAGAGGCAAAGGACATTCTGAGAATGGCCCTGAAGGAAAAGTCTAGAATACAGGATATGTAGCAGGCCTTGAGAGCAACCAGTCCAAAACGAAAATTGGAGGATGGAGGGCTCCAGGAAGGACGTCTCCAAGAAAAAAGAGATGGACCTGCTAGATCATCTACAGTTTTAAGGTTCTTGGAGATTTAAATTTTACATAGAAAATAAAATGGGCAATTGGTAATTTTGAGAAAAAGAAATACTTGCATGAGAAAGGAAATATATAGTACATTATTTGACCCAGTTGCAAATAAAATGAACATAGTCACAATAATATAAGCAGTAAATGCTGATTGGACCCCAAACAGTTATTTAACAGAATATTAGTATAATAGAGAGGACATGACAAAGAGGTGTAAGAGAATTAAAGCCTTACCTATTTAGTAGAAAATCCGTAGATAACGGTAAAATCAATAGGTCAAGAAATAGTAGTTTCACCATTTACCTAGCTATATGGAGACCCCTAGCACAAGGAATAGTCTAAATTTTTTTAAAGTTTTAAATTACATACATGCATTTTTTATAAAAATAAACAATAAATGAAAAAATACACCCCATATATTAGGAAAGTATTCAGCCACAAGAAAAATCAACCTACAATGGCTTAAAATGGAGGTATATTTTTTCTCATATAACAAGAAGTCTGGAGGTAGGCAGATGCTGGCAATAATTCAGCAGTTTAATAGTTTCAGGGCTACCGTCTCTGTACTCTTGGATATCCCCTCATGATCATATGATGGCTGCCCCAGCTCCTAGTATTAAATCTACATATAGGAGGAAAGAGGAAGGGACTATGTGCCATCTATCCCTTTTATCAGGAAAGCAAAAACTTTCCCAGAAATTCCCTCAGTATTTTCCCTGTATCTTTCTTGGTCAGAATTCTCAAGGCCAGTCTTAAGTAAAAGGGGGTTGGGAGAGAATCCAGCTTTTCTAATCTCTATAGAGGAGTCAGGCAGGTAGAAAAGGGCTGAGAATGGGTGATGATTTAGCTATCCAACAGTGTCGGCCAAATCATGCAAAGACCAAAGCGTGTGTGTGTGTGTGTGTGTGTGTGTGTGTGTGTGTGAACATACAATGTAACTTAGGCAGGTATAATTCCAGCTCACTCTATAACTACCTTGGCACCTATTTTCTTACATCTGCCCTACTTTCTGCATTTTATTTTATTATCAAGTTTTTATTTAAATTCTAGTTACTTAACATATATGGTAAGATTGCTTTCAGGTGTAGAATTTAGTGATTCGTCACTTACATGTAACATACAAAGTTCATCACAACAGGTGCCCTCCTTAATACCTATCACCCATTTAGCCCCCTACTTTCTGCATTTTAAAACAGAACATCCTTACTGTATGGTGACTAACATAATAAAAAATTATTATAAAAAAATAAAAATAAGAAAAATAAAACAGCACATCCTCTGCAGACATTTGAGTTTGTGGTACAGTTACACCTCAACTTAACTATTTAACTACTAATGGACATTTAGATTGTTTCCACATGTCTGTCATTAGAAACAATGCTACAGTAAAACTCAACATTCCATTTTTCTAGACACTCTCCTCCACTGGCTTCTAAAAGCACTTTTCTGTCTATTCACCATCTTTTTTACTGGTTCCTTTAAATCATCACTCTGTCTTTTGTCCTTTTCTCACTGTACATATCCTTTCAAGGCAACCTTATCTACTTTCATTGCATAAATTACTACCTTTATGATGATGACTCTATCTCATGCCCAGACCTCACTGTTGAGTTTCAGTTGCAGATTCAACTGCCACTTTGAAATTCTACTTAGACATTCCACAGGTACTTTGAAACTTAACTTGTCCCACTGATCTTTCCCACAAAACCTGCACTTTCTCCCTTATTTCCTATCTCGGTGAATGAAAACTCCGCCTCTTTAACACCTTGTATTTCTCTCTCCATTTCTACTGTAATTGCTAAATTCAAGCAATCTCCTAAAAGATTTTCATGGTCTCCTTACCCTACAGTGGTTCTCTTGACAGCTATAACAAATACAAAATCTTCAACTTAACATTTAAGATCTTCCACTACCACTCATCTTCCTTCCCAATCTTATCTTTATTCCTCCATGAAGTCTTTCTACTTTTTTTTTTAAGATTTTATTTATTTATTTGACAAAGAGAGAGAGAGCACACAAGCAGGAGAGAGGCAGAGGGAGAAGCATTCTCCCCACTGAGAGGGAGCCCGAAGTCTCTCTCCTTTCAGCAAAATGACCAGTTGTCACATATTACCTTGGGCAAATCGCTAATCTTGCTAGGCATTACTTTTCTCAAGCCTTGCTTTCTTCATCAGTAATCAAAGAAGTTTGAGCTCCAAGGTCCTGTTCACTTTTAATATTCTGGATCATTTCCTTCCCACCACCTTGTAAAATTACACCACCATACACACATCCGTTCTTTTTTTTTTTTTAAATAAGATTTTATTTATTTGTCAGAGAGAGAGAGAAAGCAAGTACAAGCAGGGGGAACAGCAGGCAGAGGGAGAAGCAGGCTCCCTGCTGAGCAGGGAACCCGATGCCAGACTTGATCCCAGGACCCTGGGATCATGACCTGAGCTGAAGGCAGACCTTTAACCAACTGAGCCACCCAGGTGTCCCAACACCCATCCATTCTTGATTCTTTTCTTTCCCTAACCCTCCCTCCCAAAGTACTGTTGTTGCTTCCTCTAAAACGTATCTAGAATTGATCTTCTTCTCCCCATCTTTACCTCCAGTCTGATTGAAACCACCATCACTTTTTTCTTGTATACTTACAGAAGTTGTATACTTGTATACTTACAGAAGTTGTTAGACCTTAAAAATGCAATGTAGGGACCCCTGGGGGGCTCGCTTGGTTAAGCGGCTGCCTTCAGTTCAGGTCATGAACCCAGGACCTCCTGGGATCAAGTTCTGTGTCGGGCTCCCTGCTGGTCAGGGAGCCTGCTTCTTCCTCTCCCCACCGCCCCCCCAACGTGCTTTCTCTCAAATAAATAAATAAATAAATAAATAAAATCTTTAAAAAAATGCAATGTAACTTTAATTGTCCTCATCCTCTAAGTTTTATTTTAAATAATGCAATTTTAAAAAAAATTGAGGTATAATTACATTATACATACATTATATTAGTTATAGGTATATGACATAATAATTTCATATTTACATACACTGAAAAATGTTCACAATAAGTCTAGTTAACATCCATAACCATATATAGTTATAATTTTTTCTTTTTTTCTTATAATAAGGACTTTTAAGATCCACCCTCTTAGCAACTTTCAAATATGCAATACACTATAATTAACAATAGTCATCATGCTGTTTATGATATCCCCATGACTTATATTTTTATAACTAGATGTTTGTACAATTTGACCACCTTCCTCCATTCCACCCCCCTGCCCTCCAGCAACCACCAATCTGTTCTCCATATCAATGAGCTTGGTTGTTTTGTTTGTTTTGTTTTTTAGATTCCACATATAAATTAGATCATATGGTATTTGTCTTTCTCTGTCTGACTTATTTCACTTAGCTTATACCCTCATGGTCATCCATGTTGTCACAAATGGCAAGATTTAATTTTTTTATGGCTATATATATATATATCACATTTTCTTTGTCCGTTCATCCACAGATGGACACCTAGGTTGCTTCCATATATATACATATATTTCTTGGCTCATCATTTCTTATCTGAACTGCAAAAAACTCCTAACTTGTCTTCTGCCTCTTTTCACCCTTCTTCCAATTCATTCTCTACATAGCAACGAGGGTGAGTTTTTAAAAATATAAGTTAGATAATACATTCCCTTCAATGGCTTCCTATTGTTCTTTGAACAAAATTCAAACTTCTCACCACGGTCTATATGGTTCTGCATCATCTGATCCCTGTCCATTTCTCCAACCTCTATCTATATACCATATACATGCCACACTCCCTTTATTCATCCACACCTCCTTGCTCAAAAACTCCTTCCCATTCCAAAGCCTTTGCACTTGCTATTCCCTCTGTCTGAAATGTTCTCCCACTAACATTTCAAATAGTTAGCTTGCTCTCATCTTTCAAGTCTCAGCTCAAATGTCATTCCATCAAAGATATCCTCCCTGCCTGTACTATTTAAAGTGGATACCCCACCACTATAGTTATTAACACATTCCACTATTTCTTTCATAGTAATTATAAATTATTTTGCTTATTCACTTGTTTACTATTTCACTCCCCCACTAGATTGTTAATTCCACAAGGGCAGGGACCTTAATTTTCTAGATCACAGCTATATCCTTAGCTCTTGATATAGTACCGAACGAACAAATTTCTACTCTTTACTTCTTCAAAAAGCCTTTCTTAACATCATCTAGTTCTTTCTTTCAGAATCCCTTCAATACTTACACATTATGTAATTTGTACTACTTACTTTCCTACTCCTTGACTACTGCTTTGTAAATTTACTTAAGCGGTTTATTTTTATGTTTATTGAAATACTGGCTTTTCAAGAACTGTATCCTACTTTCCTGATGTCCGTCAAAATACACACTAGTAATTAACTAGAAAGGTGCTACAGGCACTCTGGTAACCTTCTGGACATAATTCTCTAGTCATCCTCCTGACATGGATCTTGCTTTATGCTTTACCTCAATAAGGTTAACTACTAATCTAAGCAGTCCCTCGTTCTCTACTGTTCTTGAAATGTGTTTGCTAAACCCTTACCAGGGTTTAGGCATCTAAACCTTAGCAGCAAGCTCAGATGTGCTGCCTTCATTAACATCAAGAGTTTCCGAAGGAAATGGGCTCTGTGGGCAGTGCTGTATTCTGGGAAGAAAGAGCTGAGGTTCCTCAATCTGGCACCCAATATGCTTAAATATCTCTTCTAATCAGGCTGTAGCGTGGGAAGATAAGTGAGGTGAGAGGAAGTAGATTATAATGCGAGAATGCCACAAAATCATGATTTGAGCAAGAACTTCTAAGGCCACTTTCTCAATCCCTTTACCTATCTGCACTGAACCCAGACAGAATCAAACTAATGGAATTTCGTGGTTCACAGAATAGACCAGACTGGAAAATAGGGGAAATGACATAAGTCTACCTTTTTTGTAGCATTTACTCCCAAGGTTTCTAACTAGAAATACAACCACAGCTAGAACCACTCAGAAATAGGGGTTAGCAAATACAGTCCACAAGCCAAATCCAGCCTGATGCCTATTTTTATATATAAAAGTTTATTGAAACACAACCAACTCCACTCATTTACTATCTATGGCTGCTTTTGCAGTACGATAGCAGAGCTAAGTAGCTGAAACAGAGACTGTTTGGACTGAAAAGCTGAAAATAGTTACTCTCTGGTCCTTTACAGAATAAGTTTGCCAATCCTTGCTTAGAGTAGTGTTTAAAATATATGCTTTACAACTAACATAACATAATAAAAAATTATTATAAAAATAAAATAAAATATATGCTTTACAGAATTAGACCTATAAATACAGAGAGCAAACTGATGGTTGCCAGAGGGAAGGGGGTGGGAGAGGTGTGAAAATTGGGTGAAGGGAAGTGAGAGATACAGACTTCCAGGTATGGAATGAATATGTCATGGGAAGAAAAGACAAAAAAAAATGATATTGGGGCATTTGTATGGTGACAGATGGTAGCTACACTTGTGGTCAGCATAGCATAACCTATAGAGAAGCTGAACCACTATGTTGTACACCTGATACCAATGTAACAATAGTGTCAACTATATTCAAATAAAAAATTAAAATTAAATAAGAAAAAAATAAAAATAAACTGTTGAGAGAAAAATCCACCAAACTCAAAATCTGTATCTGCCAAATTATCTGTCAAAAGTGAAGAAATAAAGACTGTCTCAGAAAAACAAAAATTGAGGAAATTTGTTGCTAGTGATGTGCCTTGCAAGAAATATTAGAGAAGCTTTTTAGAGAGAAGGCAAATAATATAAGTATGAAACCTGGATCTCTATAAAGACAGGAAGACCACTGTAAAATCAATAAGTGAAACTAAAATAAAACCTTTCCTTTTTCTTATTCTTAATTACTGTAACACAGAACAGTTTTTTCAAAATTATAACATCACTAATATACTTGATTACATATGCTTTTATATAATGCTTTTATACAGTATATGCTGATATATTCTTATGTATAGGTGAAATGAAATTAATAACAGCAATGACACAAGGGATGGGAGAAAGGAATTAGGATTATTTTGTTATTATAAAATGTTGAGGAAGATCATGGAAAAGACATGACCACTGGTTGACCCATAAGTTGGGACTGTACCATCCAAGACTTACCCCCACCCCTGTTCTTGGAATGTGAATTCCATTTGGATTTCCCACTCCCAGAGGCTGCTCCAGAACACAGCCTTGAGATAGTGCTATGGTGTTGAGAACACCTGCATGGTATGCGTAAGTGAACCTAGTCAGGCCTTCCAATAAACTTTTAAAATTTCGTGGGCAGGTGCAGAGATCAACTCATCTTAGTGATACCCAAGACAGGCCTCATATGTAAGTTCCCTTTGCTTATTTAACCTGTCACCTACCAATAAAATAAAATAAAATAAAAATAAAATAAAAATAAAAAAATGAAATATATTCTTTAGAGTCAGACAAAGTTGAGTTCAAGTTAGTAAGAACTTTGTAGTGCATCTGTAAGGATTAAATGAGATGTCCATATGGAGCACTTAACCCTGTGTCAGGTATACAGTAAGCACTCAAATGGTGCTAAGCATATGTTTGTGTATATGTGTATTTAAAATTCTCAAGCTCAGCCTAAAATTGAAGCTGATTACCATTCATCTTTTTTTTCTAAAAGGGCATGAAATCATCCTATCCTATTTTAGTCTTTCTTTAAAGTTTGTAGATAAACATGGACTCCTGACTGACTCTCATTTCAAGTCTAATATATGTCTATCAGGTCTTGGAAATCTAAAAAGCACCAGTATCTGTGCCTTCTCTTCTTTGTGTACTAGTTGAACATATAATATGTGACCCATTCTACCCCATGGGAACACAGACAGGTTGTTTTTGGGTTTACAGTTGCTCACAAGCACATGAGGATCTATCTAAGGCAGGCTGTCATATTGCCCTAGACCTTCTGTATGACCCCAAAACATGTAATTTCAAAGAGAAGAGCCTTATTCCTAATTGTTATCTGCTTTGTGGACTGGTCTGAGACAGTGGTTTCTCAGGTGCCCGTGGTGGACTGCATTTTTGTTAGGAAGGATTCACACATAGGCAGGGATTGGACCAGATAAACTGTAAAGTTCTTACTCTGAGGTTCTATAAGGCACACTCTGGCAGCAGCCTTCTCCCCATAACATCTCATAGTCAGTTGACTTACCATGAAATGATGAAACTGTAAGCAAATATTGATCTCCATCACTATTGTCACCTCAGGCCAGAGTAATCACTTCTTCCACTGAACTCCTCTAGTGCTTATTGACTGTAACACCTTGGCAACTAACATAGCTTCCTGGTGGTGTTATCTTCTTGTGAAACTGTCTACTCAACAGCTACACTTGATTAACTAAGAGCTATTCCAAACTTAAGTCATTCAAAAATTAAATTCCTGGTTCTTATTCCTTATCCCTAATCTGCTCTTCCTGTAGTCTTTACTCATTTCGGTAAATGGCAACTTTATTCTTCCAATTGCTAGATCAAAAACCTTAAGGTCATTTCTGACTACTCTTTCTTTCAGATCCTTAATCTCATCTATCAACTAAATTTGTCAGCTCTACCTCCAAAATACATCCAGGACCTGATGTTTCCTTGTCCCTTTCACAGCTATCACACTGCCCTGAGCCACCTTCATCTTTCACCTCGATTACCATATAACAGCCTCCAAATCAACCTCCTTGCTTCTACTCTTGCCCCTCTTCAGCCTAATCTACACAGTAGTCTGAGTAATCTTTTTATAAAATAAGTCATGTCATGTTACCGCTCTGCACAAAGTCTTCTACTGGTTTCCCATAACAGATTAAAAGCCAAATATATGTACAATGACCTATACGGTCCTGAGTAGTCTGACCTCCAACTACTTCTCTGGTGTTATCTCCTATCACCCTCCCACTTGCTCATTTTGCTCTGGCCACAATGACCTTCTTACAGTTTTTCAATCATATCAAGTACACTGACACTTCAGGCTTTTGCACTTTCGGTTCCTTCTGTCTAGAACATTCCTTCCCAAGATATTTGCTCTCTGACCTCCTTCAGTATCTCCTAAAATGTAATCTTATCAGACAGGCCTTCCCTGACCGTCTTATATAAAGTACAAGTTTCCACTCCTCTCTACCCTGGCCATGGTACTCTCTCTTCACCTTACCATGGTTCACCTTCTCCATAGCACTTATTGCTACTTGATATATTACATATTTACTTGTTTTTATTTTCTGCCTTCTCCCCCTCACAACAACAAGCTCCATTAGGACAGAAACTCCATTTTGGTTCACTATCATATCTTTAATGCCTAGAGTATTGACTGACATGTAATAATCATTCAATAAATATTTGTGGAATAAATTAATTAATCTATCCTGTCCCCCTGTCCCCCCTGTCCCCCTAACCTATATAAACTTCTTGTAGAAAGAAACTTTGCTATCTTCTTCGTGGTCTGAGCACCTAGCACTGCGTCCTGAACACAGCAAGTGTTCAAATAATGTCTCCTATGATTAGGATACAATCATGGCTCTGAAAATCTTCAGTTTGCACCAACTCCTGGTATTATATTGGTATTTCTTGCTCCTCTTCTAATGCTCCAAAGCTCTCTGATTCAAAACCTGTAGCATTATGGGTGTCTTGTGGCATTCTGATCAGGTAGATCAGATACTCAGAATATAGGGCTAGTCATTTCACGGTCAGTTTGCTTTGCTGTGTTCCACCATCCTTGCTCTGGCCTCTATTCCTAATTCTAGTGAGTATTTTAAAGAATTTGGCTATAAGCAGAATCAATCATAGATAGGAAAGAAAACACTCTTTCTATTGCTGGACAACTAAGGATACGGCTGGATGGTCAGTAACATTATCATATAGGAAAGACAGCATGTATTACCCCATGACAGGATGGGTTTATTTTTTGCTTTGTTTTTTGGTTTTTTTGGACAGGACTGTTGTTGTTTTTTTTTTATAGCAGAAATACCATTTTTCACTTTTGCAAAACTTTTTCAATAATACTGTTCGATATTTATGAGGTAGAGGTGAAACCAGGAAGTGAGCCTCTCATGTTGCTGCTGGTGGGATATAAATTGACCCAATTCTATAGGAAAGCAGTTTGACAATGTTTCCAAAGTGATGGGACTGTTTTTAAAAATTAAAAAGTCCTTACCTCAATGAAAAGAACATTTATGAAACTAGTAGCTAAGACAAAGAAAAGACAAAGGGCAAAACTCTAAGAGTGGAGATTTTTTTTTTCTCCAGCTTCATCAACTTTTAAAAAAAATAGTAAATCACATAACATATTACTCATATCTCCGATTTTGGTTTTTAATATAATACATAAAAAATCACAAAATGAAAGGATGAACAAAATAAGATAACCAGACATAAGAAATAAGATTAATATCCACACTACACTTTGTAGCAGCCAACTACACACAAACAGGAATGGGACAAAGGCACTTCCCTGGGGCCAACAGAAGACCACACCTGATTGCCTATGGGTCACAGGCTGGTATCAAATAGTGAATGTTACGGAAACAACATGGTAAAAGGTAGATAATGCATAAAATTCAAAATTCATAGAAGTGTAATTCTAATATAGGTCACTAGTGTGAGGAAAACAACCCACAGTCTCCTCTACTGAGACTCAATTAAAACTAATTTGTCCTCTATTTCTGTACCATCAGCAACAACAAACACCTAATTTGTCCTTTCCCCCATCTCCCTCTGGTGCCATCCCCTCCTTTTTTCCTCTTCTATTTAGTTTGTACTATAGACCTATTCAATCAGAATTTCACTTCAGTGAGAGAAAATTGAGTCAACACTGGTCTATACTACCAGATGTATCCATGAAGTGAAGTGATAGGGTACTTATAAGGTTATTTCTTAGATTGAACTGAGGCAGCAACATCAGTTCTAAGAGAGCTTAATCCTGCTACCTCACCCCAGTACCACAGCTTTCCTTTCCCTACCTCAATCCGCCTTGGTTTCTGTGACCTGTTCTAGATCTTCTGTGCAATCATTTGCACATTAAGGGTGTGAGAACAGTGAAAGTGGGATATCAAGTCCATGGCAAAGGTGGGGATGGAGGTAGGGGGCAGAGAAAGTGTGAACCCTAATTCACGGTCTCACAGTAAACTGCTGGGCATCATATCTATGGCAATAACTTACTTCTTAAGGATGCTTCCTTCCTACTGCCTATGTTTTATGTTATCAGCTCCTGTGTGGCTCAACTCACACAGACTGGAGTCAGAAAAGCAGATGGAATTCTTCCTACACAGGATTAAGTAATATAAGGAATGCTAAGCAGAGGGATAGAGTGGTAGTTTCTCAGGGACAGGGAATTCCGACAGCCCAGGACAACCAAATGTCAATCATTTTCTTAAATCCAGCATATGGGGAAGAAAAACATTCCACATTTTACTTCTTTTCCTAAATACTCTCTCTTTATTCATTCCTGAGGCTTCTAGGAACTAGGATTATTTTGGCCTAAAGGTAAGAAAGCTTAGACCTGGTTTGCTAAATGAATCTAGACTGCTTTAAATTGAAAGAAGAAAGAGAGTTCTCTTTTCTAGGAATGTATTTCAGTCACTCACCACTCTGAGTGAGCATAAATTAGATTGACTCTTCTGTGGCTTTTGCAAGAAAACTATCTTAGAGGAAAAAAAAGAGCAAAATAACTGGGTAGTCATCCCCTGCTCAAAAATAACTAAAATTACTTTTTATCACAATGGGGGAGGGCAAATCGGATATTAGTATCTGTGTGTCATTAGAGATGTTTTAAAAAAAAAAGGAAGTGGATTCAGAAGTTCTTCATAGTCATCTGGGGCTTGAAATGGCAATTTCCGTGGACCAGCTGACTCTTTTCCTTCCCTGCCAAATTAATACTCCAAAATCTCAAAAAATACTTAAAAAATTGTACAGAGCACCTACCTCATTTAAAAGACATTTAACTAATGCTTCACAAGTTATTGCCCAGATGAATAAAGTGATTGTGAAATTCAAGAAAACATGTAAACTACAAGACTCCAAATAGGAGCACGTGGGTGGCTCAGGTGGTCAAGCAGCTGCCTCTTAATTTCAGCTCAGGTCATGATCTCAGGGTCCTGGAATGAAGCCTGTGTTGGGCTCCATGCTCAGCAGGGAGTCCGCTTGAGGATTCTCCCCCCCAGCCCCTACCCCCTGCTCTCGTGTGTGCTCTCTCTCTCTCTCTCTCTCTCTCAAATAAATAAATCTTTTTAAAAAAGAAAGAAAAAGAAAAGAAAACTTCAGATAAAACCACAAAGCTAAACATATATTTGGGCCAATACCACTATAGTGACTGAAGGATGAGAGTCAATACAGTTCTTTAAATTAGTGACCCTGAACCATCCACTCCCTCCTGTAGAGGACAGCATGGTCTTTGAACCCAGACCTCCAGTCCTGGAGTTTCTCCTTCTTAAGGCGAAGAACAACCCTGCCAGAAAAAGCCTGCACCAGCTCCAGCTCCAGCTCCAGACGTTAGCTGGTCAGTGAGATGGAGCAGCCTGGCTTCCTCTCTCCATCCACTCTTTGGGGGTAGGGGGAGCGTAGGGGGAGAGATGAGATTGACGAAGAGATGTCTGGGGTTCAAGAACCCTCCTTCACATTCGACCCTTTCTCTCTCTCCCCACTCAGGATGGAAGGTTAAGGTAGATAAGCCCAAAATCAAAAGGAGGAGATTTTGCACAGGGGGAAATGTATTTAACAAAATCATCTGGGTATGGTGACTGCCAAGAACCCCCTCGCACTTCTTCCTCTCCTTCCACTAGGAGTCACCTCTGTCCGGGTCACTGGACCGGCCAAGCAGCCCCGCCAGGCCAGGCTCAATCATGCAGCCAAATCAGGTACTAGGAGTAAGACTAACGGGAAGGAAAAGGCGACCAGAGGGCAGAAGGCAGGGCAGGGTCTCCGACGCGAGAGGAGAGAGGCACGAAGGGAAGAGGGCGAGCGGAAGGCAGCGCGAGCTGGTAAAGCCACGACGGAACCCCGAGGGAAAGCCGAGCAGGGAGATGCTGGATGAGAGGAGTTGGAAACAGCAAGAGCGAGACCGCGGACCGCGGCAGGAGGGGCGGGAGCGGGGGCCTGGCCGGTGACTCAGTGAAAGAGGCCAAGGCTGGGCCCCGGGAGCCGCGCGGCGCGAAGGTGACCGGCCGCCGCGCGCGGACATCCCGAGGCGGGCGCGGCCGCGGGGGCTCACCGTGTCCTTGGACGAGCCCAGCTTCTTGAGGCCGTCCAAGGGCAGCAGGTCGGCGGAGTCCTTATGAATGAACTGCACGGCCTGTTTCATCCGGCGCTGCTGCCGCAGCGACGCCGCCTCCCTCATGTCCGTCTCCTTGCGGCCGCCCTCGCTGAGGAGCCCTGAGTAAAACATCGCTGAGGCGCTCGCGGCCCAGCGTCCCCGGTCGCTCCCCGCTTCCCGGCCGCCCTCAGCCTCGAGCTCCTCCACCGCCGCGAGAGCCGCGCGCCGAGCGTTTTATAGCCGAGCGTGACGTCACGGGGGAGCAGCCAGTGCGCGCGCGGAGGGGCGGGGCCAGCACGACACCCCCACCTAGCGCTCGGCTCCCCGGCGTCCGCGGCCGCTGTGGGCCTCCGCGCCGCCTCGGTGAAGGGAAGGACCCGCGAGGAAGGGTGACGCCGGCCGGACTGACTCACAGCGCCGAGGGTCTACCAGGACCGCTTTACCCAACAGCCCTTTCCCGCTGTGGGTGCCCTGCCTCCCCTGGAGCGGGATAGAGTGTAGGCGGCCCCAGGGTGCAGCAGCCTCTCCCACACCAGCCGCCGCCGTCCCCGACTCACGCTCACCTGGCCACGCCGTGGCCGACCCCGGGATTACCGCCAGCTGTGCCATGCCCCAAATCCCTCCGCCCGCGCAGCTGCTGGGCTGTGCAAAGTCCCACGTCCGCGCCCCTCCGGGAGCCCCAGCGTCCACAGCGCACTTCAGAGTTGGGAAGGCTCAGGATTTCTGCAACTTTAGGTCGGTCCCCACCCACCAGGCCACGTGACTGGGGAGGGGGCAGCCCCTGCGGGCTGGCTGGAGCCGGCTTTCCGCGGACAACCCCCCCCCACACACACTATTCTGGCTCTTGGCACCCTGTGTTCGGGGTCCTTGCATCCGCAGGTGCCAGCCGGGGCCGCAGGGGCGGCTGGATACCTGCGGGTCAGCCTAGCGCTGAGGAACGGCGATGATCCCCGCCTCCGTGCGACTGCACAGGACTGCGTGCCTCACACCTGCTCTTCGGAACACTGGGCAGAAAAGCACCTTTTTCTCAGCCGACACTTCGGGGTTGCCGTTGGGGAGGGTCTTTCTCTGTCCCCTCCAGCATGTTTCCAGGAGCGATGGGAACCCGGTTTTCTTTGAGTCTTTCCTACTCACTCTCAAGCCATTCTTTCTTCTTTTTCTTTTTTTTAATAATAACAATAGACTTTATTTTTTTCACTTTTTATTTAAATTCAATTTAAAAAATTTTTAAAAATTTTATTTATTTGAGAGAGAGAGGGAGAGAACAGAGGGAGAGTGAGAGGGAGAAGCACACTCCCTGCTGAGCAGGGAGCAGGATGTGGGACTTGATGCCAGGACACTGAGATCTTGACCTTGAGTTGAAGCCTGGCAGCCTAACCAACTGAGCCACCCTGCCGCTCTATTTAAATTCAGTTTAGTTAGCATAGAGTATAGTATTAGTTTCAGGGGTAGGATTTAGTGATTCATCAGTTGTATATAATACCCAGTGGTCATTACATCAAGTGCCATCCTTAATGCCTATCACCCGTTACCCCATTACCCCATCCTCCCACCCACTTTCCCTCCGGTAGCCCTGTTTTTTTTTCCTGTAGTTAAGAGTCTCTTATGGTTTGCCTCTCTCTTTGTTTTCATCTTATTTTATTTTTCCTTCCCTTCCTCTATGTTCATCTGTTTTGTTTCTTAAATTTCACATAAGTAAAATCATACGGTATTTGTCTTCCTCTGACTGACTTATTTCATTTAGCTTAATACTCTCTAGTTCCCTTAACGTGGTTGCAAATGGCAAGATTTCATTCTTTTCAATGGCTGAGTAATATTTCATTGTATATAAACACCATATCTTCTTTATCCATTCATCTGTGGGTGGACATCTGGGCTCTTTCCATATTTTGGCTGTTGTGGACATTGTTACTATAAACATTGGGGTGCATGTGCCCCTTTGAATCACTATTCTTGTATTCTTTGGATAAATACCTAGGAGTGCAATTGCTGGGTCTAGTGTAGCCCTATTTTTAACTTTTTGAGGGACCTCTATACTGTTTTCCAGAGTTTCTGTACCATTTTGCATTTAAGCCATTCTAATGGGTCCTTCAGGCTTCCTGGCTTCTGGCCTGTGTATTGTGACTTAATACAAACCACATTTCCACCACCACTGCCCTCTCCCACCCTGTCTCACAGGAGGAGACAGGAAGCAGAAAGATCCACTCTCTAAAGAGAACCAACAAAACTAACAATAACAACATTTACTGAGCCTTTACTATGTATCACATCCCGGCATAAACACTTAAAATGCCATATTTCATTGAATCCTGGCAATAGCTTATGAGACAGTATTATCCAAAAACCCTGTTTTACCCGCAAATACCTGAGACTTCCTAACTGGTCTCCTGAATGTTCCTTGGTTCCCTTCCAATCCATTGTTCTTTGCTGCCAAAGCAACCTTTTCAAACTACAAGTGTGATCATCTCACCTCTCAGTTTAGAGCACCACATATTGCTCTTAAGACCCACATTCTTGCATGGTCTACCCCACTTGGCTCTCCAATCTGTACTTCAGCCTCATGAGGCTTCTTCCAGTTCCTTGGAGGAGCCGTTCTTGCCAAATGGCCTACCTTGAATATCCTGTTCTCTCTGCATGGAATGTCCCTTCTACCTTGTTCACTAAACAGACCTCAGCTCCATTATAATTTATTAGGAAAGCCTTCTCTGACCTCCCAGAATGGGTGAATTTTCCCTAAATATATGCTCTGCAACTCTTCTGGACTTTTCACCATTTTTTTGGTGGTAATGGTGAGGGTGTTATCAGTTGATTAATATTTATCTCCTTCACTAACTGTAGCTCTAAGAAGGCATCTGAGTCTTATTTTTTGCTTACCATTAAATCCTTAGCACAGCACATACAAGGTGGTCAATAAATTCTAGTGTAAGGATGACAAGAAGTTAAGGTCTTGCCCAAGGAAGGCAAGTGGTACAGCTGGAATTTTAAAACCAGACTATCTGCCCCCAGAACCGGTGCTGGACTTCCCAGACCTGGAAGGACTGGGTTTCACCTCATGAACCTGCTCCTTGCCCTCCATTCCTGTCTTCAAGGCTTGCCCTAGATTCACAGCTCACAGACTGCTTGTGGGAAAATAAATCCAGAAGGCTGCTCACCTGGCTTCAAGAAAGCCTCCACCCAGCCCCATTCATGGAGGGCAGGATCTCTTAGAGAGAGGGGTCAAGAAGGAGGTGGGATTGCAGCTCACCTTCCAGTCCCTTGGCACGCTTCCAGCAGTGAACAGCAGTGGCTGCCCTGGCCCCTTCTGTCCTCTTGCCTGGATTCCTGCCTGGTCACTCCTCCAGGCATGAATCGCCCAGGGAACAGTGAAAGACAGCCTTGCCTTGTTTCTCTAGGACGGGTACCTCTGAGCTTGGAGGCTCCAGCAGCCAGAGCCCCTGGGGCTTACGCTGGGACAGCACTTTCCTCTGGGAGGAAGCCAGGCAGGCAGATTCCAGTTCCCCACTCCTCAGACAATTCAGCTCAGGCTCGCAGCCTTTTTTGCTGAGGATGACCCAATGGAAGAAAGGGGCTCTTTTTATAACAAGATTCCCCTCCCTCCGGGAACACCAGAACGCTGAATGTCTCTGATTGAACTGAATTCATCCGTATCAAGTGTGGCTGAAAAGTGAACAGGGCTTTGGCTGGAGCTATCTTTCTGTGGATGCAGGGCTCTTCGCTGTAGTGGGATTTGTGTTCTGCAGTTGGCTCTGCAGCCAAATGACAATTGGTTCCCTTATCTCTTAGAGATCTTTGTCAGCCAGACTGATGCCATCACTGCTCTCAAGCGGGGGCCAGTGTGGTGAGAGTAGCCTGCACATACACTGTGAGTTTTTGCAAACTCCAGCCTGGCCGCTCCGTTTAAGGAGCGTCACCTCTGCTCAGTTTATCCAGTTTGCCCAAATAACATGAGAAAGTCACTTCCTGCCTCTAAGCCTCAGCTGCCATATCTATAAAATGGATGCAGGGAGATTGCATATAAAATTGGGCTTTGTGAACTCTGGAGGGCTTTGCCATCGGAAAAGATCATTATTAATTCTCCATATAGCCAACCTTCCCTGCCCTATTGACCTATCTTGGAAGAAGCATAATATAGTTGTTAAAAGCACAGGCTTTGGAGTTTGACACATTAGGCCTGAGTCCCTGCGCTGCCACTTACCAGCTATGTGACTAGGAAGTTTCCTTTGCTACTGTGTTTTCGTTCCTCATCTAGGAAATGATGCCAGTAACATATGTACCTCTCAGGGTTGCTGTGAGGATTAAATAAAATGATACACGTAACACACGGCACAAGGTAGCTACCCTCTTCTCGCTTGAGACAGACTCGGGAGAACCTGTAGGTTGCTGAGTCTCAGAGCGGGCCCTGGCCTATGCCTGCTCCAAGCCTTTCTACAAAATTCCAGGCAATGCGAGTCAGACCTGAGCATCTTACCCCATCTCTGGAGCCAAGGCCTCCCGAGGCAGGGGCTGGCCAGCTCTCCTCCTGTCCCTGGTGCCTCTGGATTCTGAATGTACCATGTCATGTGGTTTCTATACTGAAGTTCTCTACATCCTTGGCTGTTATAGATGATCAGTCCTTGAAAATTGTTCTAGACAAGCTGATGCTGTTACAATCAGAATTTTATTTGTGTTGTTCTTATGATAAGTGACAGAAGCCCTGTTGCAAATGTCTTAAGCAGAAGTGTAAACTTTTTGGTCCTCTTATTTAAAAGTGCTCGGACTTCAGGCATGGCTGGATCCAAGGGCTCAAATGACATTATCACTGTAGGCACTGAGGTGATGCCGCTGTAGGCAGGCTCTTCCCGTCTCTTGGCTGTCAGCAGCTCCCAGCTTACAATCTCTTCTCCCAGGACTCCACCTTTCGGTCTTCAGCTAACAGGGAGACCTTTGAGAATGGGATATAGGATGAGTGCTGGGGCCAGGAGGCCAGGTGATTAGATGAGAAGAGCAGAGGGGAAGAGAGATGGCCAAGGAGTTTTTAATCCCCCTCCTCTCCTTTCCACCCACACATATTTTGTTCTGACTTTGCCCTTGGGCACCCTTGGAAGTAATGGCCCTGCCCCGATCCCCCTTTGCTCACCACCCCCATCCTTATAGCTGCAGAGTCTGCTTTCTCCTCTGGTGCCCTCCGTACCACGCCATCTCCCTCTGTCAGGAGGATTGTTCAAACAGCTGTCCCCTGCAGGTACCATATGTGTGCCGGGGTCTCTGGCTACACAGAGCCCATGACTTGGCACCCAGCCCTGAAGATTGTGTCTACTTTGGCAGGTCAAAGCAAAGACGAGATATTTCTATCTTCTTCCTTCGGAGTGATTCCCAGCGTCACCGAAGTCTCATAAAACAGGGCTGATGGCAGCCCTGCTGGTGTTTTCCAAAGTTGGCTGGGTCTTTTGGATTCATTCCTGTTAGCAATGATTTTGTTTCATTTCTTGGGATAAGGACAGGCTGTGACCTCAAATCAGAGAGCAAAGAGGAGAGAAAGAGGTGGGGGGAAATCATGGTATCTGAAGCAAGAGTACCTGGGGGAGAGAGGGGAGTCTAGGCTTGGCTTTGAATCTGGCTCTGCCCCTTGGTTGCTGTGGGACCTTGGCCAAATTACTGCAGCTCTCAAAGCCTCAGTTTACCCGCCTGGCAGGGCTCTGTGTGGTTTAAATAAAATGACGTAAAGCACAGTTCCTGGCACAAAGTGAGCCCTCAATAAATACGTGTCCTCTCCCCATCTCATTCCCCTCTCCAAGATAGCAGAGAACCTGGAGAAAGACCAGCCTTCCAGAGGCCAGGGGAGAGCTCTGCAGTCTGGAAACAGATCTCTGAAGATGGCAAGCCTCTCAGAACGCACTAGGCCTGAACATCCCGCTCCCAGCCAAAGGCAAGAAAGCTGCAGGGCAGCTCGCGCTGGTTACCTCTGTCTGCCTCCGGCACCCGGAGGGCTCCACCGCCTTTCCCCGCGGTGACTAAGCATGCCGCTTGGGTGTGACAGCGCGAGGTCAGCGGCCCCTGCTGGGCAAGCCTTTGGCCAAATGGGGCAAATAGCCACCTAGAGGCGAAGCGCCCTGTGAAACATGTGTGGGCACTTGGGTGTGCAGACATCTACACACCACACACACTCACACCACATTCTCTCTGACCTATTTTCACACAGCTCTGCACTGCCCAGAGAGAAAAGTCATTTGTGATTATTTGCAAATTTTTATTTGGAAACAATTTCAAACTTACAAAAAGTTGCAAAGCCAAAAACAATCCAAAGAACAGCTGTCTACCCTTCAACCGGATTATTAACGTTTTACTCCCTCTGCTGTGTCATCTGCTTTTCCCCAACACAAACACATACACACACATTTTTTTCTGAACCATCTGAGGATGAGCTCCCTATATTGTGACGCTTTACCACTAATACTTCATTGTGTATTTTCTAAGAACAGGGAGCTTTCTCTTATGTAACCAGTGTATAGATAAAAACTCCATAAATTTACATTGATAAAAAACTTTAAACTACTGTTCATGTTTCAGTTTTGTCAGTTGACCCAATAATGTCCTTTGTGACGTATTCCTCCAACATAGGACCCAGGCTAGGGTCAGGTATTGCGTTTGGTTGTTGTGTTTCTTTAGCCTCCTTTCATCTGGAACATTTCCCCAGCTTTGTCTTTCATGACATCGATATTTTTGAAGAATATAGCCTTCCATATTTTAGAAAAAACTGTTTTATTGAGGTATAATTCGCATACCATACAATTCACCCACTTAAAAGTGCACAATTCGAAGATTTTTAATGTATTCACAGAACTGTGGAAACATCACTATGTCAAATTTTAGAACATTTTCATCCCTCCAAAAGACACTTTGTATCCTTTAGAAGTCATTGCCCGTTTCCTCCCAAATTCTCCCACCCCAGGCAGCCTGTACTCTAGGTTCTGTCTCTATGGATTGGCCCATTCCGACCCTTTCAGATAACCAGGATCATACAACATATGATCTTCTACGACTGGCTTTTTTCACTTAGCATGAGGTTTTCAAGGTTCATGTGTGCTGTAGACTTCATTTCTCCTCATGGCCAAATCATATTCCATTATTTGGAATAATAGTATTTCCAAAATTATCACATTTTGTTCACCCATTCATCCGTTGATAGACTTTTGAGTATTTTAACTTTTGGCTATCATGATTACTGCTGCTCTGAGCTTTCGTTTAACAAATTTTTTGTGAGGACATATGTTTTCATTTCTCTTGGAGTAGAACTGCTGGGTCATATGGTAACTCTGTGTTTAACCTTTTGAGGAATGAACAGACTTCCAAAGTGGCTGCACCATTTTACATCCCTACCGGCCGTGTGTGAGGGGTCCAGTGTCTCCACATCCTGGCCAGCTGGCTACCTGACTCTTCAACCACAGCTCTCTCAGTGGGGGTGAAATGGCGTCTCATTGTGGTTCTGATTTGCATTTCCCTGATGGCTGATGACTGTGAGCATCTTGTCTTATGCTTCTTGGCCATTTGCTTATCTTCTTTAGAAAAATATCTGTTCATATCCTTTAGCTCACTTTTAAGTTATTCGTCTTTTTATTATTGAGCTGCAAGAGTTCTTTAAATATTCTAGCTACAAGTCTCTTGTAAGATAAACGATTTGCAAATTTTTTTCCCATTCTATGGGTTGCCTTTTCACTTTCCTGATTGTGATCTTTGAAAAGTTTTAAATTCTGTTGGTGTGCCAGTTATTTTTCAACTCCCCTCCCTTTTAAAAAGTAAAATATTCCTCACTTTGTTCGTATCTGAAGTTTCCTTATATTGAGATTGAGGCTTTGCCTTCTTGGCCTGAGTACCATATAGTTGATGTTATGTTCTTTCAGGGTATTTAGAGCCATGGGCTGTCCTTATGTCCTTTCCTGGAGATGATAATTCTGATAATCTGATCAAGGTATTGGCTGCTTTCTCTTCTGTATAATTACTAGATTTTTTTCTCCCCCATTCATGATTTTTGAAAAGATGAAATTCTCTCTTTTCTAGGCTATCTATACTCTATCAGCACATTTGAGTTCAGTGCTCTTCGAGGCACATGCTACATGGTGGGCCGACTCTGTGTCCTCATGTCTCATCAGGGACTTGGTCCCACTGACCATGAGGGCTTACGCAGTTTCCTCACTGTTTCCTTTTGGGCCCCAAGTTCACATCCTGGCTAAGCGAGTCTCTTTGTAGGCTTTTTTTGCCTGCAACCCTGACTATTGCCTCTCTGGAGTCAGAAGATGGACCTCGCCATGTCGGAAACATCAAACTTGAGATAAACATTTCTGGGGAATGTGTTATTCTGGAGTCAGCAAGATGTGCTGATGTCCTCACACATCAGGGGCTGAAGGTTGGAAATAAGGAAAGATGAAGGATTGACAGGCCTCTGTGTGTGCGTGTGTGCGTGTGTGCACTACTCCTGAACTGAAACAGGCTTAAGAGATTGGAAAAGTGCATTTCACTTTCCCTTCTCAGGAACATAAGGGTTTTCAGAGGTCTTGTGTGAGAACCCAAATCAGGTATTATGACCTTTCTTTTCTGCTTCAAGCTCTACTTGCTCTGCTCCTAGAACACATCTCACCAGAAAGCCCGTGACTAAAGGACTTTCTGTGTCAGTGAAATGCGAGACACCAGCAGAGTATGAACTCATTTAAAAATATATCTTGAATTTAGGCTGACCCCTGGGGTGGCTGCAAGGCCCAGGACAACCTCAGTCAGGTGACCAACAGCAGACATCCCCACCCATCATGTCTCCTGAGGTGGGTGAGGCCCCTGGCCAGAGATTTGCTTGCAGACTCGACGTAAGTCTCTTTCGGCTGGCACTGACATGGCCAGAGCTCTAGGGCCCCGGCTCCCTCTGTGCACCCACTGAGCTGAGTGTCTCCTGGCTCTGGGAGGCACTCAGAGCTCCGACTGTCATGTCCATCCTCTCTCCTGTCAGTGTTTCTTGCCTTATCTTCTGAATATTAAAATAAACCCAGGAGATGTAAAAAAAAAATGTATCTTGGATTTAACTTCTCAAGTCTGATGAAGTGGAAGAGAATAATGGTGATGATAATAGTTAACATTTATTGAGCGCTTACTGCATGCCAGACAGTGTTCCAAGAGTTTTCTATGAGAAACTCATTTAATCCTCACAACAACCCTATCCAGTTTATGTACCATATGAGGAAACTGAGGCACAGAGAGGTAAAGTGACTTGTGCAAGGTCACACAACTATGATGTGGCAGAGCTGGGATACAAATCCAGGTACCACAGAGGACATAAGGGGGGGTCTTGGAGAAGATGAGCATTATGAAACATACTCGTAGAGAAATCTTTCACTAAGACAAACAGAGAGAAGGTACATTAGGAATTTTGGCAGGTGGATATTGGATGACTGATGCTGCTTGAGTCGCCCCAGCTCCTCGTTGGAAAACCTGAGTGAGGGTTTACCAAGCCTCTGATACTTGCACCCACATCACCTCCAACTCCAGCTTTGGTACCTGTGTGGCTGCCGAAGGCTGCCTTCCTCAAGCCAAGTCACCTGGTCCTAACATCAGGGTTCCGGGCACATGTTCTTGCTTTATCACTGTTACCGTCTTGCCGCGTCATCCCGGCTGATATGATGGACAGGTGCCGTGCACACGCATTGGCAGTGTGTGCCGATGACCGGTGTGTGGTCACACAGCGAGCTGGCCACAGGCTGCAGAGGGCTGAGCACAGCAGGCCTGGCCAGAGCTCACCACAAACGCACACTCCAACTGCCATGCTGCCCCGCTGGCTGTGGTCACATCAGTCACACACTGCGGGGCTCTGTCCTGCCTGTGGCACAGGTCAGTTGCATTTCCTGCTCAATTTTCCTGCTTCATTTTTCTTCAACCACCAGGTGTGTATAATAAGGCAAAGCCAGCACCAAAGCTCAGATTTGAGGTAGGTTTGTGTGTCTGCTTTTTGCACTGTGTAGGGAAAAGGCAGAAAACTCCAAACTGCCTCCAAGTTATCCTTCAGTCGTAGAATAAACTGTAGGATCAGAGGATGGTCCGAGTCGGGGGTGTGGTAGCTCGTGGAGCTACACGTGCTGAAACATTTCACAAGATTACAGTTTGGGGACTCTCCCCTCATTCTTTCAACTCCTTTCCCCTCCTGTCTCAGCAATATAGAGCCAACCTAACAGGATGCCTAGACCATTACAATTACAATGAATGAATGAACGTACACGGTGTGTGGGGGGGATGTGTGGGTGTGTTTGGACATGATTCAGAGAACCGTTGATAATTTGAAAAGACCCAAATCAAGGACTTCCTGCCTGGTCATTAGTCATTAGGCCAGGCAGAGAGAAGGAAAAGATCTAAACATCCATTCTGAGGGCTGTCCTAAACAACATGCAATCAGTGTGTTGTCAAACCACAGCCCTGGTCCACCAATCTCACTGGTAACATTTCGCCTTGAATTGGGGGTGGGGGGGTGGGGGGGAATATGTGACAGAGACACACGTCTATTTCATTTTACAACCACTAGGTGGCGCCTGTTCCAAGAACCGCAAAATGGCTTGTTCACAGCTTGGACCTCTGGTCAGCCTCGGGTGAGATGAAATGTCAAGTGCTAGCTGGGTGGGTAGAGGAGCTGGCCAAGGCCAGTGCTGCCAGGGTAGGTTTGAGGAGCCAGTGCCCCGGGAGAGGCCTGGATTCATGACTGTAACGATGAGCTCACCCTACCTAAAATAGCAACTCCCTCTCACCACTTCCTACTCATCCTCTATCATTTTGCCCTTTACTTTCTCTAAACAGGTATCACACTTGACTTTACAATTTCTGTTTATTTGTGGTTTTTTTTCCTGTCTCCCTCCATAAGAATCTATGCTCCACAAGAGCAAAGACTTTATTTTGCCCACTACAGCACCACTCACTCCTACAGTACCTAGCGCTTAGTAAGCCCTCAAGAAATATGTTGGATAAATGAATGAGTGAGCGAACACATAACAAAGAACTATTAGTAACCAAGATCTGTGGTTGCATTCCCCTAATGAGATACTCTGAAAACCACGTAATGCTACGTTATTGTCATTGTTTGCAGTAGGTGAATTTGTGTCCCTTTCACTCAGCTAACACAACCTGCCTGAGAATTAGAGTGGTTTCATTTTCTGAATCTATTTGGATTCCGCTATGTTCTCTGGAAAGTGATCCCTGCTGAGTAGTTAGGTTTTTGTGGCTGTCTATCACAGGAGCAGCCTTGCTGGGCCATCAGACCCCTGAGGGTGGTCTCCTGCAGGCTGGTCAGGGTGGCCTGGAGAGAGAAGGAAGCAGGGAACCACAAATACTCAGGAAACTCAAGCTGGGTTCACAGTGCCCTGGAGTAGAAGATGCCACAGAAAGGACGCCTCACCAAGGCTTCTGATTGCCTATGGATGGGCCCCCAGTGGCTACGTCTAGGACCTGGATTCAGAGGATGGCTTGCCTAGCAAGAAGGCCATAGATAACAAGCCTCCCTGAACCTGGTGAGGAACCGCTTTACTCTTCATCTAATCCATTGGCCTCCCAAATACTGGCTAAGAGTTATGTGGACTTGGGTACGGCTCTCAGGACCCATGCTGCTGTGAGAAAGGAAGCAGAGATGCTCACAGCCCTAGTAAGAGGCATCCCTTCTAGACTGAGGAGAGGATCGAGGCTGGGCTTGGTGTGGGTGCCTGGGTTTCCCAGCGCGCAGGCCCCCCCAGCTGTCTAGCCTGCAGCAGGCAACACCCCTGGTGATGTCCCCATAAAGATCTGCCCGAGGGCAAGTGAGTCCTTGCTTTGTGCTGTTGCAGACACGATCTTTCCCAAATTACCACATGACAATTTTGAAGTCACCTGCAAACCTAAATCCAGCAAATGCCTACAGACAACACACTTAACAGCTCAGAGAATGATTCAGAGGAAGCAATTTTCCACAGTGAAGATAATCATCTGGTAGTGTGAAAAGGCAAACACTCTTTTATTAGCATTGGAAACTCAAGGGAAACGTTGCTAAATCCATAAACGCAGCACTTGAGTAAACGGCTCGAGAACAATCTCCACAGCTGGAGAGCAGGACTTGTACCGACTCCAGTTCCGCTCAGAGTCCTCCCACGGAACAAGCTCCCTTGGCGGGCAGGGGAAACTAAGCTCCGACCTCTTCCTGTTGACTTAACAATCCGCTCCTCGCGGGCTGGGCCCGTGCCGCACAGGGAATCCCAGGATCCAGAGCTCCCTGGGCGCTTTATGTGCCTACTGTGCCCGGGGGACCTCAGCTTTATGTCTCATGATTTTATTCTGTGACATTAAAATTCATATTCTAGCGCTGACCTCTTCTGGGACTTCATAAAATCAACTGCCTACCTGAACTCAGAGTTCGGATTCCCAAGCAGGTACCTCATACTTGAAACGGCCCGTCTCCTCCAGTGACCAGTTGGTCAGGCAACTAGGAGGCCTCCTCGGTGGCTGCTTTTCCTTCCCCTCCATCCAGTCCTCATGCAAGTGCTGGACTCTGCCCTAAAACAGGTCCAGAAACTTTCTGTTCTCTCGTCTCCACTCTACAACCTTAACCCAGACCACCTCATCTCCCACCTGGATGGCTGCTGGGTTGGTTGCCATAGTTAGCTAATGGCTCTCTGCCTCCATGCCTTTTTCTAAAATCTATTCATACAGTGACCAGAACTATCTCTTAAAAGCATAAATCAGACCATCCCACTCCTCTGCCTCAACCCTTCTGAAAGCTTTACAACATACTTACAATGAAACCCGAACCTCTCGTTCTCCATTCCAAAGCCTGATGTGCTCTGGCCCCTGTCCAGCCCCCTGGCCTGTCTTGTCCCACTGCCTTCTCACTGCACGGTGACCACACACACGCTGGCTCCTGCCTGCCAGCCTTTGCACTTGGCCTCCCTCTCCCTGGAGTGCTCTTTCTCTGCCTGTCCCAAGACTGGTTCCTTCTGGCCGTTTTCAGGTAGAAACGTCATTTCCCCAGAGCAGCCCTCCACAGCCTGTGATTCTAAAGCAGCAACGCAGTCATCTGTCACATCAGCCTACCGCATAACACGCTGCTAGCTGATACTTTCCGTGGTGATTGGTTTGTTCGTTGGCCATCTCCTCCCTCTAAAATGTAAGTGCCATGAGAGCAAGGGCCCTCTCTTGTCACCGTGCATCCCTGGGGCCTAGAACAGTGCCTGGCACAGAGCAGACGTTCAATACATCTTTACCGATTTAGTAGTAGCGACAGTAGCCGCAGGCAGCTAGTCCTTCACGGCATCTGCTAGGGCGGTTGGCGGGGATAGAGAGGGGGCTTAGGGAGGGCCGCAGCTGCGCAGGCTTGTACCAGGAGCACAGCTCCGGTGTGCGGGAGACCAGGTTTATGCGGCCTCCGTCCAGCCCCCAAGGCATTGCCATTCCTGGCCTTCCTGTGACACCAGCAATACAGACCCACACAACCACGAACACAAAGTTACCAATGTGCTTGGACAGGATGGCCCAGTTCTGCTCTCCCCACCCCCACATCCGGCAGGTCATTGACTCGGGTCATAGTACATTTGAATTTTCATTTTATGATTAGACTCAGAAATGTAGGCAAAGTTCTGATAGGACAAATTCCACAAGCTTATTTTGATTATTTTTAAAAATGAAGATGTTTCCATTTTTGAAAAGAAATTTGGAAATGGGTATTTAGGACCCATCCAAATAAAGAAGAAAAGTTTGATTCAGGATTTTTTTTTTTTTAAATCAATGTTGCGGATAGGTTAAAAAAAAACAACTGAAGTGAAAAGTGGGCTCAACAATAATGAAACAGCCTTTGTTTTCCTTAGAAACACTGGTTATAACCATTTTTGAGGCCTTTGTGTAGAGGGTTGTGCGTACAGAGTTAGTCTGCTACTGAAGTAACACAACACTGTAGTTGTGTGTCGTCAGTCCATCCAGGGAAATGGCAGCTTGTTGGAGAGGATTCTTTTTTTATTCACTGTAATGAGATTTTCGCCTGTGGATTTAGATCTGTAAAACTTAACTAATATTAAAAATTCCAGATTCTGTGGGGGAAAATGATTGTGAAGCCCCACCGTGCTGACCAAAGGT
Organism: Ursus maritimus; assembly: GCF_017311325.1. NCBI lineage: Eukaryota > Metazoa > Chordata > Mammalia > Carnivora > Ursidae > Ursus > Ursus maritimus. The sequence continues at coordinate 4,851,557 of NW_024424008.1, forward strand.
GACTCTGCAGGACCTGGAGGGCGGGATTTGCGTAGCTGCCCCTGGCCGTGGTGTGAAGATTAAGAGAACGAGCCCACCGCTGTGGTGCTGCTCGAGCTGAGCCAGCGTCTGACCTTGGACAGTGGGCAAGGCAGCAACATGGCGGCCTGGCCCGCGCCGGCTCCCACCTGGCCCCCGCACGCCCGTGGAGGCAAGCCCCCTGGACTCGGGGTCTGTGAGTCAGTCCTTTTCCTCCAGGTAGATGCTTCTCATCCCCCGCGGAGACCATGCCTGCCCTGAACTCTCCAGGCGCTACGCGGTGCCCAGCAGGCGTCAGAAGGACGGCCGAAGGCGCTAAAGCCAACACTGCATTTGCCGCCCCGTGGAAGCCGGCCGCGAGCTGCATGATTATGTCTGCGGAAGTGCTTAGTTTTTATCTTTTTATTTCTAATTCTTTCTGCTTTAAGTACTTTTTTTAATGACCACTGCCTGGAACCCAAGCCCCTGGCATCCAATTTAGGTCACACAGGCTGGAGAAGGCCATGGGGAAATGGTGGGTGCCTGGCGCCTGGAGGACTCTCCCTCCTTCCGTCCCTCCCTTCCTCCTTTCCTGTTCTGCCTGGTCACGGCCTGGGTGCAGAGGGCTCCCTCAGGGTGCGCTGGGCAGGAGGAAGCTGAAGGTTCAGCCGAGGCATCCCCTCCTGTGGCCTCTTTTCCACCACAGCCCCCTTGAGGAGGAGAACCAGGAAGGACAGGTGAGTCTCGCTTGAGCTGACTAGAGGCCCGCTCAGCCAGCGGGATGTACCCAAGACATCCGCCCACAGCAGTGAGACGCGGGGGCCCTCACTGCCATTCTCAGTCCACATCCACAATGCTGGGAAAGAAAAACCAAGTTCAATTTACCAAAATATCTGTATTACCTATAAAAATTGAACTCTAATGAGTCACTGCTATGGGAGGCAGCAATAGCCAACTATGTTGGCTACAGAGGCAGACGGCGGCGTCCCACCAGCCCACGGGCAGAACGTGGCACCGAGGGGCTCGAGGGCAGGCTCACTTGTATGGCCTCAAGAACCTGGACACTTTGGAACGGAGCAATCGGATGAAGGATCTTGGAAACATCTCCCGGGATTCCTGGGCTGTGTACTTGAAATAGTTCTGGGGGTGGGCCAGGACGTCAAACAGAGCCTTGATCAGTTTCTTATCCTAAAAAGAACACAGGTTTTGTTACTGGGCCAAAATACTGAAACATTCCAACATTTTGCCAATGGAACTATAACGCACCCAGCGTTGGATGGTAAGTTGATTAGCTGAGAGACACTTTGTGAAAATTGTTCCCTCTGATGTTTCTTTTCTCCAGTTTTTACTTTCCCTAATTATCTACTTTAAAAAACCATGTATTACTTTTATAAAGGAAAAGTGAATATATAAAAAAAACAAGTTTTCTTTTTCTAAACCAGATGAGATGCGACGCTGGAATTTGGGGAGTATTTATAGGGTTAGTGATATGGCGAGTGTCCGGTGATTACTTATAAGTACCTAAAATTTGGGGAACTTCAGGCTTGAAGGATAAACAAGGAGCCAAAGATCTTCAACTATCTGGAGAGTGAACATGGAAACACGATCTGCCACAGGCTTGGATTTACGATAAGCAAGTTTCCCACTCTTCCTCCGCACATTTCCAAATGTAAAAAAAAAATACAACTTCACTTGACAACGCTGAAGACAGCCACCTGAATTTTTTTTTGATTAAGTCTAGTGAAGATATAAAACTGACCTCAGCCCAGAGCAGGCTCGGTGTCTGACAGGTGACAACATGCATCAAGAGGAAAAGCGGAGCCAGGAGCGCCATGGGTGACAGGTGACTGCGGTGTCCGCCTTGGCTATGTACTCACCTTCAGTATTTCCTGATGGTTCTCAGATGCGTAGAGCCTGCCATCTCGAACTATGTCTTCGATGAGTTCCTGGTAGTCCTCTGTTGGAATAAAGGACATAATTGACATTCAGAGGTTTTCGTTCTTTCCAAACTCTCTTTCATTTTTAAATAAGGTTCTAAGGAATGTCCCTTCTGTAGCTGCTGTCAGAACAATGACCACTGTGCTACTGAGAAGGCTAGCAGAAGAGAACTTCCACAGACACCCACCACCACGTCCCCTCCCCTACCAGCCTCCGCACCCGTCTCTTCTGTTCCATCTTGCCTCAAATGAACCCTCTGTGTATCCCGTCAAGGCCCTTCCTCCACTTTGTCCACTGGCTTCATCTTCTCTCGCCAAGGCAAGGGCATTGTTCCAGTAATTCTGCCCTTTCTTTCCTACATGATGACATTTTCTCGCCCTACCGGGCCTTCCCAGCAGCATGTAAACATGCCATTATGTCTCCGATCCAGAAAAGTCCCTCTCGTGACCTCATGTCTCCCTCCAGCTTCCATCCTACATTTCTGCCTCCCTTATTGCAAAACTCCTCAAAAGAACTGTCAGCACTCCCTGTCTCTGGTCATTCCCCCTCCTGGATCCATTTCCTCACTCAGCTTCCAGGATACGACCCTCTTTGGTCTTCCTCCTCCCCCACTGGTCACTTCATCTGAGGCTCGTTTGCTTTTCTTCCTCCTCTCCCTGACCTCTTACTGTCGAAGGGACCCGGGGCTCAGTGCTTGGTTCTCATCTCTTCTGTCTATGCTCACTCCCTGCTGAGCTCATCCAGGCCTGTGGCTTTTCTCTCCTTCTCTACTTTTCTCCCTTCTACCTTCCTCCCTTTCTTCTCTCTGCCCTCGTATTATGCAAAACAATCGAGCTTCTTACCCACCAAGCAAGACTCTGCCTTCTTTTTTTTTTTTTTTTTTTTTTTTTTTTTTTGGATGGGGTGGGGGTGGGGAGAATTTGGCTGGTTGGAGAGGGAAGGAAGCTGTGTTCATTTTCTTAGCAATAATTTTTGGTCCTGACCCACACATTAAATGCAGTGCACATCACGTAAGCTGTCTCTGATTCTAAATCCTCACCTTTCAAAGTCTAGCCTATTTCCTACAGTCATAATTCAAACCAAGTGCATGCAAAACACAATCTTTCCAAATTCCAGGCTGAAAAGAATGCCTCTTTGTACGCGTATCATGTGCAACAAAGCCAAACACATCATAAGACCATCACTGCGATTGTGTGGAAGGGTTCTTGAGCAAGCTTCTCCCAGTCAAGGGCTGGTGAGTGGGAGTTCATTAGCTATTTATTAACCATTGTATAGTTCTGTCATTCCTGATTGAACACATGTGCAATCTCACTGGTACTCTATTCATGTGATATCTTCCTTTTTATTCTTTTATTCTAATGAATATAAAATATGAGTGAGCGTACTTGTTTATCTTGAGCTCCTCTCCTGCAGAGCATCTTCCTCGGAGAACTAGCTCCTTCGGCTGACGGGCGGTCACCACTAAGGGCACCACCTGCTGTGCTGTGCTCTGGTGCAGGGAGAGCGGAAGAGCTGTTTGCTGCTATACACCAAGTGCTTCTGGACCGCTGTCTTCTAAAATGATTCCCTCCATTACGGAGAACTACTGTGTTTCGTCACTTGCTACGACTGTCGTGGGAAAAGCAGTCAAGTGTTGGAGGTAAAAACTCGGGCCCTGGAGTCCCGAAGACCTCTGCAATGTTGTCCTCCTGTGACCTCCGGCCAGCTGTCTAAGTTAATCTCTATACCTGAGTGGCCTTGTCTGTAGAATCAGCAAAGAATAGTGTCTACCTCCTGGGCAACTGTGAGGAATATGCTGTGTCAGAGGCACTTAGCCATGCCTGGTACTCAGTGCACGTACTCAGTACCTGTTAGCCAGAAGAAACTCTCCCCATCCTGCAGGGGTCAGCGAACCAGTCTGTAGCAGCCTCACCTGCCCCCTCCCTTTTTCAAAGATCTATTTATGTATTTGAGAGACAGTACCAGCAGGAGGGGGAGGGCAGAGGGAGAGGGAGACAGAACCCTCAAGCGGACTCCCCTCTGAGCAAGGAGCCTAACGTGGGGCTCGATCCCAGGACCCTGAGATCATGACCTGAGCCAAAATCAAGAGTCAGCCGCTTAACTGACTGAGCCACCCAGATGCCCCAGCACCTGCCCCTTCTAAACGTGATTTGTATTCTTCTGGGCTTGGAAACCAGGTATCAAACTCGTCTGAAATACATGTTTAAAAAAAAAAAAAAGATTGACTAAGCTCTGAGTAACAACCTGCAACAGGTTTCAACTCTTTTCTTCTGTGTCACGTGTAAGACACATTCTCACGGGCCTGACCAGAGGTATGCATGATTTCCCTGGCACAAGCTGTAACTCTTAGAGAAAATGAAAACAAATCAAGAGGGTTTCGTGTGTCACAAAGGCGGAGTTAGGAACAGCCAGGCTGAAATACGTGAGTTTTAGTGATATTTATATTCTGGCGTCTCCATGTCTTTTCTGGGTCCCTCACTGATCCCAGCTAGGGGAGATTGCTGGGCGTCTGTTCTCAGGCAGGTGACGTGCTCTGTCTCTCTCTGCAGAGCCGTGTGGGAGGCACTGGTGTCCACTTAGGAGTCGGATCCTAAGAGCCCTTGTCTTGGGGGTTTGACATGGTTTCAGGCACAGACATGATAATCCTGGCGTTTGTAACATGTTCCAAATAAACTATGTGAAATGCTTTTATAAAATCCATAGAATAGTATCTTTCCAAAACACCTACTTTTGGCACTTGTCTGCCTAAAAACCTTGCACGGTTCAATGGCTCCCTGTGAGATTAGGAACACCCTTCTGAGTCTGGCACTCAGGACTCTTCACCACCTAAGTCCACACCCTTCTGATCTCGTCTCTCCCTGCTAAGCCCCATGCACCCTACCAAGTGACTCAGTCAAGCTATTAATTAGTGCCCACACATGTCAGGTACTCTACCCTGTGGCCCATATCATTCTCTCTTCCTAATGTTCTTCTCCCCGTTATAAAACAAAACATAACAAAACAATAACAACAAACAATGACTCATGTTCTTTGGAGATGCAAATCTCTTGAGATTCTGCTGTATTCTTTCCAAAAACCCATGCAAACTTAACCGGTACCCATTCTCTACTCTCACACAGAGCTCTGTACCTGGCACATTACAGTACCTATGAGCTGTGTCTCCTAGGTGACACAGCTTGCCCCATGCCTGGCACAGGAGACGCTCACTAAGTATTTGTTGGGATAGAAGGATAAATGAATAAGCTCATGAATGAACAGATGACTCGTCCCCACTGGATTATGAGGTCTTCCAGGACAAAGTCCAGTTCATTTTGTATTCCAAGTAAATGTTTGTCAACAAAGTCCCGGACTGGGAACGGCCCTAGGGCTCACATGGACCACCGCTTTACTTAACAAGAAGAAAATAAAACCAGAGAAGTCATCTGATTGGCCCCAAATCACCCAGCAAATTAGTAGCAGAGACAGGACCGGAACTTGAGTCTTTCTCCCCCTTCCTCAGGATTCCATATAATAAAAGCCACAGTCATAATTAGCTAGTATTTACTGAGCATTTACTATGTGTCAGGCACTGCACCAAGTCCTTTATGGACTATCTCACTGAACTCTCACGTTAGGTCTAATGATTATCCTCATTTACACATTAAGAAAATGAGGCTTAGATGGTGCAGCCACTCTGGAAAACAGTATGGAGGTTCCTGAAAATGTTAAAAATAGAGCTACCCTATGATCCAGCAATTGCACTGCTGGGTATTTACCCCAAAGACATAAATTTAGTGACCGAAGGGGCACCTGCACCCCAATGTTTATAGCAGCAACATCCACAATAGCCAAGCTATGGAAACAGCCCAAATGTCATCAACAGATGAATGGATAAAGAAGATGTGGTATATATATTCAAAGGAATACTACTCAGCCATCAAAAAATGAAACCTTGCCATTTGCAACAACATGGATGGAACTAGAGTGTATTATGCTAAGCAAAACAAGTCAATCAGAGAAAGACAATTATCATATGATCTCACTCATACGTGGAATTTAAAAAAACAAAACAGGATCATAGGGGAAGAGAGGAAAAAATAAAAGAAGACGAAATCAGAGAGGGAGACAAACCAAAAGAGACTCTGAATCATAGGAAGCAAACTGAGGGTTGCTGGAGGGTGGGGGGTGCGGGGATGGGGTAACTGGGTGATGGGCATTAAGGAGGGCACGTGACGTAATGAGCTCCAGGTGTTATATGCAAATGATGAGTCACTGAACTCTACCTCTGAAACTAATAATACACTAAATGTTAATTAATTGAATTTAAAATTTTTAAATGTCAAAAAAAAAAAAAAAACGAGAGAGAGAAAATGAGGCTTAGAGATGGTAATTAATTTACACAAAGTCACCGAAGACATTAGGCCAGGGCTGGCCCATGTTCTTACCCACCAAGCTATGCTCACTTGTATTTATTTTCTGAAAGATCTTTTCATCCCTGTAGACGGTGTCCCCAAATGCCTGTTTAAAATTTGGCACTTGTGAGTCAGCAGCGTCCTTTGTCCTCACCCCACCTGCCCTTTTGAGCACGTGCGCTTGTCAGCAATCCACCAGCTGGCCCAGAGGTGGGTTCAACTGAAAGCAGAGAAGCTCCTTGTGCAGGATCCAGCCCGAGCCTCACAGTGCTTACCGTCGTATGTCACGTAAGGGACCTGGAAGCCTCTGGCACTATTCCCTTCGTTGGACTTGAACTGAATCCACAGCTTCTTTGATCTGGAGGTGAAGGCGATGGGCCGTTCGTAGGTCTGGCAGGTTTCATACGTTGTCACGGAATTGGATGAAGCTGCCAAGGGAAGTTGGGGGGGCTTCAAGACTCATCCTGAGAAGGCAGACAGCCACACTCCTCTTTTCGAATACACCCTACGAGTTATGCTCAGAGCTCTTCAGGCCCAGCTCTGCCATCACAGGGGCCAAAGCCCTGGAAATCGAGAGGACTCAGCTGGTGATTGCAGGCCCCTGGGGAAGGCTCACAGAAAGGCCCAGAGCTAGAAAAACAGCAGCAGCCTGGGCCCCAGTGCTCACTGCAGGAGCTGTGGAGGGGCCCTCCAACTCCAGAGCGACCTGCTGCCATCAAGAATCACCACCACTCCCGGTGGGCTTCCTAAGACCAAGGGGGTGGGGCGGGGCCGGGCTGCTTTATGCACCTTATCTCACTTCACCCTCCAGAACCACAGGAAGTTGTGTGGTTGTTAAGTCACAACACAAACCAGAGGGTTTAAGCATTTGCCCAGGTCACAGAGTCAGTACGTGGATAAGTTTGGATTCAACCCTACACCTGATTTCGGACACTGTAACCACTAATAAGAGTGCCAACCACATTCTGGCTCCGTGTGTCACTATCACTCCCAGTGCTTTATGAATCTGAACTCGTTTATTCCTCATGCTGACTCTGTGAGGTAGCAACTATTATTATACCCATTTTAACAGACAAAGAAGCTGAGTCACAGAAAGATCCAGAATGTATGTCCAAGATCACAGAACCAACAAGAGGTGAAACTGGGTTCAGATCCAGGCAGTCTAGCTGCTGGGCCCACTCACTACACTGCCTCGAAGTAGTGTTGATGGCATGTCTCTCAATGGACACTGGGTCACACGCCAAGATGGGAGGAGGGTCCCTCCTGGCTGGACTATGACCTGAGCCTTGGTTGGTCCCAAGCCACAGGTGGCTTCCCATGGTGAAGCAAGTGTGTGGGGCAGCCCTCCATGAGCTTCACTGACTCTCTGTGACATTGTGGAAGAGGGTCCCCAGTGAGCACAGAGGGAAAGGCTGGCCAGTAGAATCACTGTCTCTGGGGTTCAGCAAGAGGCCTCAAGGTGGGGTTTTGTCTAAATTTTTGTTTCTTGTCAAACGCTATAAACTCATGTCCCATCTCTGTTCTAATATGGACGTGACACCCTAGGCTTGCTGCCCACATTTATAGCTGGGGAGCATGCCAGCAGGCTTTCCCACTGGCCTTAGAAGGGGAGAGCATGGAGGGAGGGGACGCACAGGTTTTCCGCATCACCAGGTAGTCTCCACAGTCATCTTCTATGGGCAGGAAGATCTCAGGGACCACAATCAAGATTCGGCGCTTGGGTGGTGGGTTGATGGTCCATGTACACTCGGTGTTGGCCGGGTAATTGCCTGGGTAGTTTGGGGATTCGATGTATCCGGTGAAATCTCCCAGCTCCCCTCCACATCTTCTGTCTGGAAGGGCAAATGCCATGAGTCATGAAGGCACAACACTGTCGTCACTCCGTCATGGCCACCAGCAGCTCAGCTGATGAAAACTGCTGCATCCCTATTGCCACAGAGGCATGGGGCCTGCAGATGGCACCCTCGTGGAATTAGTGTGTCCTGTAATGTTGAGGGCCCCACGGGAGCCCAACTACACTAACTCCCCACACAGAGCTCACCCCACTGAGTTCCCCTCTGAGTTACCATCTTCTCATTAACTTGGAGGTGATCTTCAGCAGCCCTTAGTGAAACAAAGGACAATTTTAGTTTTCAATATTTTGTTTACAAAATCTAAGTGCCAGGGGAACCCACGACACAGAACTTCTAGGTCTGTCAAAACAGGAAGAACAGAGCTTATTGCTAAGTAGAGGATATTTGACCCGTTCCTAGAGACCTCTGATGAATTCATTATAGCCATATTCTTTCTCTTTCCTTTCTGGTCAACACCACATTTTATTTTTGGTGTGGAAGAGAATTCCAATAAGGTGTCAGCCAGTATGGGGCATGCGGGATACTCACCTCTGGGACCAAAGGCAAGGAGCGTGCACGTGCGTACACATATACGCGAGCGTGCACACACACACACACACAACCAGCTCACCCACATCTTCATTCATTGAATCTCCACTCACTCAACACATGTTAGCAAAAGCTCTGGGGGTTCAGAAATGAGAAAGACACAGTCCTTGCCCTCAAGTGGCTAACTGTTTCAAACTGTCAGGTGAATGTGTACAAGAGAGGATGTTGAAGGGACCATCCTTCTCCTCTCTAATTGTAACTGGGAATTATTATTCCCACCTAGAAAAAAATAAACAGGCTTTTCTTCTTGGAAGGGGGTCAAGTGGGCAGAGCCATGGAGCTCAGAAAACTGCCTTCAAGCCTGAAGGACCACTGAGGATCTGTGCCATGTGGCTCCCAGGGCCCAACCGGGGGCTGGGGATGGGAGGGCAAGGAAACATCTGGGTATAGGGAAGAATTTTCCAACACCGTGAACCCCAAATTCCTCCAGTGTGGGGAGAGCTCCTCACCCCTACACCAGTGTCCTACACTAGATTCGCTGCAGTGGACTTCTGACCTGAGTTTTACATGAGGATCAACCCCAACCCAACCACCCAGCCAACCGTGCAGCACGTCCTTGAATGATCTGCTTCCCTGTTCCTATAGAACGCAAAGCCAGCTCCTTTGTGCGGCACTCAAGGCTTCCCTTCCTGATCTGCCTCGGCTTCCCCTCAGACATTCCATGATCCAGGTCCAGGGGTCTCTTCCCAAAAAGCCTTTCACTTTTCCGAGTCTGCACTTCCTCACAGCTGTTGCCTTGGGTACAAAGCTCTTTCTCCTGCTCTCTCCCATGCGCTCCATCAAAACCTTCTCATGCCCTCCAGAAGCCTTTCCTCATCTCTCCAGACAGAACGAATTGCTCTTTCCTCTGCAATCCCACAGGGCCTTATTCTGCTTGCAGTGTCTAGCATGTTAACAGGTCCTCAAACAATGTTTGCTGAACTGAAATCCTGGGAGATGTCAGCAAGTATAGCCTACCAAGGCTCCTGGAGAAGCAGCCAGGATCAACATAGGCGAGTACCTGGGGGCCAAGCCTGGCTCTCCTTTAGCGCCGACCTGTGGAGCCCCGAGCTGGGCTAACAGTGTCTTCATGGTTCTCAGTGGATGTGGGACCCCTGCCCCACCCCCCACCCCCAGCCTCAGGGCGACCCAGGCACTTTGCGCTTGGTCAAGGCTGTGAAAGCCTTAGACCTACCTTTACATTGGGTTATGTTTGTGGAGCCATCAAAGTCAGTGGTGGTATTTCCTGGGCAAGAAACACAATTATTTTTTCCAAATTCAGGTTGATATGTTCCTGCCGGGCAACGAATACATCGGTGAGTGGTGGTGTTGTAGAAATGTCCGGGTGAACATTGAACTGTGGGGGGGGGGGGGAGGAGTGGAAAGAATGAAAAAAAAAATAAATAACAAAACTGTATTTTCATCATCGGTCACATAAAAGTTTTCACAGTTCGTGAAATAAATGTGTGTGCCCAAAGGAACTGCTTTCCTACTAATCTGGGACTAATCAACACTTAATTCCCTAAATAGCCAGCTTGGGTGGGACTTGTGACTCATGACACTGAGAAAAATACAAAGGGAACAAAGCACGGGTGTATCTTCAAAGCGTTTACAGTGCGTGCAGAGTCAGGCATAAATGAGCACGGCCCAGGTTTGGATGCAAAGCACGTTTGTGGGTTCTGAGGTTGCCAAACTGATGCCGGGCCTGGGGTTGGGCCCCTGGGAGAGGCGTCAGTGCGGCTCTGGGGACAGGTAGGACCTATACGAGAGGGGAGCTGCAGGGAAGGGTGCTGGGATGGGGGAAGGCTGGAAAGAAGGAGCTAAGAACTTATTGCACAAAACCTGCCCCCCCCCCAGCTGAGACCAGTGAGCCCCGTCTGAAGGGGCCCAGGTGGCTGGGGCAGAACACATCTAGGGAGTTCCCATGCTCCCCGCACTTCCTGCAGGGGCGGATGGAGCTGGGACCTGACCTCCCTGCCACTGGGATACCACACCGGGCACCGCTGGACTGGGCTTGATGGGAGCTTCATCAGACTCCCGTGTTTCTCAAAAGGGAAATTCAGTTCTGGAAAAAAGGCAAGCTGCCCAGTCCTTACCTCTGGTTTCGCAGTCCTGGAAGGAAGTGGCTCCCAGGTGTTTGGTGGGAAGACCTCCCCCACAGGCGAAGCAGGAAGTACGGCCGGCCTCAGGCTGGAATGTGCCCAGGGCACAGCGCTGGCAGGGTGCAAAACCATCTGCAGAATATTCCCCAGGTTGGCACAGACCTGGGGAAACCAATGACCCGAAGTGAGCAAGGCCCCCAGGGCGGACCCCTTCCCATCTCTCTGGAGATGAGCTCAGAATTTGGTCAGATCCGTGGCGCTGTGCTGACCTGAGCTCCCACCTCAGCGAGAGAAGTCCTGTCCTGCCCCGCCACTGCTCCTGAGCAGATGACATGTGAGTGCCTGATGTTTACGTGCAGGGCTACAAAGCATGCTGCCGGGATGGAAACGGAGGAGCCAAGCGCTAACTGCCTCACAGTAGACACCAGGCCTGGGTTTGCTTAAGGTTGAGGACTCCGCGGTGCCCAGCCAGCGCCTGCAATGCGGGAGCCCCCAGGCGGGGTCCTCTGCTCTGGAATCAATCTGGTAATTCAGCCCAGAAGTGCACCCTCACCCAGCCGACGACATCCTAGTGATGTCATGAAACAGTCTCCCTGTTGTACCAATTCTAGTTACTAAGTTACATCTCACAGTAAAATGTGTCCCGGCCTCCCTCTTCGAAATCCAACCAACCTGATCCACACTGATAGAGGGAGCCGGTAGCATTACTTCAAACACCTTACTTCGGTATTTTCTAAGTTGAGGACAAGAAGCACAGCCATAAACAAAAAGATTTCTAAAAGCACATGTTCCTTGGGAATGAGCTTGTCACTGCCAAGATGTTATGAAAATCTCTTGTACTCTGATCATCTCTCCCTTATTAAATTTCATGGTCTTCTTTCTTCCCATAGGCTATAGATGTAATGGCATTTAATGAGCACACACCCAAGGGAACAGTCTGGAGTCTGTCAGACCTACGTGCTGATTCCAAATTCTCCACTCTTTGGCTGTGTGACCTTCCATGACTCACTTTAACCTCACAAAGTTGTTGTAGTGATACAACCACCACAGGAATAATTCATGTAATACACTTTGCATGATGCCTGGCATAGGTAAGTATTCAATAAATGTTACAAATTTTTATGATTACTAGTACTATTACTATAAATATATGTTAATAAGGTCACATATGAGTGTAAATAAGGGAGGGGGGCAGGGAGAGGGAGAGAGAATCTCCAGCAGACTCCCTGCTGAGTGTGGAGCCCACCGCAGGGCTCCCTCTCCCCACCCTGAGATCATGACTTGAGCCCAGATCAAGAGTTGGACACAGCCGACTGAGCCATGCATGACTTTTAACCTGTTTGAAAGGTGCTGCAATGGAGCCTAGAGTCGTGCAGGTGGGAACTAAAGCTGGCTCTGGGAGTCAGTGGGGGAGAGGCGGGGCCACAGGGCGTCCCGCGCTCCGGCCGCAGACATCACCTACAAACCGTGCTGTTAGACCACAGCTTCTATTTGAGCCCACAGAGCATCAACAGAGCTGGCCCTTCTTCCGTTTCATAAAAGGAAGACATTTATTAATAAAAAAAATAGGAACCACAAAACCTAAGTAAGCTTGGCTCCAGAGTTAACATTTTATAAGGGACAATAAAAACTCTTCACAGAGTTCTAACAAAATAACCAGATAGATATTCTTTAAAAATCAATAAGGTATGGATTTGAGACCAAAGTTGGAAAACTAATCACAACTACTTTCTCCACATTAGCACTTTCAGACAGCCCTACACGGGCAGGTCCCACAGGTCTCAAGGTGTATTTACTTACGGTGAGTAGAGGTGGCAAAGGCAACACTTACGCCCTTTCTTCTGCCAAGGTATTCTATCAGCTCTTCATTTATTTGCTTACGTGAGCACCGGCCCAGCATGTGCTGGGCACTGAGGCAGGCACTGGAGAGCCAAAGATGAAGCCAATACGGTCCCTGCCCGTGGGAAGCCCGCAGTGCCCTATGCACTGTTTGCACTGAAACGCTGCTTAACGCCTTCTAAGTAACACTGGAGACCGGAGGAAAAAGAAGGGGCAGGCGGAACCCTTACCTCCACATTCAGATACATTCCAAGCTTCTGGAGACTTCAGGGCTCCAGGATTTTCTGGTCTTGGGCAAGGTTCGCATGTGATTTGTCCTTCCTCGTTTTGGAAGGTTCCATTTGGACACAAAATGCAGCGTTCTTGTGCTCCATCATAATATGGCCCAGCCCTGCAACTGACTAGCCAAAGGGGGAAATGGTCTGGTCAGTGAGGGACAGAAGCAAGGAAGGATGACTTGAGTGCTAGAGATAAGGTAAGTAGCTGGCCTTGACCCCACGCTCCCCCACACAAACCCCTGAACACAGAATGTGTGTTACCTTTGGGTTTTCTGTGCGCACCCCTTGCTATGACCCCTGTCACCCACTCTCAGAGGTGTTCACGTGGTCCCTTGACCATGAGCTCCTCGGAAGCAGGGATCACAGCGTCCTAATCATTTTTGAGCACAAGCACTTGTGGACTTTTCCTATTTCATAAGGCTGTCAAAAGGATTATAAAGTATAAAGTATTATAAAGAGTCACTGAACATAGGCCTAGTGCTGAAAGAACAGAGAAGAGGGTGCTATCAATTCTGGCTGATGGCATCCCTGAAGGCTTCCTAGAGGAGGCCACATTTGTGTGGGACCTTAAAGGATGAATAGGATCTCCCCAAGAAGGAAAGGGGCAGGTCATAAAAAGTCATGCACAACACATAGGAGGAGAGGGAAGAAAGGAAGGTTGGGATAGGTTGTAAAAATTCTTGAACGCCCGGCATTTGGGTTTTCTTCTTCAGGTGGAGGAGACACTGAAAGAAAAGGAGTATGGCCAGAGCTGGGTTAGGAAAAGCTCACTCTCTGGTGGCCGTGGGGAGGGTAACCTCAAGAGTCTTACCAATAAGCTCTCCAGCACAACACGCTCCGTGTTTGTAATGAAGTTAATGTGTTATGAAGAGTAAACCATGGTAAATGTCTCCCAAAAGAATAAACTATAAGGAAATGAATAAACTGTGCTTCTGACTGTATTTCTGGTGTTGTTAGTTAAATGTAGATTTATATCTTGTTTTAGAATATCAATATATAAAGTAAATATGCTTAAGTGGGTTTTCTAGTATCACATGCCAACATGAACATAACCATCACAAGAGCCTTTCTAATGGCAAACACTCGCCAAGTACTTACAGTCTCCCGTTCACCACGCCGAAGGCTTCCCACACATTATCTCAATTATCCCTTAAAACAACCCTAAGGAGTTACTAGATTATTATTAATCCCATTTTACAGAAACCAAGACTAAGGATGTTAAATAATTTGCCCAAGGTCCCACAGCTAGTCTATGAAATACACCTACGGTGAGATTCAGAGCTTTGAATTTACGGGGAAGAAAGGTCTCTAGCAAAAGTGTGGACTGAATCATAATTCAAGACCTTGCCGAAGATTCTCTCTGTGGCATTAGGGGAGTCTGACTGAATAAACACCTTCTATTTCATACTTAAGCTGCTGAGAAATAGAAAACAAAATATCACATGATAAAATTCGCTATTATATCTCTTCAATGTCTGTGAGGGGAAATACTATTTTCATGCTATCGTATCTCTTCAATGTCTGTGAGGGGAATACTGTTTTCATGCTATCATATCTCTTCAATGTCTGTGAGGGAAATACTGTTTTCATGCTATCCTACGAATGCAGTCTACATATACGCTTTCAGGGTTAAACATGGCAAAGTTCTCTACTGCCACCGATAAAAATGTCTTTTCATTATTCACTTCATAATCTAAAAAAAAAAAAAAAACCCAAAACAAGGCTTTTTCTAAATCATAATAAGCTAAAGTATACCATATTTCAAATATTAGGTCTACAATTATATGCAATCAATCAATCAAGTCTACTCTAAAATCTAAATTTTAATACTTTTTTATGTCGTTTGGATTGTCTTTTATAATATTCATGCATTGTTTTTATTTAATTTTATCATATTAATAAAAATTAGAAGTGAACCAAACCCTTGCTTTCTTGGCAAGCAACATTATAACGAGTCTGACGCATAGACGCGGGGCAGACAGAGTCGATCATTCCAGACCTAGTCTCTCAATGCAGCTCCACTGGATAGCGGTTTCCCTGATGACTCTGGCTTCAGCTCATCTCCCATGAAAAGCTGGGCTGAATTATGTACTAGGAATTCATGACTTTTTATCCTGTGTCCCACTTGACTATCTTAGGGCCCACAGGCCGGGAGGGAGAGAATAACGTCCTCGTGGCTCTAAGGAGTCAGCTGTCACAGAGGCTGGCAGTACGTAAATAAAACCACGGCTGTCCGGAGCCCCTCCAGCCAAGCCATTTCCATTTTTGTAACATTCATTTGCCTAACGGGAACATGCCAGATGATGGCAATGATTTCAAAGCCTCACTAACCATAACTTAGAGTCAGATCAGCACGGTCGTAGTTCCTCCGGCAGAAAGCGGATTCCCTCCACGCCCGTACGGGACCGGTTCTGGTTCTCCCTGGAAAGCGCAACTGGATGGGCTCCCGCTGCTCTGGGCAATTGCTCTTGTCCTTATACCCGACCCCCCCAAGTCTTCTCGAGGTTACATTTTGAGAAGCCTCACAATGTCCCACATCTGTTGCAATTTTCCAACTGAGCAAAGGGCTGAGCAATGCCCCTCGGGCGAGCCTGCAGAAGAGAGGACACCAGTTCTTTTTTTCTCCCAGTGAAAGGCCTGCTTCACATAAACAAACTCATATTATGGCTCACAGTTTCCATTTTCCTTCCAGAAAGACCTGCAGAAATAATTCCTGCCAAGCACCTTGCAAATTAATTTGTTTCTTTCACAAGGTAAAAATGAGCTAAACAGCAAAGAGTGATTCTGAATGTCAGGAAGAGATGCCTGAAAACTGCTTTTTGCAAACGTGCTGAAGATCCGGCCCGAAAAGACCTCAGTCACGCGTTCAGTTGGTTCTCTCTTCTCCTTGAGCAGCCAACTTGTTTTGCTGCTCCAGACAAAGGAGTCAATTGCCCCCAGAACACTTCAGGATCACAGCAAAGCTTTTGTGTGTCTTCAGTGACCATTAAAATCCCATTCTCAAATCCCACACAGCTGTTTTCTCCCCCTCTTTAAAAAAAAAAAAATACAAGAAAGCTTTTCTGATGCAAAAGGGAGAGACCAGCAGGGACCAGGATTAATGGCGACAAAGAGACCTGAAGGCTCACCCTCTTTTCAACACGATGGCCTTTGAGTATTTCGGGCCATGGACAAACACTATGGTCTCTCTGTGGCGAAGATGGTGAACCTAATAAAAGAGGTCACCCTCTAGCATCTGACTGTTTTCTTAAGAGTCACGCCTTGACTTCTGAAGGAAAGCCTCAAGCAGCCCACGCGGATTCCCAGGGTGCTGCAGACCTGCCACCTTGTCACAGCTCAGACGCTAGGACCATACGGTGGCCTTGGGATCCTGGTTTGAAACCCTTTTAAACGAGTGTTTCAGGATAACGGGAGAAAGCACCCCCTTGGCTCAGAGGTTGAGCTGTCATGCCTGCCCAGGTTTTGGTGTGTGTGTTCAGGTTTGCTGTTCGAAAACGTTCTTAGAGCTGGGACAGAGAGCTGAGTCCAGCTTCACGCCTTCCCGGCTGGGCTCTCCAGTGCATGCTATGTTCTCGTCATGTCTAGTTAACGGGGGCTGAGATGTCCCTTCCTTCAGAGTGCCTCTTTTGCCCTCAATTTAAATATTTCCCCAAAGATTTGCCCCTTTTCTCTTACTGTGGCTGGCTATCCTTGGTATTTCACCTGTTGTTCCTGTGAAAATTCATTAACTCACTTAAATACCTAGCACTGATTATGTGTGGGGTACTGTTCTAAACGGAGTGGGAGCTATCGCGCAGAAGACAGGCGTGGCCCTGCCCTGAAGGGACTCTCATTCTGGTGGAGAATGTGGACAATAAATATATAGAATGCTACCTAGAGATAAGTGTGATGAAGAAAAGCAAAACAGGGTAAGAAGGGAAGACAAGGGGTGGTGGGGGTGGAGTTGGTGTGTTTGCAGTGGTGTTTAAAGCTCCAGAAGTGAATGAGGTCAGGTAGGAGAGTGTGAAGGACTGAGCCCGGGGATACCTGGTGTTGCGAGATCAAAAATTAGGGGAGAACCAACATGGGAAATAACAAGGGAGCAGCCAGTGAGGTAGGAGGAGAACCAGAAGAGTGTGGTGTCTGAAACCCAGGAGAAGAGGGTGTTTCTGGGAGGAGGGAGGGGTCCCCAGTATCTGAATGAGAATTGGCAACTGGATTTGGCAACATAAAAGTGGTTAGAAATCTTGGGAAAAGCAGTTTCCATGGAGACGCTGGGAATAAAAACTCCAGACTGGCTGGAGCTGAGGAGAAAACGGGAGGGGAGGAAGCAAAGACAGAAAGCTTAGACAACTCTTTTAAGGACTTTTGCCCTGCAGGGAGTCAGAGAAATGAGGCAGTATCTGGAGAGAAGCATGAAGTCAAAGGAGGGTTCGTTTGGTTTTTGAGACAGGAGGTGGGTTGGTGTGCTGTTGGAAATGATCCAGTAAAGAGGAAGAGCGCTGAGATGACGGGGCACTGGGGACAACAACAGGAGCAATGTTCTTGAGAAGGGGAAAGCAAGTGGGCTCCAGAGCCCAAGTGGAGGAGCTGGCCTTGGTCCGAGAATGGGCTGTTGATCCACTTTAACAGGAAGCAAGTCGGAGTACGTGTGGACAGACGCAGGATAGGAGGGTTGGTCTGCACATGATAAGATAAAGTCATTTTCCTAGATTCCCAGAAGCCCATGGACATCACTGCCTGGAAGTCTTGTGGCAACTCAAATTCAGTGTGCTCAAGGGGAATGCTTCTCTTCCCTTCCCTGCCCAGTCCTTCCTACCCCTCAGGCTTTGCTCTTTATAAACAGCATCTCTGCTCCCCCACTCACCAAGCCTCCAACCCTTGCAATCCAGCCTGTGGTTACTATTCCAGACCTTTCCTCCCTGCCCCATCGGTCAGCCAGCTGCAGCATTCTGCCGCTGTGTTCCTTCGGTCCTCGGCTAATCTCCATCCCTGTGGTGCCAGCGTGCTTTGACCCTTGCCACCTCTAATCTAGATTCCTACAATAACCTTCCAACGACTCCCCCTTGCCCGTGTTCCTCCCTGTCTCAGCGCTGTTCCAGCCTACCATCAGACCCACCTTCCTAAAGTGCTTCTCTGACTGCTTCCCTCCCTGACTCCAAGCCTTCCTTGACTTGACTCTCCACACTCCTCTTAGTGTCTTTGATTCAGAACTCAGTCTTTAGTCTTCTTTTCTGCATCTGAATTTTCTTTCTTTCTCGGGCTCTCTCAAGAGCCTATTTTTTCCTGCTTTTCCTATAAATCTTTTCTGATTATTTCTTCCCCAGTGATCACATTCATCCAACCATTCAACCAATGCACAGGCTCTTTCTCCACGCCTCCTGCATATGAAACAGGGCCGGCTGAGATGAAGGACATGTGGGACACAGGGGGTGGATCAGAGGCCAGGTCAGAAACCTCTCCAATCGAATTTATCACCAAATGCTGCTCACATTTCCTCCTAAATAGTTCTAGAATCCATTGCTTCTTTTCTAGCCTATCTAGGGCCTTCATGTTCTCAACATCTCTCATGCAAAGCATTCAAAACCTCCCAAGTTGGGTTTTCTGCCTCTGGTCCTAACCCTCAATTCAGTAAAAGAAATTTTGCTAGAATACAAATATGACCTGGACATTCCCTGATTAAACCCTCTAATGGCACCTTGTCATCTAGATATAAAGCCAAGGCTCCTCAGCAGCATATTCAAGGTCTCTCATGACCTACCGTGCTGTTCCCACGAGCCAAGCTACCCACTACGTCCCAACTTGTGCTCCAGGTTTAGTGATACTGAGGAATCAGTCGCCCCGTACACATCTTGCTGGGTGTCATTGCCCCAGGCTACTCCTGATGCATACTCCTCTCCATTGATGCACCTTCTGTGCACCCCTCAAAACTCAGCTTGGGCTTCTCTCTGGGGAAGTCTTCTCCAACTCTTCCCTGGGAGGACCACGTGTGACTTGAGGGATGGTGTCTTATTATGAAGGCCCCCTCAGCGCCCACCGCAGAGCTGGCCCATGGAGGGCGGGTGCTAACGGAGTTAGATAATCGTGGGGCACAGGCTGTACCCAGAAGTGAAAGCATTCCCATTGACAGAGTTGGGAACATAGGCTCTCGAGACAGATCTGGATCGGAAACCCTGGCACTGCCACTTACTTGCTGGTGACGCTGGGAAAACTCCTTACCTCTCTATGCCTTAGTTCCCTTATCTGTAAAAGAGGCACGATGCAAAGTAGACTTACAATGAGGACCAGATGAGGTAATATGTGTGCAGTGCTAGACACACCGTAAGTGCTCAATAAATGTCAACATTTTACTAAATTATGGGGTTTTTTGTTGTGGTTTTTGTTTGTTTGTTTAGAAAGAAAGAGAGGAAAAGAGCAGGTGGGAGGGCAGGGGCAGAGGGAGAGGGAGAGAGAATCTTATGAAGCCTCCGTGCCCAGCACGGAGCCTGACGCAGGCCTTTGATCTCACAACCCTGAGATCGTGACCTGAGTCAGACACTTAACTGACTGAGCCACCCAAGCACCCCTAAATTATGTTTTAAAAACTCTTTGAGTCATATGAATTTCCTACTAAGTCTGTGTGGTAAGTAATGGTCT
The DNA here is from genome assembly GCF_017311325.1 of Ursus maritimus. Classification (NCBI taxonomy): domain Eukaryota; kingdom Metazoa; phylum Chordata; class Mammalia; order Carnivora; family Ursidae; genus Ursus; species Ursus maritimus. The sequence goes on from NW_024424008.1 coordinate 4,871,137, forward strand.
AATATTGGTCTATATTGCTAATATAGACTGTATATTTTCCATTTAAAACAGAAAGGAAAATTTCTGCCTGTTCAATTGCAAATAATTTCTCAATTCTGAAAAGATTAAGAAGAAAATGCCTGGCTCATTCCTGCCTCAGGCCACTTGCACCCGCTCATCCCTCCTGTGCCAGAACACCCTCTGCCCCCATCAGAGCTTTACAGGGCCAGCTTCTTCTCACTGCTCTTAAAGCCTTCCTACACACCTGTGGGGAGTAAGCCCTCCTCCCCTCAGACCCTCTCTGTATTTTTATCTTCATAATACTTGTAACTTCTGAAATTATCTTTTTTCTTTACTTTTTAATTGTCCGTGTCTTTCTGTAAGAATGTGAACTTTGTAAGAGCAAGCTCCTCACCCATTATGTTCTCACTGCTTCATCCCAAGCTCAGAGTGGCACAGAGTGATATCTGAATATATACTGGTTGAATTGATTTTTCTCAACTGCTGCAGAGGAAAGCTACTGCTCTTGAAAGTTGAATTAAACCTTCCCAGGCTCTCTCAGGAACCCAGGCACAAAATTCTTCCCAGTTTGCCAGTTGCCTGGATTGTGTCTTCTAAACATTTCAGCAAGCTTTAAGAATAATCGAATATAAAAATGTATATTTAAGCAAGTATATTCCTTAAATAATTCATCCTTTATGAAGGGATAAATAGCTATGAAAGAAAAATAGAAATCCATGTCATCATTAATTTTTCTTTAGGTATAAAAGACTTTAAGAATTACTATGGAGCTTAAGGAATTTGTTCCTCAGGGAATATAATCACTATTTTTTTTTTTTTTGCCATCTTGCTAGAATTGATCACACGTGGTACAAAGGTCACCTGCAGCAGGCTGTCCCCAAAGTCCTTAAATGCCAAATGAAATGACTATAATAAAGTGTTTAATTGGTCAGAAGTGATTATGTTCTTTGATGTGACTTGGGACTTTAAAATTTATTTTCTAAGTGATATTGGAAAAACAAACAATTCGGTGAAAAATAGGCAGAGAATATGGACATTCTCAGAAGAAGAAATCCAAATGGCCACAGGCCTATGACAGCATACTCAGTTTTACTAAATAATCTAAGAAAAACAAGTTAACATTTGACTATCATTTTTGCTTATGAGATCTGCAAAAATTAAAAAAAGCAATGGTAAACAACCCATGTGAGCAATGATGTGGGGCAATGAGCACAAAGCTGCAAGGCTGGAGGGAGTGTCTAGAGGCGTGGTCTTTTGGGAGGATAACTTGGCAGTGTCTATTCAAGTTTTAAGTCCGCATGTCTTTGACCCAATAAGTGGACTTCTACGACATTTCAAACATGTTGGCCACATGCACAAAAAAGAATCTTTCCTGCAACATTGCTTGGAGTTAAAAAATTAGGAATAACTTAATTAAATGTTCACTAACAGGGGTACAGTTAATAAATACTGGTATCTAAGAACAAGTACAGACTAGGAAGCTTTAAAATAAATAAGGTAGTTCCTCTATTAGCACGGAACGATGCTCATGACCCACTCTATCATTAGAAACACCCCAGCACTACTCAAGTTGTATTGATATAGTTTTTTAAGGTGGGGGAAGGGCAGAGGAAAGAGAGAGAGAATTCCAAGTAGTCTCCAGGCCCAGCTGGAGCCCGCTGCAGGGCTCGATCTCAAAACCCTGAGATCATGATCTGAGCCGAAATCAAGGGTCAGACGCTTAACCGACTGGGCCACCCAGGCGCCCCATATATTGATATGTTTTTAAAATATGTTTTTCCCCCATACATAAGCCGACAGCTGCCAAAGTTATTCCTTTAAGACCTAAGTCAGAAACCCTGTTGCTCCTCCACTCGAAGCTTCTCACTGGCTTTGCTTCTCGCTCAGACTCCGTCAGTCCTCACCCTGCTTTCCGTCCCCATGTGATCTGGCCCCTGGCTACGGCTCGGACCTCCACCCTTCTCTCTCTCCCTCAGCTATCTTTCTGGCCTTCCTTCTTTTGCCTCAGCGTGTTTGGTACTTGCTGCGTCCTTCACCCCGACTCTTCCCCCAGATAGCCCCATAGCTTGCTTCCCTCCATCTTTCACATCTCGGTCCAAATGACTCTGCAGCAACCACAGTCCCCGACCATAGTCTACATTTAGGGGGCAGTATGTTCCTCCTCAGCCGTCCCCCTGCCCTGCTTACCCCTCCCCTACCCTTAGCACCATCTGCTACATGCCATACTTCCTTCCTTATTGGTTTGTGATCTGACTGCCTTCTCCTCAGATTTTTACCTTTTTGCTTCATTCCTGCATTCCCAGCACCTAGAATAGCATCTAGCACACAGTAGGTGCTCAATATTTACTGAATAAACAAATAAAATTTCATTTTTATTGTGCATGGAAACAGACGTAGAAAAATACATAGCTACCCACCAACGATTCTTCCCAAAGGGTAGGATTAGGAGAACTTTTACCCTTACTGCATATGTTTCTGTACCACTCGCAACATACACTATTCTGGTAATTAAAACTGAAATAAAAAATATTTTAAAGGAAAAATGTAATGGTTCCATCTGCCCTTCCAGTGACTCCAAATGCTTTTGGGCTTTCCTTTTGGCCAACACTGAAAATAATTTTCAAAAAGAACTATCCTAGGCATGTCTCCACTGTATGTACCATCCAGAGTTCAGAAAACACCAGTAAACTTGGTCTTTATGAAGTTGTAAGACCAGCAAATAGTCCAGGAATATAAGGACTATAAGACACACTCCCCACCCCAGCACACGTACTCGCTCCCTAGCCCTAGCCCACACCATGTGTCCTCTGGGGAAAAAGCCTTTCTTTTTTTTTTTTTCCCTGGGTAGAATGCAACTTTTTTTTTTTAATTTAAATTCAATTGGCCAACATATAGTACATCATTAGTTTTTTTTTAATTTTAATGTTTTTTATTATATTATGTTAGTCACCATACAGTACCTCCCTGGTTTCTGATGTAAAGTTCGATGATTCATTAGTTGCGTATAACACCCAGTGCACCATGCAATACGTGCCCTCCTTACTATCCATCACTGGTCTATCCCATTCCCCCACCCCCCTCCCCTCTGAGGCCCTCAGTTTGTTTCTCAGAGTCCATAGTCTCCCATGCTTCATTCCCCCTTCAGATTACCCCCCCTTTCTTTATCCCTTTCTTCCCCTACCAATCTTCCTAGTTCTTTTGTTTCATAGATGAGAGAAATCATATAATTGTCTTTCTCTGCTTGACTTATTTCACTTAGCATTATCTCCTCCAGTGCCGTCCATGTTGCAGCAAATGTTGAGAACTCGTTCTTTCTGATAGCTGAGTAATATTCCATTGTATATATGGACCACAACTTCTTAATCCAGTCATCTGTTGAAGGGCATCTCGGTTCCTTCCACGATTTAGCTATTGTGGACAATGCTGCTGTGAACATTGGGGTGCATATGGCCCTTCTCTTCACTACGTCTGTATCTTTGGGGTAAATACCCAGTAGTGCAATGGCTGGGTCATAGGGTAGCTCCATTTTTAACTTTTTAAGGGACCTCCACACTGTTTTCCAGAGTGGCTGTGCCAACTTGCATTCCCACCAACAATGTAGGAGAGATCCCCTTTCTCCACATCCTCTCCAGCAATTGTTGTTTCTTGCCTTGTCAATTTCTGGGTTCTCTATTCTGTTTCAGTGGTCTATGTGTCTGTTTTTGTGCCAGTGCCATGCTGTCTTTGTGATCACAGCTTTGTAGTACAGCTTGAAATCCGACATTGTGATGCCCCCAGCTTTGTTTTTCCTTTTCAACATTTCCTTGGCGATTCGGGGCCTTTTCTGGTTCCACACAAATTTAAGGACTATTTGTTCCAGTTCTTTGAAAAATGTCATCGATATTTTGATCGGGATAGCATTGAAAGTGTAGATTGCTCTGGGTAGCATGGACATTTTAACTATGTTAATTCTTCCGATCCATGAGCATGGAATATTTTTCCATCTTTTTGTGTCTTCCTCAATGTCTTTCAAGAGTGATTTATAGTTTCTAGAATATAGGTCCTTTACGTCTCTGGTTAAGTTAATTCCAAGGTAACATATGGTTTTTGGTGCTATTGTAAATGGGATGGATTCCCTAATTTCTCTTTCTTCAGTCTCATTATTCATGTATAGAAATGCAACTGATTTCTGAGCATTGATTTTGTATCCTGCCACATTACTGAATTGCTCTATAACTTCTAATAGTTTGGGAGTGGATTCTTTTGGGTTTTCCATATAGAGTATCATGTCATCTGCGAAGAGAGACATTTTGACTTCTTCTTTGCCCATTTGGATACCTTTTATCCCTTTTTGTTGCCTGATTGCTGTTGCAAGGACTTCTAGTACTATGTTGAATAATAGTGGCGAGAGTGGGCATCCTTGTCGTGTTCCTGATCTTAAGGGAAAGGCTTCCAGCTTTTCCCCATTGAGAATGATATTTGATGTAGGCTTTTCATAGATGCTTTTTATGAGATTGAGGAATGTACCCTTTATCCCTACACTCTGAAGGGTTTGAATCAGGAAAGGATGCTGTATTTTGTCAAATGCTTTTTCTGCATCTATTGAGAGAATCATATGATTTTTGAATTTTTCCTTCTGGATAAAATCTAAGACACTGATAGATTTGCGAATGTTGAACCACGCTTGCATCCCAGGGATGAACTCCACTTGGTCATGATGGATAATCCTTTTAATGTACTGTTGGATTCTATTAACCAGGATCTTGTTGAAGATTTTGGCGTCCATATTCATTAGGGAAATCGGTCTGTAATTCTCCTTTTTGATGGGGTCTTTGCCTGGTTTGGGGATCAAGGTAATATTGGCCTCATAGAATGAGTTTGGTAGCTTTCCTTCTGTTTCTATTTTTTGAAATAGCTTTAGGAGAATAGGTATTATTTCTTCTTTGAATGTTTGGTAGAATTCCCCAAGAAAACCGTCCGAGCCTGGAGTTTTGTTTTTTGGAAGGTTGTTTATCACTGATTCAATCTCTTCATAATTAATTGGCCTGTTTACAAAATCAATTTCTTCCTGTTTCAGTCTTGGTAGTTTATAGGTTTCCAGGAAGGCCTCCATCTCTTCCAGATTGCTTAATTTATTGGCATAAAGCTGTTGATAAAAGTTTCTAATAATCCTTTCAATTTCATTGGTGTTGGTTGTGACCCCTCCTTTTTCATTCTTAATTTTATTAATTTGGGTCCTTTCTCTATTCTTTTGGATAAGTCTTGCCAGTGGTCTGTCAATTTTATTAATTCTCTCAAAGAACCAGCTTCTAGTCCTGTTGATCTGCTCTATTGTACTCCTGGTTTCTAATTCATTGATTTCTGCTCTAATCTTGGTCAACTGCTTCCTTGTGCGTGGATTAGGCCTGTCCCTCTGTTGCTGTTCCAGCTTCTTGAGGTGAGAATATTAAAACTGCATTTTAGATTTTTCTATTCTTTTGAGTGAGGCTTGGATGGCTATGTATTTCCCCCTTTGGACTGCCTTTGCAGTATCCCATAGGTTTTGGACCGTTGTGTTTTCATTCTCGCTGGTCTCCATAAACTGTTTAAATTGATTTTTGATTTCCTGGTTTATCGAATCATTCTTGAGCAGGATGGTTCTTAGTCTCCAAGTGTTTGAGTTTCTTCCAAATTTTTCCTTGTGGTTGAGTTCCAATTTCAAAGCATTTTGGTCTGAGAATATGCAGGGAATAATTTCAGTCTTTTGGTATCGGTTAAGACCTGTTTTGTGTCCCAGAACATGGTCTATTCTTGAGAATGTTCCATGGGCATTAGAATAGAATGAGTATTCTTTGGTTCTGGGGTGTAGTGTTCTATATATGTCTATGAGGTCCAACTCATCGAGTATGGCATTCAAAGCCCTTGTTTCTTTGTTAATTTTCTGCATGGGTGCTCTATTTCTGATAGTGGAGTGTTGAGGTCCCCTACTATTAACGTATTTTTATCTATATGTCTCTTTATTCTGGCTTGTGTATCTTGCTGCTCCCCTGTTGGGGGCATATATATTTATAATTGTCATATCCACTTGTTGGATACATCCTTTAGGAATAATATAGTGCCCTTCTGCGTCTCTAACTATAGTCTCTAGTTTAAAATCCAATCTGTCTGATATGAGAATTGCTACCCCAGCTTTCTTTTGAGGTCCATTGGCGTGAAAGATGGTATTCCATCCCTTTACTTTCAGTCTGAATGTATTTTTAGGTTCAAAATGAGTCTCTTGTAGACAGCAAATGGATGGGTCATGTCTTTTTATCCAATCTGCAACCCTGTGACGGTTATGGGAGCATTTAGGCCATTTACATTGAGACTGATTATTGAGAGATATGATTTTGATGATGCCATGTTGCCAGTAAAGTCTTTGTTTCTATAGATTGTGACTTTCTGTTCTGTATCACTCTTGGGGCCTTTTTACCTTTATAGAACCCCCCTTAATATCTCCTGTAGGGCTGGTTTCGTGGTTACAAAATTGGTCAACGACTGGCAATTCTGGAAGGTCTTTATTTCTCCATCCATTCTGAATGACAGCCTTGCTGGATAAAGGATCCTTGGCTGCATGTTTTTCTCTGAAAGAACTTTAAAAATGCCCCCCCCCCAACCCTTTCTCTCATTCCAGGTCTGTGTAGACAGGTCTGACGTAATTCTGATACCTTTGCCTTGGTACGTGAGAAATTTCTTTGCCCTGGCTGCTTTCAATACTGTATCCTTGAATCTAATATTTGCGACTTGCACTATGACGTGAAATGGCATAGGTTTGTCATGGTTGAGCTTGGGAGGGGTCCTCTCTGCCTCTTGGACACGAATGTTTGTTTCCCTCACTAGATTAGGGAAGTTTTCAGCTATAATTTGTTCAAATATCTCTTCTAGACCTCTGTTTTTCTCCACCCCCTCGGGGATGCTGATGATTCTGACATTGGAACGTTTCCTTGAGTCAGTAATCTCCCATAACCTACATTTCTGAGCGTGGATTTTTTTGAGTCCAGATTCTATTTTAGCTTTCTCTTCTACTAACCCATCCTCCAATTTGCTGATACATTCTTCTGCCTCATTCACCCTGGCTGTCAGAGCTTCTAGTTTTGCCTGCATTTGGCTCATAGAATTTTTAATTTCTGCCAGATTCGCTCTCATTTCCACCCTTAGAGATTCTATATTCTCATTAACATTTTCGTTAATACTTTTTTCAAGTCTACATGTCATCTTAACCATTGTTACTCTGAATTCCATTTCTGATAATTTGGTTATATCCATATCCATTAGTTCTGTGGCAGAGGCCACAGACTCATTGTCTTTTCTTTGCTGGGGGGGAACTTCTCCTTCTCGTCATTCTGATGAGGAGAGGTTGCGGGGTTGTCCAGAGCCCAAATTATTGACTGGGACCCAGGCCGTGTGCCCTTGTTTTATAGGGATCTTAGGGATGTGGGCTTCTTGATTTTTCAGCCTGCCTTCTGGGGGAGGGGCCTGCCCCGCCGATACTCAGGCAACCCTGTTTGGGTAGAGTCTCCGTGTCCCCTGCAAGGGGGGATGGGGTGGGCACCCTGTGAGCCGGTATTTCCAGGCTTTTGTTCTCTGGCGGCCTCCCTGGCGGTTTGCTGTGCCTCTTCTGAGAGTCAGTGCAGCAGTGGCCAAATCTCAGCCTCTGTCTCAGAACAGAGGGATTGCGGACCGTTCTCCACGGATGTTCTGGCCACTTTAAATCTGTTACTGTTGGTGCTGCTCAACCCTGCAGTGTCCCGGGATGTGCGCCCCACACCTGGCGTCCCAGCCCTCACTTCCAGGGCCGGCGCGTCTCTGTCCTTTGTGTTTCTAACGCCGCCAGCCAGCCGCCAGCCGCCCCAGCGCGCTCCTGGAGCTCCGGTCTCAGTCTGGTTCCAGTGAGCACATCGGAGTTCCATTTCTGGTCGCGTGGCCCCGGCTCACGGTCTCACGCTGCTCTCTTGCGGGTGCCGGTCCTCGAGTCTGCCCGCTCCCCCGTGCAAGTGGCTACCGCTTCCCGGCGCCCAAACGCAGCGGCTCCCTCCCCCTTCCGTTTATCTTCCGATATCTGTGCGCGGTTTCACGGCTCCCTGCTTCGTATCTCAATACTCAGTGCTGGAGATGTTCATTTGTAGAGATCCAGATGCATCTTCCTGCGTCTCAGGCTGATTCCGTGGATGTTCAGGCTGGTCTCTTCCTCCTGTCGAGCTCCAGCTCTGGCAGCCCCCAACGGTGGTCGCCCTGTGCCTGCCTTCGCTCCACCTCTACCCCAAAGCTCAGGGGCGTGGGAGCGGTGTTCAAGCTCCGCCACATTAAAGCCCCCCATTAGTTCTTGATGTAGTGTTCAATGATTCATTGGTTGCGTATAACACCCAGTGCTCATCACATCATGTGCCCTCCCTGATGCCCATCACCCAGTTACCCCATCTCTCTAATTAACACATGCAACCCCTCCTTATACACACTTACTCCCTTCAGCAGTAGGGAGAAATTTCACTGGTAATTCTCTACGCTGTTTTGTCTACATGCTAAAATCTTCAACATTGCTGTCAGACAGGGTGAACCCGATTTGGTTCCTTGCAGGCTACAAAATTCATGCATTGCTAGAGGGAGCTCTTGAGACAAGACACATGGCCTCTCAGTAACAACCCAACCTAACTTAGCAGAACAAGCATCTCAGGACACGTTTACACCCACAACAGCTATCGTGTCTTTCATAAGCTGTCATGGTCATGAGGCCTCTGTAAAGAAACTCCTGACCCTCATTCCTGCGCCTTTTCCCCAGGAGCACAGTCATGGTAGCATTGGTAATACGCTAGTTTTGCCTGATTTCTTAACTGGCCACAGAGGCTCCCTGGCAAGGCTACACGGCCTCTCCGGATCAGGATAGCAAATGGGAAAAGGGGCTGCAGTTGAGCTCTGAGAGGCCAGCAGGAAGACTGGCCTGCCCGTCCCTGACAGTTTCTGCAGCTCACCCTGTAAAGTAGGTCAGCAACAGCCAACTCTCGTCACCCTTTTGGTATGGAAGCTGGAACTCTTAGAATTTTAAATGAGAACCAACCAACCAGCTGGGTCCTTTCTAACTTTTTTTTTCTTTTTAAGAGAGTCAGCGAGAATAAGTCAAGACTATTTGAGAACCAGCCCCTGGTGGACAATTACACTTGATTTTACACTTGATTTTTACTATGTTTTGGCAAAGCAATGGATTTGGGCTGGGGGATTATTGCTGACAATTCTCCTGAATGAGTGCCCTGGGCTCGGCTTTGCTTCTTCAGAAACACTGGCTTACTACTCCTTAGCTTGAACCTCACTTCTAGGGCCTTCTAATGACGCTTGAGAAAGCACGTCAATTTATTCTGGAGGGATCTTGTTATCGAAACGCACTTTCCTTGGGTTGGACCAGAGCACAGGCTTTGGAGTCAGACCACCAATGTGATCTAGAGCCGGAGAACCTGGCCCTCTGAGCTCCGCTTTGCTCATCTGTTAAGTGGAGATAATAACACCAACCTGGTAAGATGGCCGTTCAGGTTGAAGGATAATGCAGGTACCGTCTTAATGTTGTACTTGTGTCAGATGAAAACTCAAGAAATCACTACCATGATTATCATTAAGTGAGACTATAAAGGGATTACCTCCAAAGGTAGAGTCTCCCATAAAAGCCCAGAACAGTTTCACCCAACAAACAAATCTCAAGAACTACCACCCTAGAAGCTCTTGCCCAGGTTCCTCTTGCCTAGAACTTCATGAATTGGTGTTGCTCAAATGCCGGGTCTCAAACTTAATTCTGAAACACACACACACACACCCATATATGGAACTGTCACTACAAGGAGTCTTGGGCTGAAGCTCAGGGATCTCATAAGGCTGCCAAGTGGCCCCCAAGACTTCCTCTGCATGAAACTATGGACAGGAGACTGTTTATCATCAGCTGGGCCAGAGGGAGATGATAGAAACTGACAGTGGGGTCTGCAGGAGGCTTATGGGTGCCTCATACCTATAGTCCTGCCCCTGCCCAGGGCCGCAGTGCTCTGAAGACCACCGCCCTTCAGACCCTTAAGGGTCAGCACTCTCTCTCCTCATCACCCTACCTCTTCCTTTCCATTCTTCAAATCAGCAAACATTTATTAAGTGCCCACCACAAGCCACTGTGCCAGGCGCTGGGGAGCTCCTGGTCCGGCAGACACAGCGGACCCCAACATGTAGCTTCCAAATGACAGTGGGTGTCCACAGTACTCTCTGGAGTAAGCTCAGCGAGGGAGAATGGCCACACTTTTGGTTACCCTGAGTCTTTACGGAGCTCAAGACAATTCCAGCAGGTCACTCACCACACTGGTTTCCTGCATGGCCCTGGCCCGCTCCACAGGACGGCACTCGGTGTTCCGATGTTCTGGGAGACTTCTTTGCCCCTTCCAGGTCCATGCCCGAGAGCTGCAGGTGAAACTGCTCCCTGTTGGCAGCCTTCCGGAGCGCGCGGATGGCCTTCCGGAGCCGCTTCTCTGTTCGCTTGACGCCGCATCTCAGGTCACAAGAAGCTACCGAGACAAGAGGGATCGCCGTGGGGGGAGGGGGGAGGCTGCAGCGTGTAAGGATGTCCGGACCCACTGTGGGACCCACCGACACCCACAGTTCCCTGTGGACAGAATGGGGGGGGGTACCTGGGCCTGGGTACCTCGCGGGCTGGGCAGCATTTGATTCAAACAGAAATTTGTGGACCAAAATGGAATCTTTGAGTTTTTATGAAACAGATAAAAATGAGGTTCCAAACCAATTCAGTTTAGTTGGGGGTGAAAACAACAACAACAACAAACAGGAGATACTTCAGTGGTTGAATCCCCCCCCCCCCCAAGAAGGACGAAAAGCGAAAAGCAAAGGAATAAGGAACAAGCTGTGAGAAGCCTGGCACCAAAGACTGTTTTCAAACCAACCTGTCACCTCCTTTTGGTTAGTTTCAAGTTCAAACTCAACAGTGATAAACATTTCCTTAGTGGCGCTTGGGCGGCCAGGGGCTCCCGGGGCTTGCTTGCTGGAGGCGCATGTAATGTTTGCGTAGCGGAAGCTCTCTTTTACTGAGCTCTGCTTCTCTGTATGAAGAAACAAAATTATCGGAAGCCAGATCCTGGCAAAGCACTCAGCTGAACATTCGCTAGAGCTCAGTAAACATTTCATTAAAACAACTCTCAAGGGACTACGTGATTAACTCCAGATGCCAAGACGTTGTAAGCCTCAGCTTGGAGCACGATGACATTTTAATTTCAAAGAGCCTTCTATACAACTTAACAATTTCGCTCTTGACAATTATTTTCATGGATGAACGCTGGATGTGTACGACTGACCGGCCACATACGTGGAAGACAGGCACGGGGGTCGCCTTGCGGTCCTAACAGACGGTCTGCTAAGGTGTGCTCTTGTTCTCACGGTTGGTTTCCTTAGAGCCGACTGTGATGTACCAAGCAGGGGCTGAGGCTTCAAATAGGGAATGAAGCACAGGAGTGGAAAGGAAACCGACTCCTGCTTTCAGGCAGACTGAGCTTGGAGTAATTCCAACCCGGAGGGGAAGCTGGAAAGCACATTAACAGTGCTGTCTCATTTTGACATAACCAGGTGCAACACACAGCACCAAGCATCTCGAGAACCAAACAACATCATGAAGGCATCCAGGGTGGGAGGAAGCGCTGCGGAAGGCGGGGCTCTGCACACCCCGATTCCGGACTCTGGCCGTTCCTCTCCCCCCCCCAACCCCCCGCTTCCAGTGGATCTCTTAGCTAATGACTGCTAACTCGAACCAAAGAGCAGTTCCGTGTATCATCCACACAAGAGACTTGTCTCTAGTTTGAACTCTCACTTTATTCAACTGATGGATCATCTGTATCATATTCTTCTTTGACATTACGAGGGTGTTCAAAGCAGTGGGTCATCGGGAGCCAAAGGAAGGAGGAGGCAAACCAACCCCATTCCGTCCCCCCCTCCCATGGAAAATTCCCTCACCTTTTCAAAAGGCTAACTTCAAACCTCGAACTAAACATATTTTGAACCTTTCTCTCTTTCAATTTTCCCAAATCTATATTTTAAACTTTTTATTTTGAAATAAGTTTAGATTTGCAGAAAAGCTGCCTAGATAGAACCGAGAGTTCCCATATACTCTGTTAAATTTCCCCTGATGCTAACATCTTACATTATCCTGTATATTTATCAACACTGAGAAATTAACATAGTATAATACCATTAAGGAGATTAAGACCAAGACTATTTTTAAACAATGCTTTTTTCCTCTGATCCAAAAGGATAAATGTTAGGCCGCCTGGGTGATTCAGCTGGCTGAGCAGTTGACTCTTGATTGCGGCTTGATCATGAGGTCATGATCTCAGGGTCATGGGACTGAGGCCCACACTGGGCTCCATGCTCAGCAGGGTATCTGCTTGAGATTCTCTCTCCCTCTCCCTCTCCCCTCCCCGCCTCAAATAAATAAATAAATAAATAAATAAATAATTCTTTTAAAAATAAAATAAAATAAGTATAAATGCTCACTGTGGAGAATTTGGAAAATACAGAAGAAAAAAATGAAAATTTCCTGTCATTCTCCCCACCCAGATATAATTACTACTAATGATATGGTGACTTTCCTTTCTTTTTCTTCTACTCACACTTTTTCTTACACAAAGATATATGTATTGTATTAGAGATATGAAATCTTACTCTCCCCTCTCTAAGCATCAAGAACATTTTCCTATGTCATTAAACATTCTTCAAAAACACATAATTAATAGCTGCATAATATTCCATCAAATGGAGGTACCAAAATTTACCTGTTTTTAAAATATGCAGCCAAAAGTGACCACAGTGGGCTTCCTGTTTATTTGTATGGTTTACGTGATGGCAAACTGGGGAAAGAAGCAACCCTAATACATGAGTCATGATTTTTCTAATCTCTGAAATTATTTTATGAACTAATACTGGAAATGTGAGCTGGTTCTGCTCTTCTCTACAAGGCCAGTCTTACTTGGATGGTGTTTGTTCTGCTGAAGCCAATGGAGTCACTGCCTCCAAAGACTTGATCCAGCAGGAAAGCAGGATATTACATCATTGCTCATCAGAGATTATCCTGAACCAAACCTTTCTCTTCTTTGTCTTATATTCCAAGCGAACTCTGAGATCTAGAAAATTTAACCCAATATAATCACAAATGCCAATACATCTTAAAGCCCTTACTGACTCCTGTGAACTCACAGGTTTCTCCAGAGCTCACCATGTGTGCCCAGCAAAGGAAGCCCTCAAGTAGCTCTGAACTCCAGGGCTATACAGGGGTGCTAGGCTAGGCTCCTCTTCCTCCTGTGGAGAGAGTCCTTAGAGATCCTGGACTGTTCAATCCCATCTGAAGGGCTTAGCATGTTCCAGGCCCCTTTCCCAACATGCAAGCAAGCTCCCTGCACCAGCCGTCTGATTCCATACCTGGTAGTGCTGCTCGCAGACCCTCGGGAAACAGCTCAGCCTTTTGCAAACTACACTTGCCTTCACTTAGTTTAAAGGTTACACTTGTCCTGACGGTGGCGACATCTTCAGAAAGAAACAAGTGAGAGGCGTTACCTTCAGAGGCAAAGGAATGGAAAGACCCAGTGGGTGATGGCGAGCTATCCCGAGGCTGGGTCCCACCACACACTGCACACCGTGAGCCCCTCTCTTCCCCTGAGACCACAAAAGATTTGGTTCATGACCCTGAGGCTAGAAACCCCAGGAACCTCCTAAGAGTTACACTTATCCCTCCAGCTGAAATGAACCCAATGCTCAAATATAATAAAGAGAGGGCCCCAAATAACCTCAACGCTGAGATGAACTATGAGGTCACTTTTGTGCCTTCCTGACAAAGAAGACCAGAATCCCCTAGTTCAAATTTGGACACAACTGCTGAGGGAAATGGTGAGGGGCAGATTCTCCTGGAGAAGCCTTTCCTGGGAGGACAAAGTTGAGGGAGCAGACAAGGATGGCACTCACCAAATGCGGCTAAGATGTTTGGGCTCTGGGGGCAGCAAAGGTCCCACTCTGAGGGCCTCGTGTGCAAAATTCTGCTCTCCCCCCACAATCAGTCTTAACCATATGTCAAGCTCTGGAGCCAAAGTCCAGGATTCATACTCTAGCTCTTTGACTCGTGATGAACCTAAGCAAGTTACTGAAACTCCCTAACCCTCAGTTTCCTCATCTGTAAAATAGACAAAATTGGGGTACTTACATTAAGGTGCCTACATTACCGTGAGGATTAAATGAGATGATGCAAAAAGAAAAAAAGTTTAGCCTACTGTCTGGCACACAGTAAGAACTGAATAACTATTAACTGTCAGCTTGCCCATCCTGATTAAAATCCCAACTCCACGATTTTCTATCTGAGTTACTCTGGGTACATTACTTCACCTCTCCGGACCTCAGGTTCTGATTAATGAGAAGAATAGTAAAATTTCCCTGAGTACTTCAGTATGAATTCCATCAGCTCAGACATGTGATACAGCGGCTGGTATATTTTAGCTGCTCAATCAATATATTCTAGTACTATTATCATGCTTTGGGCCTCTAGCTCTGCTCATATATGTAAAATGGACATCAAGAATCATTTCCTTGGGGGCCTGGGTGGCTCAGTCGTGAAGCGTCCACCTTCAGCTCAGGTCATGATCCCAGAGTCCCAGGATCGAGCCCCACATCGGGCGCCCTGCTCAGGGGGGAGCCTGCTTCTCCCTCTGACGCTCACCCCGCCTGTGCTCACTCACTCTCTCTCTCTCTCTCAAATAAATAAATAAAATCTTATTTAAAAAAAAGAATCATTTCCTCATTCAGTCGTTGTGATGATGTAATCACGGAGATGTCTAACTCTGGGAGGATGTGGCTACTTAAAATCTTTAAATTTCATTCTTTGTCTTCTGACAAACTAGGAAGGGTTTGGGACTCTCTCTGGACAGAACCTTTCCCGCCAGTCACGCCTACGTCTATCTCCACCAACGTCATGTGCTCCAGGCACACACTGCCTGCCCGGCCTGTGAGGTACAGGGAGTTTGGGAGACCTGAGTCTCCTGACCCCAGAGCTCTGTGGGCCTCTGCCCAACATCATGACCCACCAGGGCTGACCACGGAGCCCCCCAGCGTAGTGGACACTCCGTAAGTACCCGTTACGTGGTGAGTCAGTTTTCAGGCACCAAGGCTGTGGGCAAGAACAGCCTGTAATGTGCTCACAGCACTGAGGAGATTGAGAGAAAAGAAAATAAAGCCAACGCCCAAGAACAGCACCCCAAGAACAGAGCCCATTTAACACAGTGAGCCCCAGAGAGAACACACAGATTTGGTAATTACCCCCAAAAGCAGAGTCATTTGATTTTTGCTGTTTGCTCCTGAGAGAAGAGGAAGAGCCGCAGGCGACAGAGTAGGCCTCTTGCAGTCCTGACAGACAGAATGTGGGTTGTCAGCATGTGGGCAAGGTTACAGTCTCTCCTGGTAGCAGCTAAACTCACTCCCCGCCCCCCATTCCACAGAAACCACTAGACAAATGCCCAGCATTTGGGGTCTCAAAGCATGGGCCTCCGGTGGCCAAGGGGCAGCCAGACAAAGACCTGGAAACCCTTTGAGGGCAACTAACACCGAATGGCCAGGAAGGCCTGGCCCTGGCACGAGGACTTGCCCCAGGGACTGGGACCCACTCACCTGAAGAGAGGTGAATGCCCGAGTGACATCTGAGGAAGCACCTGTCTCCTCCGCCACTCTTACCGCAATGCAGGGACACCTGGGGTGATACACTAGTGGGCAGGACCCCCTTCACTTCTAGACAGGACAAAAAAGCAGACACTTGCAGAAAGAGCAGGACACTCCCAGGTGAGTCCCAAATATCCAAGGCCCAAAGGAAAGAAGGTAGAGCTGATACCCAGCACAGAACACAAGACACAGGGCACTATTTCCCTCTAAGGTAAAGAAGCTACTTGTGTGCTATTTTTCTTCCATGCAGGAAAACAGACGTGAGTTCCAACCTACACAGAAGCACAGAAGGAAACACCGAAGAGCCTGTAAAGTATCTCCTGTTTTTGCACTATTTCAAGAATGGCTGCAGCCACTGAGGGGAGACACGCAGGGACGGGACGAGGGTGGGTGCACTCCGGGCCCCGTCGGGACAGAGCTGCCGCGCCAGTGTGAGCCCGCTGACTGTGAGACGCGGCACCCCTTACCCACGCAGTCTTTTTTATTCCAGTGGAGCTTGTATGCAGAGTGGCATCGGCATTCGTAGCTGCCCACTGTGTTCACACAGACCTGCTGGCAGCCCCCGTTGTTGACGCTGCACTCGTTGGTGTCTGCAGAAGGAAACAGTCTCCTGTCACAGCAGCCCACTGCGACCAGGCTGACACCGTCCCTCCCCTGAGCAAGGAGCAGAGGGAAGTCACAGGGTCGAAACTCACTAAACCAAGGGAAGGCGCTAACTGCCTTCGGGACGTGCGCTGGGCACCGGCTGACCCCACTCCCCCACCATGGGTTTCCTGGCACAGGCTTTGCCAGGATGGTCTCAAGTTCCGTTCTGGACCGAACATTTCCCCCACTAAGGATCCTCGAAGCAGGCACACTCTACTTTCACGTGTCCAAACGCAAACACTGCCCAGGCCTCCGAGGGAAACGCTACCATCCTGCTGGGCTACGCGCCACGGGAGACAGAGCTCGGATGCCTCACTGAACAGTTCATATTCAGTAGCTGAAGTCTAGAGAACGAAAATGACTTCACTAATCCCCATCCACCCAAGACTGAGTCCAGGTGGGAAGGCAGCTCCACCTAAAACCCAGACACATATCCGTACTCAGGGCATATGTCCTTGGGGTTTCTTGATGGCCTGGGAAAGGATGTATCTAGCCACGTCAGGGATGTACTGAAAAGGAGAACAGAGACAATGCTACCTATACCAAGTCACTACTATCCATTCTTCTTAAGCACAGGGCACAAGAATTGGGCGGGAAGTATGTAAGCCCGTGGTTCCCAAATATTCGGATACTCAGTATCCCCTTAGAAGCGCTAGCCGTTCCAAATCAGAATCTGAAGCTGTATTCTCAAAGATTGTTGAGTGACCTCATGATCAGGGGGGCAGGGTGGGAGTCATTTGATGTCAAATCTGATTTATGCCATCGTCTACGTGACAAATGACATCAGAACACAGGGCTACATGGGCACAGCGCAGAGAGATGGACTCGATGGTCCACTTCCAGCTCAAAGACCTGCTCAAAAACCAGCTCAGATCTCGAAACAGGCTTCTCAGCGAGTTCCTGGGCACAGCAAGGCTGTGGAAATGGCTGGTGCCCTGCCAAGTCTCTCTGAGGACTGTGACTTTACTATCTACTGGGAAGTTCCAACAGACAGGGTGTCAGCCCCTGAGAGTTGCTCCCACCATCTGAATACACTACACCCATAAAGTCAATAAAGAGTTCACAGCTGACGAGTCCAGTTCTCTCTGCTCCATAACGTAACGTGCTGAAGGGATCCATGTGAATAGATTTCCCTTAGCAGATGCTTCCCTCGAGTCGACGAACTCACTACGACTACACTAAAATGCCCCATTCATTCCCCAATATTGGAAACTTGACCCTGACCTGGGGAAACTGTGGGAGGTAGGCCCGGCTTCCCTGCAGGCCCAACCTGCCCTGCCTCTAGCGGGCCTTCTGCTCACCTCCGCAGTGGGTGAGGCCATAGAGCGTGTAGCCTTTGTTGCAAGCACACGTGAAGGTGCCGGGGTGGTTGATGCAGGTGTGGTCACAGGTCCTATCCAAAGAGCATTCGTCCACATCTGTAATTGTCAAAGGGAGAGGGGAGCTGAAGCCAACTCTGAGGGGTGAGCGGAAAGAACAGGTTTATAACTCCACTTATTGACCAGCAATAAAAACAACATACACAGAATTTTAAAAGTATCCATCAGTTCTTCTGCTCACTTGTGTTAAAGAAAATGTTGAGCAGCCTGCAATAGGTATACTCACAACCAGAATCCTTATTTCCAAATTCTGTTGCAAATTGCACTTGCCTTTACGCTCAGTTGGTCTCTCTCTCTTTCCCATGCTTATTTGCAGGGCTGAGTAATTTAAAATATTTAAATGAAGCTAAATGAGATAACAAACCCTTAAAAGGGTTTGTAAACGGTAAGGTGCGCTCCATGCACTACTGTTGTTCTATCACTGTTGGTAAGACAACAGTACAATTATATAAGCTACAGCAAATGGAAAGGAGAAAACAGTTGGGTTGGAAATAAATCTGGTTCCTATCTTTCCAGAATTAGTCTTCTGGCCCCAAGAGGCCAATGGGGTTTTAATGTCCTCTGCACCAAAAGAATGCACGAATGCTAACATCCTCAGTGATTTTCTGTTGCAGATGCTAAAATTTGGTGGTTAAGCTCCAAACTGGATCCTCTTGGCCAATCCCTTGGCTTTGTTCTTCTGCCATGGTTCAGCCCCACAGGGACCCTCCTGTCCTGGTTCAATGTGGAGGCATCGCTGGCTTCAGCTGAAATCCCGGAAACTAGCCTCAGGACACTGCCTTTGTCAATCTAATCATCTCTTCTACCCTGGTCTGGTGCTCACATCCTTCCCGTAGACTAGAGTTTCAGTGCTTTACTCCCTCAACTCTTTGGAGGGTTTTAACAGAGTTACGACTTGTGTCTCCAGATGGATAAACCAGGAACAGTGCAGAACTCAGTGGAAGCTAACTAGCCCACAGCTAGATCTCTTTTTCAACATCAAATGTGCCATAAGAAACTATGTTAATAAAAAACAAACAGTTGGAAGGAACTGGAGGAATGAAAAAAATGAAATTAAAGAGGGCAAATTCTTACAAAACCTCTTCATCACTAGCTTTTCCCAGAAATCCTGGCAATTTCTTCAGTAAATTTGTTCTGTGAAAATATTTCTTCTACCAAGGCCAATCAGTGAAAAATTTTTACAAAGTCCATTTCTTCCCTAGTAACTGATGTCGCTCTATGAATTCTGTTATTAATGTCAGCCAGTTGTTGAGAGAGTGGACTCGTTCAGTAGCTGGCTTCGGCTGCACATCATGGGCTGTTGCTTTGCCAAAAATAATGAGATCACTTTTCTAATTCCTTTTTAATGTGTTTACACAGCTTCAACAGTATTTCTTGCTCTATACATTATGAAACACTATGTGGGACATCAAATTTGCTTTCCAAGTCAAATGAAAGAAAGCCGTGCAACAGTCATCTAGAATGAACTTGTTGGATTTAAAAGGGCTATACTTGAACTGCCTAACAAATTATGTATTAAGAGACAAAAAGAAGAGAGAAACCTAATTCACACACCATAAGGTTAAAAAAAAAAAAGGTTATATTACATTTTTATTACCTGAAGTGAAAGCAGATATTATTTTCTAATTTTGATTTAATTCTGGGATTTCTAACAAAATACGTTAGGCTGTTCTTGTTCTCAGAAATGGAACAAGACTACATGACAGCACATCTTTCCTTAGAGAGGCTTCCTGTATATCCAAAGGGCAGAAAAGGTGCTCATCTGAAAATATCAATGGTGCCCCTCATCCAACACAGCTTACCACCCCCCCAAAGAGTTATTCATAACAACAACTGCAAGATGCTCCCTTGACACCCCTTGTGTGGGAGGAGTGCATCTAAAAGGGGGTCTGAAATCCTGCCTGAGGACTGACAGCCTTGCCTCCTCTCAATCCCCTCCCTCCCTCCCTCTCCACCGTCCCTCTCCCCAAGCCCCAAAGGCTGGTTGGTCATTAAAACAAGGGCTATAAGGAAGAGACCAAGTGGTGCATGACCTTGATTATGGGTTGACCCCCACTTTTCGCTAGGAAAAGGTAAGGTATATTAACTAAATCTACATATTTCTGCCACCAAGTTTTGTTATAAAATCCACACAATTAAAGGAAAATTTAGAAAAGAAAAATGATTCATAATCTCAACACCCTAATGCAACCTGTTTACGCTCTGTGATCCATGCCATTTCTAGCAGCGAGCTCTGCTGTAATCACACCAGATGGATTCTTTGAGGTGTTCTCTAATCATTAACAGCTTAACGTCCAAAATACACCTGTGAGCTACATCACTGTTTTTATTCTACCCACAGATGAAATAAGTGAAGCATGGGTTGGAGGTTGGATGAATGACTCCATCGAGAACCCAACGAGCCAGTCCCTGCCAGGTGGGGTTTCACCTTCTCGGCTCCAGCCAGTGGGCACTGCACAGCACAGCTATGTTTCAGCACACACCTTGGCAAGACTTCTCATCTGTTAGTAATTTAAATCCCTTTTTGCAGCTGCAGTCAAAACTGCCCACGGTGTTTTTGCAGAAATGATCGCAACCTCCACGGCGGGTCTGGCACTCATCAATATCTGTAACGGGCAAGCATCGGCAAATCAGAGAGCAAAACTGGCCTGCTTTCCCACAAATCCCTCTCTGCAACGAAAACAGACCCGTGAAAGCAGGTAAGGATGTTTGCTGATGTGTTTAATCTTACACGTTCTTTTGTCTGGCCAAACCAGTTGGGAAAGACATGTGCCTCAGCCCCTTGAGAACTCCGACTGGTGCTACCCTTAGCTAGCATTCAGGAAACAAATTATGGGAAAGAATGGTGATGCCCTGTTATATTCCCACTCTTGCACTGCTCTCTCGAGATAAGATGGCTCCCTTCAGTATACTTTCCATTCCAGTTTAATGATTAAAGTTATTAGGAATTAGAACATTTGTTTTGGCAAATTACACGACGATCAAGTAGCCTCAATGCTTTTAAATGATTCCTGACACTCAAATTAATCTTCTCTTCTCTCACTTTCATCTGGTAACTGGTTATCTGTATTTATCTGTATTATTTGTATCATGTTAAAGAACTAAGCCTTTGTACTCTTGCCCATGAAATACTAGCAGGTCACTGAGGTCTCTATTCATCAGTAAACGTTAATTGTACAGCTATTCATTAAGTTCTCTGGATAAAAATCTTGCCTGTTATTTATATAATAATCTCTAGGCTGTTATTTATGATATGCTGATATTATCACCTGCAAATGAATGTTTTCTTGAATTTCTGCCTTTTTCTAATAAGGCTGCTGCCTGGGTTATCTGATGCTTGCAGAAGCTGACCTTCTCAACAGTTACTATAATTAAGTTGGTTCTAATTAAGCTTACTCAATTGTAATCTTCCACTAGGCCAGGGAAGAAAAGCTTCCACCAATATGAATCATAAGCTTTCTGGAGTCTCTCAGGAGGTACGGAGGGGAAGAGCTGCCTTTATCCCCACACAGTAGCAACTTAGAGAGACACAGGCTACCTTTACAGGTCTTCCCGTCCAACTGGAGAGTGAATCCAACAGGACAACTGCAATGAACACCTGTTGAAGTATCCTTACAGGTACGATCGCAGCCTCCATTGTTGACAGCACATGTTTCTGACAAGGAGGTAAGAAAAAGACAGTTAGCTCACTAAAGAAGTGCTGACCCAGCTGGGAGGAAAGGATACGGCTGAGGGATTAATACTCGACAAAGTTCACGAAAGCCAAGAAGCATGGTGGGGGTACTCACAGTTGTACCCCAAGTCTCTACTGCCTGCAGGTGAGATAAAGGGAGAGCAGGTGCAGCTCCTCTCACCCACCTAAATAAGTGACATCTCCCAGAGAAGCTTGATCGAGGGGTAAGGATGTCTCTCCAGCCTGCCGAGCCTCTCCCTGCTCCACTGGCAGATCTGAAGCCACTACACGTTCCTATTGAGTCACAGCCACTGACCTACTAAGAGTGGCCACAACTGGCAAACTAGATGTGAATGCAGAACAGGGCAAAGGGGGATGGTCCCTCCTTCATCCCGAACCCTCCCCCTTCAATATAAGTAATGGGCGAAGCAAGAGGGGGCAAGCTTCGCCTACCCCGACCGTTCCCTTGCTGCACACCAATGACTTCATCCTTGCAACTGCCAATTAACTCAGATTAGGAGTTTACCTTTCCCTGAAAGGAAAAAGAATGGTCAGAAGTACATGAAAAATCAGCCACAGTTGTTAAGTCGCACCTAGAGAGAGGAGGAGCAATAAGCAAGCGTCCTCCTAGTTTCACTTACTGCTTCTACTTCCATAGCTCCCTCACCGTAGCGCCTCAGGGCAAAAGCTTAGTTCTAATTGAATATGCCACACAGAATAGGTATATCTCTGTTTCCTCTCAAAACCTCACATGAGAGTAAATAGATTTTTGAAAGTATAAATCCTTAAGAACTGGTACAGCCACCATGGAAAACAGTATGGATGTTCCTCAAAAAGTTAAAAACAGAGCGACTCTATGATCGGGTAATCAATCACACTCCTGGGTATTTACCTCCAAAATATGGAAACACTAATTCAAAGGTATGCATGCACCCCAATGTTTATAGAAGCATTATCTACAACAGCCAAAGTATGAAAACAGCCCAAGTATCTATCGACTGATGAATGGATAGAGAAGATGTGGTATATACACACAATGGAATATTACTCAGCCATCAAAAAGAATGAAATCTTGCCATTTGCAATGACACAGATGGAGCTAGAGAGTATAATGCTAAGCAAAATAAGTCAGAGAAAGACAAATACCATATGATTTCAGTCACATGTGGAATTTAAGAAACAAAACAAATGAGTGAAGGAAAAAAAGAGAGAGAAAAGCCAAGAAATAGACTCTTAACTACAAAGAACAAAGTGCTGGTCACCAAAGGGGAGGTGGGAGGGGAATGGGTGAAACAGGTGATGGGGATTACAGAGTGCACGTATGATGAGCACTGGGTAATGTATGGAAGTGTGACTCACTGTACTGTACACCCGACAGCACTATGACACTGTACGCTAACTATACTGAAATTAACACTTTTAAAAAGTACAAATTCCTAAGGACAAAGAAAATGGAAGCAAAGACAATAGATGAAAGATGTCAAATATTCTGGAAGTGGCATGTCAAGGACGGGCAGTAATGGACAAAGCGGAAAGCTAAACCCTAGCGGTCTACAGAGGGGGAACCAACAAGTGGCAAGCTCAGGTGAGCAACAGAACCCCAGAAAGGCCCAGGAATTGGAGATACTAACTTACTCTAGAGGCAGAGGTGAGGAAGGAGTTAAAAATAGGAAGATTGATTGTAAGTCTACAGAACAAACAAATAAACCCTCAGATCCCCTCCTAAATGTCACAGCCAGGTGACTACCCCTTCCCTATTTGGGCCATAGCAGAGAAATATATCTTCTGGAGAAGTGGGACCAGAGAAGTGCTGGACTCGAGGATACCAGGAATAGCAGGAGGGAGGAGGAAACACTGTCAGGTGAAAGTCTATACCCTGAAAAGAGAGATCTCAAAGCCTCACCACCCTCCCCCCGCCCAGCTCCAGAATCACAGGCAGTCAAGTCCATGTCCCCTCAGCAGGAGACTGAAGGGTTCCTCTCCAGCTAAACTGGCCTGTCCAAGTGAAAAGACCTATAGATACCGGCATTGGAGGGTCTCCAAATGAAATGGCTAAGTCACTGCCTAGTCATCCAAGTTTAAAGCCTATCAGTTGATAGACTATCCAATTGACTTCTTAGTATTTCACTATTAAGGGTGAAAAGTCAGCCTAGAATCACCAGACATTTCAGGAAGGCCTTTAATATGAATTAGATGCACCAAATCAAATGAAAAGGGAACTTGGAAGAAACAAGGACAATACAGGGAACAAAAGAAAAGATTGTAAAAACCTCATAATTTCCCTAGAGAGATAAGGAAAGCAGTTGTGAAGTATGAATAGGTGCCTCCAAAAGACCAAAGTAAAATTCTGGAAAAATTAAAATACGAAAGCAGAAGTTTAAATTCTGTAGAGGGTTAGAAGAAAAAAAAATGAAAAATCTCTTAGGAAGTAGAACAAAAATTTAAGGAAAGAGAAGAAAATCAGAGGTGTTAAAACGGTCAGCTGACAGAAGTTTCAGAGAGAAAGAATAGGAATACGTAAAGAAAATTATCAACGAAAAAATACAAGGAACTTTCTCAGAACTAGAGGGCTCAAATGTCCATACTGAAAAGGGCCAACCGAGAGTCTGGCACAACAGGTGGGGAAAAGTCTCATCACGAGGGTCGTTATTGTGAAATTTCAGACCACAAGGGACAAGGAGAAGACCCGAAAACAACCAGAGAGAAGACTTCATGGGCTCCATTCAAAGGATCAAGAATAAAAATGACCTTAGACTTCTTGAAACAACACTGAATGCTTGAAAACAACAGAGCACTTGCTGCCCACAACTCTGAATTCTATACTGAGCCAAATGCTCAATAAAGGTAGAGTAGAAAGGCATTTTCAGGGGCGCCTGGGTGGCACAGCGGTTAAGCGTCTGCCTTCGGCTCAGGGCGTGATCCCGGTGTTATGGGATCGAGCCCCACATCAGGCTCTTCCGCTAGGAGCCTGCTTCTTCCTCTCCCACTCCCCCTGCTTGTGTTCCCTCTCTCGCTGGCTGTCTCTATCTCTGTCGAATAAATAAATAAAATCTTTAAAAAAAAAAAAAAAAGAAAGGCATTTTCAGGCATGGGAGGTTTTTAAAAACCTATACCTACCCATGGGAACTAACAACAGAGAAGCCATGGGGTCCACCGACACAGGAGCAAGGTGAAGGGGATTCCCAGGCTGATGCTGGCGGGAAGACCCGGAGGAGAGGAGTGCAGCCAGCCTGGGGCTAGGCACCCCTAGAGCTGGGGAAGCCTCAGAAGACATTTAGAAAAAAAAATTTTTTTTAATTTATTCATTTGAGAGAGAGAGCACGCATGAGTGAGAGAGTGAGAGAGTCAGAGAGTGAGGAAAAGCACGAGCAAGGGGGAGAGGCAGAGGGAGAAGCAGGCTCCCCGCTGAGCAGGGAGCCCAGGACCCTGAGATCACGCCCTGAGCCAAAGGCAGACGCTTAACTGACTGAGCCCCCCAGGTGTCCCCAGAAGACACTTTTTAAGAAGAAAACGGAATTAGGGGCTTCTTCCTCTCCCACTCCCCCTACTAGCATTCCCTCTCTCGCTGGCTGTCTCTCTCTCTGTCAAATAATAAAATCTTAAAAAAAAAAAAAAGAAAATGGAATTAATAAGTCGATTGCTGTATTTGAACACAATGAAAGGGTTTTAGAACTCTGCTCAAAGTTTGCAAAAGAACTGGTAAGAGGTACTTAGAAACCTAGGCAAACAAAGAAAATAATAATCATAGCACACTACATGGTGCGGGTGACTCATATTTAGATACTTGTAGTCAAAATGATGTAAATACGTAATGTTGATTTCAGTAGCGATGGAACCGCAGTAAGGGAGTGGGAGAGGGAGGGTGTG
This sequence comes from Ursus maritimus, assembly GCF_017311325.1. Classification (NCBI taxonomy): domain Eukaryota; kingdom Metazoa; phylum Chordata; class Mammalia; order Carnivora; family Ursidae; genus Ursus; species Ursus maritimus. The sequence continues at coordinate 4,896,412 of NW_024424008.1, forward strand.
TGCACGGGGGAGGCAGCAGAAGAGAGCTAAAACCCAGTGTGCTCTGGAATAAGAAGTCACAGCTGATGTCTGAAACTGTCATATCAGGAAATAAGTGTATAATATAATAAAACAGGAAAAAGAGAAATACTTGTACACACTCTTCAGAAATATGGGGGAAATGGAGTCACAAGAAGAAACAACTAGGAGAAATGGAAATTGTTGCCTCTGGCAAATGGGATGGGGGAAAGGGAAGTTTTGAGGCAAGGAAATGACGTTTCATGACAAGCTTAATAGCACTGATTTAGTTTTTAAGGTTTTTTTTGTATCATTCGTATGCAGTATTTTAACTTAACACAATTAAAAATCACTTTAAAGAGCTCAGAAATGTCATGTGCCCAGTATATTGTGCCCTGCTCAATATATTGCCTGTTAAATCTAGAAACCATCCACAAGTCGGTTTTGTTTCGGTCAAGCCAAGCTTTCTCCAGAATAATAATGCGCCCGAGGACCTGACTGCCGCCCCCACAGCCACGGCCTTGGCTTCTGCTCCCATCGCCGGCCTTGCTGGCAGACCTCCCTACACCCCACAGCCAAGTGCCCATCAACGTGGGCTGAAGTCAGAGGGACGAGGACTCCACTGACAAAAACCCAGACAAATCGTCATGCTAAGCTAGGGACGGCGCAAAGTGCCTCGCTGGTCACAGCCACTCAGAAGGACTGGAGCTGACACTCACTGACCACCCACGAAGTCCCAGGCATTGGACTCCGGGCACTTTGCGCATTACCCTCCTAACTGAGCTTCCTGGTAACCCTAAGAGGTAGGTTCTATTACCTCCAGTTTAAAGGAAACGCAGGAGATGGAGAGGCTCAGGGCCGCTCGCCCGAGTCTTACAGCCAGACAGGGGCAGCGCTAGGACGCTAACCGGGTCATTCTGGTGGCTGGTGCCCTTCCCACAGCCGCCGGGTCCGTGGATGGGGACTAAGTAACAGCCGTGCAGGAAGAGCAGACACGACCTGGCTTGACAGGAGCTGCTGACCCTGGTCCAGCTGGTCTGAGGGGGTATGGGCCCCAGGTTCAGGCCTGAGATAGTAAATGGCGGAGGGACAGGGACAAGGACAGTGGCCTGGGAAGGGTGGGGGAGGCGCCTACCCATGAGCAGCCGCCGCTTCACCCGCTTATCGCCGTCCACCACCGACGTGGCATTGCTCTCTGTCACCTCCGGGGCAGTGTCCTCTCGCTCTGTAAGAGACGACAAAGAGCACGGTCCTCAGACCGAAGGAGTCCGATGACTCACCCCCTGTACAACCACTTCTGCCGAAACCCCAGACACGAGAACAATCGAGGATATGCGACTGTGTTCGCTCGATAAAAACGTGTTGTAACGAGGCTCTGTGTGACACGGCCACGGAGCCTTAGTTAACACTGGAAACGGTTTTGAAGCGTACTGCGGTGACCAAAGCTTCAGAGTCACTCCAGTGCCCTCAGTCCAGGACAAATCTTCGGCCTGGGAAGCTCTAAGTGGAGCTAGCAAAGGCCGTGCCACGAAGTACGGGATGGGCGTCCTGACAGAAACACGCAACGCTGTCTTCTGCTGACTGTGACGGCCACTGCGTCATCACAAACGGCTAGCTTTAACCTCATGTCGCCCTGGCCCCTCAGGATGTAATGTCCGGTCTCCAGAATACCACCTTCAGGAGACCCCCTAGGCTAGGAGAGGAGAAAGGGCTTTCTGAGGCGGCACAGGGAGCAAGAGACCCCCTCCTGGGACTAACACACTCAGTCCCACTGTCACCTGTACGGCAGCACAGGACCCATGTGGAGACAAATAGACCAGAAGAATGGCGCTGGACACCATCCAGTCAGGGGTAGGGGTAGGGTCAGGGGTGGGCAGGCTGGGGCGGGCCCTCACCGAGCACCGGGGTCACTCACCGAGGCAGCTTCTCCCGTCCGCATGCATCTCGTACTGTGGATGGCAGCTACACTCTGGGCCTTCAGCGGTGTCCTCGCAGGAGTGCTGGCACCCACCGTTTCCATGGTTACAGGTCACTGAGAGGAAAAGGAATAACACATTGAGCACTGAGTTTTCCACAACCGGGGCTGTTTGCTTCGGAAGGTCTCTGATCTTCAGTCAGCAAGTATCTGGGCACCTAGTATGTGTCAGGCACTGAGCACAAAACAAGTAACTTGGACTCAGGCCGAGCCTGACGCTGTCTGTGTAAATACAGTCGCGGTATGAATTCAAGAAACGCCAAGTGACAGTTTTGAGCAATTATATAGGGAGATGGGACGGGCAGGCAGAGTTTCACTATTCAAGGGGAATTATACCAAAGATTCTAGACTACTGCTCTGGACTATCAGGAGAAGTTTGCATATTAATGCAGCCACAATGGGCCTATAAAAAATGTTACAGCACTTTCTGGCTGGAAGAAACAGATAATACTCATTTGTACGCGTACGTTAGGATTTCTCTCATCTGATTCTATCTGGATTAGTTAGAAGGGAGGGTAATCAGAAGAAATTATGATTCCGCACACAATTAATGCAACATTACCCAAGAATTACAAAGACTGTGTATGAATTCATTGATAATCAGCCAAAAAAAAAAAAAAAAGCCAACTCAAAACGATGGATTCACCAAACTGAACTGTGGTTGCCCCCAGCAGGAGAAAGGGGGGAGGGAAGGGTGTGTTTTCTTTACACCCTTAGAACTGTTTGAATTCTGACACAGGCATTTGTAAGTTTTCCAGTTTAAAAGAACTAAATACAGATTCGTCATGTGAGGAAGAAACTGTTCTGCGATCGCACGAGGTAAACACTGTGCACGCATGAGAACAACTGAATAGGAATATGAGAAAAGGCAGGAAGGAAGAGCAAAACAAAGTGGAACGGCCGGTTATGTGGTAGAATTCTGCATCTTTTTTGCTTTTTGTTCTTTCCTCAAACGGGATTATAATATTATTTGAAAAGTAACCTCTTAAAAATATTTTAAAATTTTAAATTTTAAATTCCAGGTATTGTACTGGCCTCTGAAAAACTGAAATGCCCAGAGTCTCACTCCACAGGTGAGCCTCATCTGGAGACCTGGGTCCCCCTTGGGAAGATCCTGGGAGCCAAGAAGGCGATCTCCACTTTGCTCAGCCCCCTGGAAGCCCTCAGGGACAGCCTCACTTTAAGGGGCCCCACGTGGTGGTGGTGGTGGCACCAGCCCTAGCTTGGCAGGCTTCAGGGCTGCACTCTCTGTTTTGTGGTGGAGACAATGAAGAGAAGGCTCTCACCGAGAAACGACCTCCTCCTCTCTTAACCCCTGAGGTCGACTCGCCTTAAACAACCATCGCTAGCAAACTGCAGGGGATTACAGAAGGTCCATGGCTCTGGGAAGAGTTGCTAAAGGAAAACCGTCGGTGTTTCCTCTGGCATAAATAGTGGTTTAGGAACACCTTCAATGGCCGGCTGTTTCCTATGACCAGTTGGAGTTACATTCTTGTGTTTCATCATTGTGTGGCAGCTGTGTTCGGAGTGTGGACACCATTCATTCATTCATTCATTCATTCATTCAGAAAACAGAAGTGTATTGAGCACATCTGTGCTGGGCACTGGGGGAAGACTGAGAGGCAAAAATAAGATGAGGTCCCTGACTGGGGGCACTCACCGTTGGGGGGATAGACACATAAATGCACAATTCAACCCGGATGTCACGTGCTATCATTGAGGAACCAACAGTGCTGTGGGAGCCAAAATACAAAATGGCTGGCTGGCCAGTGAGGGCAGGCTTCCAGGGACGTTTAGAAAGGTGCCCCAGCCTTACAGCGAGGAGGACCTACATCTGAACCCTAACTGGCCTCATGCTCCCTGTATGACCTTGTTGCTTTACCTTCTCCACAATTTTCTCAACTAAAAATGCGGATAATAACACTTGGCTTCGGGTGGTAAGATTAAGAATTCAATAGAATTGGTATATCTATGGACAAGCCTTTACACATAGTACACATGCCCTCAAAAGTAGCTATTCTCCTTCTCATTATTAGAAGTTAGGCAGAATATTACAGGTTGGATGAGAATTCACCAAGCCAGGGAGGGAGGAGCGCTTGGAGAAGGCTTGGAGGCCTGAAGGAACATGGGCTGTTCTCTGAAAGGAAAGAGGTCGGGTGTTTGGGAAAAGGAGGCAGATGAGGTTTGTACAAGAAGTAGGACCGGGGAGCAAAGAGCTGTGATTGCCAGATGACCAGATTTGATTTTATTCTGTGGGAACAGGGAGCCAGACCCCCAGTATTCACAGCCCTTACTTCTGAATCTTATTTCCTTCTGATTGGTTCATATTCCTTCCCTAGGGGAGACCAGCCCTTGTGCAGCGAACTTAGTCCTCAGGGGAGGTCAGTATCCTGCGAAGGCTCCCTCCCCTGACGGGCTGCTCTGCCACAAGGGGGCATTTCTGATGCTGGGCTGCAGAGGACAACGTCTGGGGTAGCATGGCTTCCAGCACAGGCATGTGCTGGTCCGTACTTACAGATGCAGTCTCTCTGGTTCTTGGCCAGCTCAAAGCCCGGCCTGCACTCACAGGCGACGCTGCCCCGCGGGGCCTCCTTGCAGATGTGACTACAGCCGTGATTCTGATTCATGCAGCTCAGACCCTCTGCAAAACAGCAGCACGCAGCCAGTGACCAGGCTGTGGGCACAATCCTGAGCCCCAGGGGCACTGCGAAGGGCTGGAGGGTGGGACCTGACTGCCGGGGTCTCCACCAGCCCCACATTTCAAGAGAACAGGTCGTTAAAATCCAGTCAGGTCAATTAACAGAGACAGGAAACATTTCCTCTGTCACCCAAGAGATACGATGTCTCAAGTCTCCTAAAGAGGAAGGAGCCTTCCTAATACTCGGAAAAGAAAGCGCCTGCCAGGGCTCTCCGGTGGGTCTGGAGCCACTGGAGTCTGCAGACCCCAGGAACCAGCACTTGGACCCTTACCTCCACCAGGTTGTTACCCATGCTGACCAAGGAGACAAAGAAAGAAGGAGAATCTCTCTAAGAAAATCTGCAGACAGATAAAGATAGCCAACTTTTTCACATACTCTTGAAGATGATTTTCTGAAAACATCAACCCTCTTCTCTCCCCCAACCAAATCCAAACCTTGGAGGTGACTGTGACTACTGTGTTTTGGCATCCGCACATGAACACCGGCCCAGGGGCCTCTCTTCTGTGACCGCTCTCAGTCCCTGGGGTGCCCCCAGCGGGCTCAGAGCACAGGAGCAACACAGCGGCAGAGGGAACCGAGAGCCCTCACGCGTGGGGTTTCCTTCGGCCGCTGCAAAATTCTCTCCAGGTAGACTATCATTTTCATTACGCTCCAATCTTGGGGTAACAGCGCGGGGAAGGGGGTTATTCCCCCGGCTGGTTTAACACGCCTTTAAATGACGGGGCTCATAACGGACTGTACGTCTGTGTGGTTTGCCGGAGTCCTAGGGACCCGCCACCTGCCAGCATCTGGAGGAGCTATCGCCACGCCCAAGAGCATTCTCGAGACCTCAGCTCGGCTCGCACCGCATTCCTGAGTACGTGCCCGTCTGACACTTCTTTCCATCTGCGCCATGACCATCTTGGAGAGTAGGTTTTTGTTCTCAGCTAACAAGGCACTCTCTAGCATGGGAAGTAGCGTTGTTTTAAACAGGAGTACAAGAAGTTTTCGTTCAACTTCTCTGGGATCCTACACTGCTCTGTACTGTGTCCCTAAAACCTTAGCCAAGTGGTTCTAATTAAGTCAAAAGTCACTTCCCTCCAATTCTCACCACAGAGCCGTGGATCTATGCTTCACTGAGATAGCTGTTTTAATACAAACAGATGTCATTCCGATCCCAAAAGACTGCGTAACAGTTAATACATCCCATACTCTCTTAAAACCAGTTTGTTTTTTATCTGACAGTTACAAGCTGCTTGAACTCCCGCACCCCATCTGCGGGGACGGTGCTGAGAGCCGTTCGCCCACGCCAAGGCTGCTGTCAATCAACACAGAACGGGGCTGGCACCCGAGCGGACTGAAGCTCTCTTGCAGCTCTGGCTGGTGATCTGCGGGAACGTTGTTTGCTCCCAACCCTGAGACGGCACAGGAGGTGAGAGCTGCCGCCGGAAGCAACGTTCTGTCCTCCTAGGAAGGCCGGGCAAGAATTCCATTTGTCCTTGGGTCAGCAGGGCATTTGGGATCACAGATGCCAGCAGCACCTAGAGCTGAACCACCGTGCCCCAGAAAGGGGAGCAGCAACACCTGCAAACCACAGCCTCCAAACAGGTCGGCTGCTGCCGCTTCTTCTCACTCTGTTTACGAGTCTGTGAAGACATTTGCAAAGTGACCTTTCCTGCCTCAGAGCAGCGGTTCATTTACCCAAGAAATATTTCATAAGAATTGACTGTTAAAAAAACCAAAAGCCTGACTGTGTGCCAGATGCCATGGGGATACACGAAACGTTGTCCCGTGATGTCCTATCACAGCAGAGTTAGACCTGAAGTTACCAGGAGATAACAGATGCTCAAATGGCTCTGGAAATGCTGGGAGCTCTTCAAAAGGTGCCCTGGAAGCTGTTCATAGTTCCCTGACTCAAAAAAAAGGCCACTGTGAGGGAGGCAGATGGGTCTAGTCCAAACTGGGAGGCCCCGCCATGGTTCTGGCTCCCCCTGCCCAAGAAATTGGGCTGGCAATCCATCCTGTTTAGGGTTCCTGGTTCACCAGGAGGGAGATAGCTCAAAACATTAGAAATATCTTACTGTGGTGGTGCCACTGAAGATTACTTCTGGAAACTGGAGAAAAATAGGCCTTGTGAGCAGAGTGAGAAACATTCTATAAAACACGGAAACAGGCCCTGCTGAGAGACAGCCCCTTCCTCACTACCCTGACACCTTCCCCCTACTCTGAAAAGGCAGTGGTGCAAACATCAAAAAATATTCTCAGAGCAGACAAAACCAAAGAGGAAAGCTCATTTTGAGAGCCTGAGCACCCATGAATAGGGACAAAGCCTGGCTGGGGCAGGATGTCTCTCTCCAGCCTACCGCCATTACATGGGTGAAAACACACAGTCTCTTTATCAGAGCTGTGGGGTCTCTAAGAATAAAAAAAAAAAAAATCAATAGCTTAAGCTTTCCCTCAGAATCATCTAGTATGATCCCCTGAATTGAAGGACATTTAGTAAATAATTATTAAAAAAACTTCAACACCAAAAAATACTAGCTTGCATATTACCTGCTGTTAACCAATTTTGGAGTATCAACAGGGGGTTCTAAAGTCCACTTTAATACAGTTTCTAAGGGTTTAATGTGCACATCAAGGAGGAAATCCTAAAGGAACACTGTTGTTTACAGACTGTTCTACTTGAAGAGTTTACACCGCGGGCTGCACGGGGTCTCAGTTACGGACCGCTATCATCTGCTGGCTCACGCTGCCGTGAATTCACCAAGAAATCAGGCTGCAACACCACAGAGAAATCAGAGAGCACTTCCAGACCACAACTCAAATTCTTGCGTTTTGGTTTTAGCTCCAGACAAGTACGTTCATTTTAAATACTCCTCAGGGAATCCAAGAATATCTGAATTGTAGAAAATTTAGAAAACACAGATTGCAGAAAGGAACTGCTTTTGTATTTACTTGTGTTATAGGAAGAGCCTGTGTCTGTAATCAGTCTGGAGGTCCTGTCGGAGGGGAGAGAAGGGCCGAGCCACTGCTTTGGAAGTGCAAGGGTAAGAGGTGATCTTAATAGCTGTGAACTGCTTTGGGAGTGGCTGGAATCCATACGGTGTTTGAGCAACGGCAATGGCCTGACCTACAGGTTTCCCACTTCTGTCCGTGCGCCTGTAGGGAAGGCCTAGTGACTTCCCAGAAGGCAGCTTTGAGCAACGAAAGAGGAGGTACCCTGAGATCGCTCTTACTGCTGGCTTCTTAGTCCTGCCTCATCCCAGATGCGAGGCTCACAGAAAAGTCCAGAGAACCCACCAGGAATGTGAAACCCAACTGCTATTCTGTCGAGGGCCATGCCTGCATGAGAGAAGAGATCTGCCTGATGAGAGCCAGTGCGTGCGTCTCTCCTGCGCTAACACTGAGAAGGAGCGGGCTCGGGGTGACAAGGCCCAGCAAACCCACTGGCCTGGGACCCTTCTTCTTAGCACCCAAGCAGCCATTTCCAGTCAGGTAGAAAGAAGGACCCATCATTCTTGGAAAATGAGGCAAAAATCATCTTCCACAAAGACACCCTTGAAAAGTCACAAGAGGGGCACCTGGGTGGTTCAGTCAGTGAATCATCTGCCTTTGACTCAGGTCAGGATCCCAGGGTCCTGGGACTGAGCCCTGCATCAGGCTTCCTGCTCAGGGGGGCGTCTGCTTCTCCCTCTCCCATGGCCCCTCCCCCTCTGCTTGTGCTCTTTCACTTTCTCTCTTTCTCAAATAAACTTTTAAAAAAAAGTCACAAGAACCATGATTCAACACGAAATCTACAAATGTATGATTAAATAGCAGAAGAACTTAAAATCGCCTCATTCTCTAGTTATGAGCATGAACAAGCAGCGCATGCCAAGAGGAGTTAACAGTCTACTGTTCAAAGCACTTCCCACGCAAACACGCACAGGCAACCTGGGGACAACACAGCCACCAAAATGTGGTCCTTTGGCTTAAGAAAGAGCAGAGAATGAAAAACCTGCCGTTTGGTTGAAGTGGCTGATTGGCCACATGCCTTAACGTCTCTCCCCCTGAGAATCCACTGAACTGAGAGAGAATAAAAGAGGTATAGACCCAAAGGAAAGAGCACAAGAGGGAGGCCATCTGAAGAGCTGTCTACAAATTTCTGGAGGAACGGTAAGCGGCGGCACGAGGAAACCACAGCATTGAAAGCCCACGTCTGGGGAGGGGGTCCCTCCGCGCTGGAACCCCAGGGGCTCAGAGTTCAGCCATGAGAGGCAGAGGCAAGGCCGGATCTGGGCCTGCGAGTCCCTCTGAGAAGGCCCAGCCCTTCCCTCCCCACCCGGCGCCCCGAGCAGGCTCGCGCTTGGCACTGTGGTTTGCGGCACCTTTTTTGGAAAACTTGGCAGATTGTCCATTACATTTCTCCGGAGACATCTAGTCAGGTTTGAAATGTTCTCTATTTAAAGATTAGAATCAGGAATGTGAGAGTTTGAAGAGACCTCAGAGCTCACCCAGCCCAACCCACTCATTGCGCCAGGTGAGGAAGCGGGGGCTAGAAGAGCTCGCCCAGGGTTACCCACTGGCGGGGTGTGGACTCATCCTCAGGCCTCCAGATTTTCCCATACTCCGTGCTTCCCCTCGAAAATCACTGAAGGGGGGGAGGTTCTCAGAGGCGGCGACCCTGCCCACCCCCTCCCACCGACCCCTACCCGCCCACAGCAGAGCCGAGGCACCTTCCAAGCGGTGAATGCACGTGTGCTGATTGTCACTCAGGAAAAATCCCTCCTTGCAGCGGCACTCGTAGCTCCCCATGACGTTGACACAGGTGTGCTGGCAGCCGCCATTGTTCTCCAGGCACTCGTCCACGTCTGGAGGGAGAGGAGGATTAGCCTTTGCTTGGGGACTCTTTCAAATGTCCACCCCTCCCGGCAGCTCAGGGACACCTGCTGAGCAGAGATGAGGTCCCTCTTCCTTCCCTGCCTCACAGCAGCTCTCAGAATTGAAGTCAGCAGGGACCCCTTAACCAGGCCTTCCACACGAACGCAAGATAATCAATTCAGTAACTACTCATTGAACACCTTCTCTTCCCAAACTATGGGCTAGAGGAGACAGTAAAACACAGAGAAGTAGGATCAAATTCTTCTGCTCTAGGAGCCTGCCCTTCAGCAGAGGGAAGGAGACAAACATCGGAGTAATTGTGAGATACAGTAAAAGGTGGTGTGAAGGAAAAAGAGGTCACCTGGTTGTGGGGTATCAGGATGGGTTTTATGGAAAAGCTGATGAAAGATGGGCCCTACAGGATGTCTTCAGTTCTAAACCAGAAGGGATTCTAGGCAAACGAATGGGCATGATCACAGTGCAGGTGCTCAGAGCACAGAGTCTGTTCAGATAAGGGTGGCCATGCAATTTGGCCGGAGCATACGTACATGCAGGGAAGTTACAGGAGATAAAGCTGGGAGGACCTCAAATACCGGGCAAAGAAGTTTGGCCTGGATTTGGGAGGCAGTTGGGAACCACTGTAGCAAGGGTGGCGTGGTCAGACCCTTGAGTTGGGAAGAAGGTGGTAGCCCAGGAAGGGTGGGGTACAAGGAAGAAGAAGAATGGAAAGCCTGGGAGTCTGGCTTCACACGTGTCAGCTGGGACTACTGGGGAATTGGACCTGGGGCCTGGCCATGGGGATGCCTAGGAAGGAAGAAATCGAAGAGGACCGTGGCAAGGTGCTGCAGGGTGGAAAACCACGTGGGCATTGGGTGGGGGTGCCGAGAAACATGAAGACCAGAGCCGGGTGGGGCAATGGGGCTGGAGATGTGGTCGGCCCCCACCACGGCAGGGAGGTGATGCCTGTGAGATGCGGGCCTTCAGGCCTTGGGCCAGTACGTGGTGGGAAACCTGAGTCTGGTGTTGTGAAGACACCTCTGACAGCCGTTTACTTGTGGTGGAAGAAGACGAGAAAGCTGGAGGCTGGAGTGGGAAGGGAGAGAAGGGCTGCAGAGAGCACAGGGCCAGAGGCAGAATTCAGGAGAACACCAGGGGCAGGAGGACGTAGAGGAGACAGCAGAAGCCCCAGAGCAGGAGCCATCAGAAAGACAGAAAGGGAGGGAGTCCTCCTCCGCCTATCTTCTGCCGCCCTCCGGGGTGGGGTTAAGGGACTTTCCTTCCACTGTGTTACATATTACTCTGTGAATGGCTCCATCAATACACTCACCATATCACGTTCTCAAAATCTCCCTTTTTAATTTGTATCTTTTGACCCCTCAAAACCTTTCACCTTTCCATCTCCACTGGACTGCAGACTCCTTGAGGACAGAGATTTTTGTTTTATTTAGCATGGCCTTGGAACTGCTGGTGCACATTATTCAATGCATGAACAAAAAAGCAGGAGAGCATAGCATCACCAGAGCCAAAGCAAAGGAAACTTCCAGAAAACCCTCAGACATGACAAAGCCTCAAGGAGAAGGCTAATATAAAAGCAATTTATTTTGGGGTGCCTGGGTGGCTCAGTCAGTTAAGCATCTGACTCTTGATCTTGGCTCAGGTCATGATCTCGGAGTTGCGGGATCGAGCCCCGCATCAGGCTCTGTGCTCAGCATGGAATCTGCTTGTCCCTCTCCCTTTGCCCCTCCCCCTGCTCGCTTATGCTCTTGCTCTCTCTCTCTCTCTCTTTCTCTCTCTAACAAAGAAATAAAATCTAAAAAAATTAAAAATAAAAATAAATAATAAAAGCAATTTACTTCTCCAGCCTGATTTCCCATGTGCCTAACACTAGCTTCTGGGCACAACCATAACAAGAAAATTCACATTTAAATATCTGTTATCTGGTTTCAAGCTTCAGATCTTACAGTCATGCATCCTCCCACACTACCAGGCAGATGTCTTTCTAAACAGATGGGACTCGAGCCATCCCCTCAAGCCGAACAAACTTGCCCTTCTCAATGCTAAAGGGTAAAGGGAGCACATTCCAAAGGACGAGCCGCGCCGGAACGCACCTGGCCAAGGTGTTCCATGATGAGCACTCATGGTGAGCAGGAGAGATCTGTCTCCCTGATCACCAGACCCCGGACCGGTTTTGAGTACAGGTGTGCTCCCCTCCGACCTGCCACCCACCCACCCTACATTTAACCTACTATTCCTTTCTCCAAAGCCATTAGAAATGTGCCATTGACATAGGTGAATTAATAAAAAAGTGTGTGTGTTCACATGCTCAAATAGGTCTTGCTGGCTTGCTGAGTTTCTCCAGACCAGAGGTGCTCACCCCTGGCTGCATGTTAGCACCCAGAAGCCTGGACCCCACTTCCGGAGACGCTGGCAGAACTCATCTTGGATGAGACCTCGGGAATGGGGTTATTTTAAACTTCTCGAATGATTCTAATGGGCAGCCAGAGTTGCAGAATTACTGCCACAACACCGAACAGCGAGGAAGCACGCCCAGACAACCAACGGACACTGAACTCAGGCAGGTGAGCTACACGGAAGAGCCGCATTTCGTTTTTCAGACTCACGGGCCTTCAGGATCTTGGAGCACTCTGGGTTTGGTGCCAGAGCTCAGTGGTATTTGTACTGTGTACATTCTGGCTAATAGATTTGTGGCTAATGTGGGGTGAGGGGCCGAGGAGAGGTCGGCGGTCAGCCCAGGGAACGCAAGAAAGTGCGGCTCTGAAACGTTTTGGCTCTGAGCTTCCCCGTCCAAAATGCTTCAGCCCGTTCGAGTCTAAATGGCACAGAAATCTGTCTCTGCCGGTCCTGCCCTTCTTACCACACCACCTCATTTTCCCACGGCTTCCTTTAAAGAACCCTTAGCCCCTTCAGATACTCTCAGTGGACACTCAGGACATTTCTGCTAGGCAGATCCTTGCTACCAAGGCCAGAAAGAGACCCCAAGGAGGGGAAATGGAGATGCTCTGCCGGAATATCTGTGTTAGCAGCCAAGGCAAGGAAAGACTTGGGGCCTCAGGATTTCTGAGCCGGCCTTGACTCGGAACCTCCCGACCCAAACCTGGCCCAGGTCCTTAAACCCTGAGTGGTTTGGCCTGATGCTCTTAGGAAGCTCACACGTTCCCCAGGCACAAATTGGGGTTTGAGCACAACTGTGATGACTGGATCTGCCATCAGGCATAAACTCCCCCAAATGCCACTTTTGGCAAATCAAAAGGAAATGTGAGATTCACCCCCAGAAAATGGTAAAAACAAAACTCCCAAAACATACTGCATGCTAAATAATGAATCACGGAACATTGCATCAAAAACTGGGGATGGACTGTATGGTGACTAATATAACAAAATAAAAATTATTAAAAAAAACCCAAAAGCATACTGCATGCTTTCCCAAAAAAGTGACTTTGTTTTGTTTTGTTTGTTTGTTTAGTTTTTAATTAATCTCAATTGACTGCTGTTGTCAAGATTGGCTCTCTAGTGTCTTTTTGTGGTCCTGACTGCCCTAGGCAGTCTGCAAAGGGGTTAGTGAGCCCTCAGCCCTCAATCAAATCTTCCTGACAGTTGCAGGCTTGCAAGGCCAAGTGTTCTGACCCAAAGATTAACATCTTACACAGGGCACCAGCAGGAAGGGCCGGAATCTATATCAGGATGGGGTACCAGGGGACACTGAAATGGGATAAATGTCATACAAGGGTTGATTCCCAGATGAAAAGTCTCTCCTTCTCCACCACTCAAAAAAATGAGTTCTGTCAGTGCTTATCTAGTGACTTTTATGCTGAACTCAAAGCATTTAATCAGCCATTCCCCCTGTACCATAGTGGGGCAGGTCCTGGCTCAAGTTACTCCTTGGTCAGCCAAGCCGACCTCAGCAGGTTAACCACACAAAGTGTCGTCAGTGTCAAAGGACCCTGATGCCATCTGTCTCCCAGGATGTCCTTCTGTACAACTGATAGCGCCGGCCTTAAAACGCAAACAGACCACGAGTACCTGTCTGCCAGGTGTGCTGTATCCTCTAAGACTATTCAACACTCAGCCCACCTGGCCCCATCCAAATGCTTGCTGTTTCTGAATTCTGATTTATTCCTGGCATAAGCAACCAACATAAATAACGCTCTCTGCAGTCCCTAACTCAGGGACTGAAACTCCAACAGGTGTTCCTGTTGTGTGGAGTAATACGAGGATGTTAATGGAACGTTTCTGTTTGAACTTCTCTGTCTCTCAAGCAAAAAGGGGGTAGGTTTACCTGACTGAGATCCAATCACACATTTGGAATTTTCAGAATAAGTAGTTTTACCTAATTCTAGGATAGAGATACTTACGACATTAAAGAAATGGTTCTAAGTCTTTCAACTCAAGACCAAAGATCTTAAAGGGGACAAGCCAATGCTAGAAATAAGTAATAACAATGATGTCTGTCTCTTTAGACTAATGGAGAATTTATATCATGAATGATTACATAAACACTGAAATACTTTACCTGGTTTTCTGCAGGGAGTGTGATTTCTAGGAGGCCAGAAGACACAAGTCTCTGATCCCCTTTTTGTTTTAATGCGTATGTTTTCATCAAAGGAAACAAAAGGGTGGGGCACCAGAGGGTAAGTAAAGGAGCACTGCCACTTCCAACTGTTTTCCTTACCAAGACAATTATGACCATCATGAGCCAACTTGAAGCCATCAAAACAAGTGCAGCGATAATTGCCCGGAATATTCAAACAGTCATGGACACAGCCTCCGTTGAGTTCATTTTCACATTCATCAATGTCTGAGGAATAAAACAGAAGTCAGCCAGACAGGGACCACTTCTTTAGGATGGAGATACGCGTATTTACCTCCTAACCAGCCATCCCACGTCTAGGAGTCTAGCCTGAAGCCACATCTCCAACAACAGGGAAAACAATATGCACAAGGTTTTCACTGCAGTATTGTTTGTAATCACAAAATACTAGACACGACCTAAATGCCCACACATAGGAAAGTAGTTGAAAACTATGGCACATTTATTCAATGAAGTACTATATAGCTGTTGAGAGGGAAGAAAATGAGAAAGATCTCTAGGAACTGATTTGAGGTGATTTCTAGGATATACTACTAAGTTAAATCAAAATGCAAAAGAGTATGTGTAGTTTATTATCATGTAAAAAAAAATCAGGGAATACGAAAAATACACACATTCCAGCATGCTTTTTGGCAGAACTTGATAAGCTTATCCTAAAATGTATACAGAAATGCAAAAGACTCAGAAGAACCAAAATGATATTGAAAAAGTAGAACCTTCCTTTGATTTGGAGGACTTTCACTTACCAAAAAGCTACAGTTATCAAGACAGTGTGGTACAGGCACAAAGAAAAACATACAGATCAGTGGAACGGGATAGAGAGTCCAGAAAGAAACCATTATATTTATGGTCAGCTGATTGTAGACAAGAGTGCCAAGGCAATTTATTGGGAGAAATGATAGTCATTTCAACAAATGGTGCTGAGACAACTGAATATCTCTATGCAAAAAGATGAATTTAGACCCTCAACTCACACCTACACAAAAATCAACTCAAAATGGATCAGGG
Source organism: Ursus maritimus (assembly GCF_017311325.1). Classification (NCBI taxonomy): domain Eukaryota; kingdom Metazoa; phylum Chordata; class Mammalia; order Carnivora; family Ursidae; genus Ursus; species Ursus maritimus. The sequence goes on from NW_024424008.1 coordinate 4,911,539, forward strand.
TCCTAAATGTAAGAGCTAAAACTATGAAACTTTAAAGAGAAAACATAAAGCTTTTATGAGAAAAATCTGAGAAGTTGGGTGAGGTAAAGATTTCTTAGATACAAGACCAAACACATAATTCGTAAATTTTTAAATGAATAAATTAGACTTTATAAAAATTTAAAACTTTTAAACTTTTAAGGGACACCTGGGAGGCTCAGTCAGTTAAGTGTCTGCCTTTGGCTCCGGTCATGATCCCAGGGTCCTGGGTTTGAGTCCCACATGGGGCTCCTTGCTCAGCGGGGAACGTGATTCTCCCTCTGCCTGCCACTGCCTCCCCCCCCTCAGCTTGTGTGTGCTCTCTCTCTGTTTCTCTGACAGCTAAATAAATTAAATCTTAAAATACACACACACACTAAATAAATAAATAAATAAATAAATAAATAAATAAATAAAATGAAGACAAGCCACAGATTGGGTGGAAAATATTTGCAAATCACAGACCTCATAAAGGATTTACAAAGAACTCTCACAACAATAATAAGACAAACAACCCAATTTCAGAATGGGCAAACGATTTGAATAGACATTTCACCAAAGATGGTATAGAAACGGATAATAAGCATATGAAAAGATGGTCAACATCATTAGTTATTACAGGAATTCATATTAAAACCCACAATGAGATACCATTTCACACCTAGTAGACCAGTTTTGATAAAAAAAAAAAAAAAAGACAATAACAAATGTTGAGGAGGATGTGGAGAAATGGGAACCTTCGTACATTGCTGATGGTAATGGAAGACTGCATAGCCATTTTGGAAACAGTGTAGCAGTTTCTTAAAAGGTTAAACATAAATTTCCCATGCAATCTAGAAATTTCTATATACTTCTAGGTATACATCCAAGAGAAATGAAAATTTATGTCCACACAAAGACTTGCAGGTAAATGTTCATAGCAACATTATTTATGATAGCCCAAAAGTAGAAACAACCCACCTATCCATCAACTGGTGAATGGATAAAACAAATATGGTATATCCATACAATAGAATACTAGTCAACAATAAAAAGGAATAAAATGCCAGTACAGGCTACAACATGGATGAACCTCAAAAACATGCTAGGGGAAGGAAGTCAAAAGCGAAAGACCACATATTGTTTGATTCTATTTGTATGAAATATGCAGAAAAGGCAAATCTGTAGAGACAGGCTGTAGACTAGTGGTTGTCCAGAGCTGGGGCCAGGCTGGGAATAAGGGATCTTACTGAGCCGAGGAAAATGTTTGAAACTATATTATGTGATAGCTGTACAACTCAGCTAATTAACTCAAAATCATTCATTTGTATATTTACGTTGAATTGGTGGATTTTATATTATAAAAATTACAAAGCACTTAAGTAGTTAAAAAGAAAATACACATTTATCAGGGCACCTGGGTGGCTCAGTCAGTTAACCGTCTTCACCTCTTGATTTCAGCTCAGTCACAACCTCAGGGTCATGAGATGAAGTCCCGCGTCAGGCTCCACACCGAGAGTGGAGCCTGCTTACGAGTCTGTTTCTTCCTTTCCCACTGCTCTCCCCCCACCCCAACTCACACTTGTTCTCTCTCTCTCTCTCTCACTCATTCTTGCTCCTAAAAAAAAAAAGGAAGAAAAGAAAATATACATTTATCTGCAAAAAAATCTAGGAAGCAGAAAGGGTAGACCTAGTTTATCCTCTAGACGCTAGAGAGACTGGTGATTCATGGCGTAAGGGAAGAGGATGAACAGGAGGGATGAGGAACAGGAATACGGAGAGGGAGTTACAGTTCTCTGGGTGTGCCATTTTGTATAGTTCTGCTCTCAGAACCATAGTGACATATGCATGAATACATACATACATAAAGACATAAACATGTACTCATGTACATACATGGTATCAAACAGTATACAGAGGTGGGGACACAAAGAGAAACGAATGAACTTAGCTGTGTACCACACTGAAGGAAATGTGGAAGAAAAGTACCAGCCAAGTAACTCTGAAAAACATCTTGACTGAACGTTGTAAAGCTAAAAATAAAAAGAGCTGTATACAGATACTGTACTCTAATTAGTAAATCTGTTTTACTTGCAAGGCCTTGGAATAGTAGTTTTGTAAATTATTTATGTTTATACTTGGATTGAACAAACAGATAATTAACTATATTGCAGATAATGGAGCCACCTCTCTCACTGTTGGAGAAAGAAGTTATGAATAAGCAAAAAGGGAGATGGAGTAAATCTTGTGGCATTGCTTTGGAATCCAAAGCATCAGTGTAAGTCATTGCTTTTAATATATATGCAAATGGATATATATAAGGAATATAGATAAGTGTGTATGTGTGGGTTAGGATACATACATATATTTCCTAGATCTGTGCACTGAGAGAGCCTAGGAGCAATGACATCCCAGTAACAATGAGAACACCAAGCATCCAGATCTTGGTTTCTATGTACCGTTTTCCAATAAAAGGAACCAGCACTCCTTGGAGAAGTGCTTGGGTTCTAGGGCTGGGGAAGGGAAAATCCAAGATGCGTCTGTGGCATCTTATGGTACCAGAAAACTAGGAATTTCTCAAAAAAGGATGAGAGCATGTCAAAAGGACACGGAAACAATGTGAAGGAGTTCCCAATGGCTTAAATTGGAATAATTTGAGCCCAAAATATACTATTATACATATAATTAAATACCCATGAGTCCATACTGGCATGAATACATAATTCGATGCATAAAATAGCAGGGGAGAAGCAAAAGATCTTCCTTACAGAAGAATCTCAGTTAACAGATGTATAAGGAACGAAGGAAATACAAAATTACCAGTTATTACATCATAGCAATAACTGTTGCAGGCAAAATCCACAGTTGGATGCTAAAATCAGTGGGCAAAGACTTGAGAAGAAACAGGATATTAGCATAGACTGAAAGTTCCTGCCCTAAGATGTGTGTTTATTACGAAAGGAAAAAAATAGTAACTTTGCAGTGGAGAAACCCACGATGTACCATCTTACCCAGGTGATCAAGGTTAATGTTGCCAGTAATGGGACATATTAACATCCTGTACCCCCTCCCGCAAGCCCCGCACGGGCTGTGCTAAAAAGCACGCAGCAGCACTTCTGTAGCAGCCTTGCCAAAAGCTTTGCTTTTTGTATCACTACAATGCATAATCTTCACTTTATTGTGAGAAAACAGGGACGTTCTCTTATTAGGTCAATCCCCACCATATCAATTCCTATCATGAAAAAACATAAGGTGAACAAAAGAACTGAGTGGTACCATCCAAGTGTTGAAGTCCCGAAACACTCGGAAAGACAAGAACTACCAAGATTGGAAGAGACAAAGGAGGCACAACAATTGATGTCCTGTGGGCCTCTGCATTGGAATGGCCTGGGGGGGGGGGGGAGTGTTGGGAAAAACTGGTGAAATCTGAACAAGGTCTATAATTTAGTTCGGAGTACTGTGCCGACGTTAATTTCCTGGTTTTGATATCGTACTATAGTTATATAAGTTGTTAACATCCAGGTAAGATAAGCATAGGGCGTATGTGAATTCTGCACTACTTTTGCAACTTTCATGAAATTTAAAATCATTCCAAAATAAAGTGTATTTTTTTTAAAAAAACCGCTTCTCAATACAAAGGCCAAGTTCAGATTCATCCTTGTTAAATGTGATTCAGTTCCCTAGACTGAGATGTAAGAACCATACAATGAACACCGACCACTGAAACGCCCCATCCCCAAAGTCTGGGACATAAATGAAGTCCATTAAAATAAAACTTCATTTCTTCAAAGCCACTTTGGAATCATACGATTTTCAAAATACTTATTCAGGGCCGTATTTTCATTTCTCCAACATTTTGGCAGAAGAAACTATGGAGGATAAAGTTCCGGTCACTCTGGACAAACCCAGTTCCCATCCTTGTTCTTAAACAGCAGCAGTGAAGCTGACAATCAACACCACAGAAACGATCGCAGGGGTTGGACCCAAGAGGTTTAAACCAGTAAGCCAAGGAACACACAGAAAAGAGTTACATCTTCAAATATCTACGTCTTTGAATCCTTGCAATCTTCATTTTCTCTTTTCCTTTTTGGAAGAAAGCTGCTTCTTCTCAACTCTCACACCAAGAAATCTGAACTAAACAAGGACATCATTACTCACTAGCTTTATAGGTATTCGAAAGTATTACAAGTATGTAAAAGATCGTATCTCTCTGGAGTTTTAGTTTTAAATGACACTACAAAGAACAAATGGTCCCTGTTAACAGAGATTACCTGTGGATAAAGGAATAAGAGGGTCTTTAATTTTCTATTTCATACATTTTCTGTACTGTTTGACTTTTTATAACAATATATATTATTATTTTAAGGTCAATTTAAATATATAAAAGCAACACCAATCATTAGTTATTTTAAACTAAACAGTAGACTTTTGAACAATAAACTGTCACTGATTCCATTTCATGTGTCGTATGTCAAGCCCAACAGCTAAGAATAAGGAAATTCTTGCCGCCTGTCGTTCTACATCATTTGCTAATCGTGTGTACTTTATCTCAAAGAAACCATGGCACAGCTTCTGCCCCCCCCCCAGACAGTATACAGTGACTAGAAAACCAGTGAAAAGGTAAACAGTTTTTTCCCCAAGCAGGGTACGAACGTATGTGAGCTCCAGTTCTGTAAGTAGAATATTTAATACAGTGAGGATGTGGTGTAGAGGAATCGGCAGAGAGATGCTTCAGGGAGAGACAGCCTTTTGACCCCCCCCCCCCCCCGCCCCATGTAAGACAGAGAGAGAGAGATGGCTGCCTGTCTCTGGGAGAACATGATCTTAGAGAAACACAAGGCTGTAAGGATGGACTACCAACTCCATTTGCTATGAACCTGACCAGGAGAATGCCTCCTCTGACAGGAGAAGCTAGTTTGGCTCCTCATGCACAAAGAAAAACATAAATATCAGAATTTCTCGCCCACCAAAGAAGGACACCAGGAGGCTGAGTGGAATACAAGAGATATGGGTCCAGGGACAGAGCTAGGGTGGACATCTGACTTTCTTCAACCTGCAGGTTAGCTGTGTGATTATGGCCCCAAGTCCCCTTCCCAATTCCCCCGGGCCTCAGTGTCTCACATCTGAGGAAGGGGAATGGCTCAGAGCCCCCTGAAAGAGAAGAGCCCTGCCAGCTTCAACATGCCACGATTCCACCCCCAGGAATAGCCTCCTCCCATGAGTGCCCGGTCTCTGGCCAGTTCTGAATTTCGGAGTTCATGACACTGGCTCAGAACACAAGATGGCAGAGTCCAGACTTGAGGCTCAAAGATCTAGAACTCTAAGGGCTTAAAATATCCCTCTGCACACCTTTCTGGGGTGAGCACGCAGCTCCAAATGAGGCAGGCCCTTGGTATAGCTCTAAAGCCTGGGAGGTCACAATGCCTAACAGCCCAAAGCCATGAACGAGATGGAGCCTCCAGAGCCCGCAAGGGAGGGCCGGACTTCTTCACTCAGACTCGCGGGCAAGGGTGTAAACCGCCACAGGGAGGGGCAGGATCAGCCCTTCTCTGGTAGGCATGCCTCTCCTGATCAATATGGCTGTTGACTTTCTGCCCCCAAACGGAGTGGGACCAAAAACACTAAGGCACCTCTTTTCCTTTTCACAAGCTAGACAAGACAACATTTTGGAACCACAAAAACTCTACAATCAGCTCTAGGGAAGACCTGATGTTCCCAGTGCTCTAAGGGTCTGAAATGTATTTCAGAAGGTGGGTCGTATGACCTGGGGGCAGTGGAGGAGCACTTTTACCAACACGAGTGGCCACTACAAGAGCCGAGGGGGCGGGCAGCTTCCCCGGCTGGCCCACTTGCCACTGGTCCCCAAGTCACTTACCCTCACACTGCCTGCCCTCCCCTTGGAAGCCAGGCTTGCAGGAGCACTTGTAGGAGGCGAGTGTGTTCTGACAGAGGGCATTGGTGTGGCAGTCATCTAGCCCTTGGGTGCACTCGTCCACATCTGCAAAAGAGCAGAGCGAGCTCCTGGTGCAGTGCCCCAAACCCTTGGTGATCTGGCCTCGGCCCTCCTCTAGCTTCACCTCCCACCAGCCCACCCACTTCGCTCTGCTGCTAAACTCCTCAGGAGCCCCCGGGAGGAAGCACCCACTCCCGGGCTCCCGTCTCCAGGCACAGCCCGCTCCCTGTCACCAGACTACTTGCCCACACACCCTTCCCACTCGCCTGCAAGACTCCGCTCCAATCTACCTTCTCCGGGAAGCCTACCGGGACCCCCAGTGCAGGTGGTGTCCCGCACAACCCGCGGCCATATTGATCTCCTCGCACAGCACGCATCACGCAGGGTTGTCACTGTTGCCCTGCGGCCCTCCCCTCTACGCGGTGCCTTGACTACAGACCGTGGCCGCGATGCCCAGCACAGCGCCTGGCACGTGAGCAGGCAGCAATAAGTGCCTGGTGAAGGGAAAGACCAGGCTGGCAAAAACAAAACAAAACGAACAAACCCAAACCTTAAAACCAGGCGGTGTCCGCTTTCTCAGGGTTGGGGTGCGCGGGAACAGCTCGCCCGGGGCCCTGAGCGCACACCATCCTGAGCTTTCGGGTGGTGCCAAGTGGGAAGGTTTCCACGCCATCGCCCGCTGCCCACCCTCTCAACCTGGACACCGGCCTTGCGACACCACTGCGGGGCGTTAATTAAAAACTAAAGTTCGGAAGATACTGCAAGTCCCGTTAAGGCAGAGCGCAGAGCACTTATGTCCGGCCGCCGGCAAAGCCCGGTGTGCTCCCGGATCCCGAACCGGCGCCTGTTCGCACACGGGGAACTCTCTGGAAGCCGACCCTGACGCCCACGGACGGCCCGGCTCCAGAGGAGGGGAGCAGCAAAGCCGCGCCGACCTCACGGACGTGCCGCGGCCGGGGTCTCCGCTTCCCCGTCTGCGCAGACGAGGAGGGCGGCCGGCCTGCCCAGCGGGCGGCGGGGCCGGCCGGCAACTGTCATCAGCCCGGGTCCGAGGCCGAGCCTCCCGCCCAAGCGGTCGTGGCGCCCTGGCCGGGCCGGCGGGTGAGGCCCCCGGGGCGCGGGGACCACGCGGAGCTCGGCAGCCAAGCCCCGGCCCGGCCCGCGCGGCGCGACCCCGCCGGGGGACCCCTGCCAGGTGCGCGCCGAGGCTCCGGGGCGCGGGCACTCACCCTCTGGCGGCCCCGGGGCGCGGCCCCGGCCGGGCGGGACGGCGGCGGTCAGCAGCAGCGGCAGCAGCAGCGGCAGCAGCGCCCGGGCCGTCCCGGGGCGGCCGCGGCCCAAGACCCCCATGGATGGCGCGGCGGCTGCGGGCAGAGGCGGCGCGCGCGGCGGCGGCTCCGGGAGGTGTGTGCGGGCGCCCTGCCCGCCGCGCTCTGACACCCCCGGCCCGGCCCCGCCCGAGCCCCGAGCCCCGGCCTCATTTTCACACGGTCCTCCCCGGGCCGGGGCGGGCGGCGCGGGGGCAGTGCCGCCCCTCCCGGCCCCCTCCCTTCTCCCTCCGGGCGCTGGGCGGAGGGGGCGCGGCCGCGGTGGCCGGAGGGCGGCTGTCGGCCTGGCCCGGCGGGCCCGCGTCCCCAGGGCAGGCCCCCTCACCAACCCCGCTGCTCCCGCACCCCCGCCCCGCTCCAGCCCTCAGAGCCTCAGAGCCTCGCGCTCCGCCTGTTTGCAGGGTCCTACAACTTGACCCAGTCCGTCCTGCGAGCACAAACAGCACTCTGGCCTGAAATATTCCGACAGGAGACTCCCAGAAAGCGTCCTGTCTAGCTCGGAATCCTCCAGTCCCCAACCCTAAAGCCACCTGTGGGGCTTTCCCACCTCTCCACTTGGGACCGGTCATGTGGTTGGAGCGAGCAATTCCACATACTTTGACCCTCAGGAGACTCAGGGAAGAGGACAGCACCGGCTTGCTGCGGACGCGCACATACGCTCTGCACCTTTCTCCGTGCTGCCCAAGCCAGGCCTTCAGAGATCCTCAGGCCCAGGCAGGGGCCCACCTGTCCCACCACGCCGCATGCTGAGGCTGTTCCTGTCTGGTGCCATGCTGGGCCTTGAATCACTGCAGAAAATGTTCATCTCACTCAACCCAAGTTAAATGCATCCACAGGGCAGCCTAAAAGGTGAAGGGAACGGGGGCTAGCGGTCAAAGGTGAGCCAGCAGGGACAAGAGACAGCACCAATTTTGCCTGGGTCACAGGTGGTATCTATGACCCCCTGAACTCATGAACATCAGGTCTGGCCAGCTGCAAATACAGGCAGCGCCTGTCAGCTGGCCCTCCAAGCAAGACAGTCCTTACAAGGGGACATCTCCATACCTCCCCTTGCCGCTGATGATGGAGCCCACTACGCTCGGCAGGACCCCAGTGACCCCAGGAACAAATGCAGCAACAATTCCGAGATGCTGTTGTTGAACACCACCCCGAGGGGTTTTAATCAGAGCTTCTCTTTATTTATTACATTTTTCTCCTGAGCATACATATCAGACAGACAGACATGTCTGCCTGTGTACATGTATAGATATTTATGGCGAAATTTAATAATGAATATATATGAATAGTGAATACACACACACACACACACCTTTGGTAATCAGAAAAAAATAAACATCACAAAAAATACCCACCTAGCTCATGCACAAGAACATGTCTTCCTAGTGTCCATCCCCTTCCCGCTTTGTAGCACACCCCCCCACCCCCACCCCCATCTGCTGCCCCTGTCTTTCCCATGCCCGTGGGCCTAGGGGAAGAATGCCTCTTTGGGCCTTCACTGCTGGTGCTGCTGCCTGATGGAGAATCTGAGAAAATAACTTTTCTTGTGGTTGTTTTTCTTTTGACCTTTTCATCCCCGGTGAAGGCAGGCAGGTTGCACCCCTTTTTCTGTCTTTGCCCCTCCCTCCTATCCCCTTTTGTTTGGTACCGAGAGAGCCACTCAGCTATTTCTAGTCATAGGATGGTTTTTACACATTTGTAAATCTTCACTTGGTGAAACGTTCCCTCCGCCTTTGTCTTTGTGTCCTTAATGGTAGCCATAAATTACCGCTTTCTTTTCTCTGCACTGCATCAGGCTTCATTGCTTTTGAAATGATCAAAGTTATTTTCTTTTAAAATCCAACTAGAAACTGCCCATTGTGTGGCACAGACCTCTTTAGCTCCAGTCAAAGCATATAAATACATAAAGCTGCCCATTAAACTCGATGGGAGCCCCCCCAGCCCCTTGCCTGGTAAAGAAATAAAGACATGTTTATGTTTCAGTAAGAACACAAATTAGTTATGATAAGACCCAGTGCTTTTTTGCCTAAGAGGGTCAGTTTTTGTCATGTTTCCTGGAAAAGTTCACCACTGGCACAAATCTCAAAAAATGTTCTGAATTCTATTTTGTTTGCCCCGACTTCCATACAAATGTGCTTTCAGCTGGTTGGCTCCCAGACTCCTGGGCAACCTTTCTGACACTTAGATTAAAGTCAGTATGGTTTACAACTGGAAATTTCCATAGGGGAAAGGCTCCAGGGGAAATTTGTGTTCAAATGTCAATGTTTTCAGTGTTTCAATGTCGGGAGGGACTTGGTGGGCCCTACACTAGCTGCCGTCTGCCCTCTATTGTCCAGCTGAGGTCCCCACAAACTTCTCTGAGAGGCCACAGCCACTGTTCCTGGACTGAGGCTGAATCTGCCTCTCCCTCTCCTCTCCTTTTCCACAGGCTGAGAGGCCAGTGAACAAGACCTGAGGGGAAAGAGGGCCCAAGCAGCCCCATCACACTGGTGTGGGCATCTGGCACCCAAGAGACTATAGAGGCAGAAGACCCTGGGTGCTCTGCACCATGGATGGCTAGCTTAAACTCTGCATTCAACAGACACCTTTCAATGCCCATCTTTTTTAACTCCTCAGCAGCTTTTGGAAACTCGTTTCGGAAACTCTCCCTCCCCTGGATTTTCATCACAGCAGGCAAGCTCCTGGTTTTCCTCCTACCTCTCAGGATATGCCTTCGCAATCATCTTCTTGGGGTCCTCTTTCTACACCTCTTCCCTGATGGTTCACTCATTCCCTTGCTTCCATAACAGAAATCTCCAGCTTGGATCTCTCCCCATAGCTTCAGTTCTATGTATCCAATTGCCTACTGGATACCTCCACCTTGATCTCACACAGGTCCCTCAGATTCAAGATGTTCAAAACAGAGCTCATCTTCTCCCTCAAACCTGCTCCTTCCCAAGTGCTCCCTCTCTCCAAAAAGGGCACAACCATTCTGCCAACACCAAGTCAGAGACCTGGCAGTCATCCTAGACTCCATTCTCTCCCTACTACATCCAAACAGTCATGTCAACTCTACCTTCTTATCATCTCTCAAAGCCATCCTCTCCCTCCCTACGAGCTTCCGGAGCTCAGAGCCTCATCATCCCTCACCCACCCATCCCTCATCCCTCACCCTCACCCTGTAGCTCCTCGTCTGTGGTTCTTTACTGGTATCCCTGTCTCCAACCCCACCCGCCTTCAGTGCATCTTTCACAGTGGGGGCCAGACTCAGACATAAATTTCATCACACTACTCCCAGTCTTCCTCAGACTAAAGTCAAAACTCCCTTGATACAACCACTCTGAGGAACTTGGGAAGTACCTACTAAAACAAAACCATGCCTGCCCACTTCCAGGTATATACCCAAGAGAAATGAGTACATATGTTCACCAAAAGACATGTATGAGAATGTTCACAACAGCTATACTCACACTAGCACAAAACTGGAAATAACCCAAACGGCAGTCAACTAGAAAATGCATAAACAAGTTGCTGGATATTCATTCAATGGAATACTATGCAGCAAGAAAATGAACAAAGCCTCATAAATTCAACAACACAGAGACATCTCACGATCATTACAATGAGTAAAAGAAGCCAGATACAAAATGGTACAAATTCTGTAAGGCCACTTCTGTGAAGATTAAGAACAGACAGAACTAATTAATAGCAATTGAGGCCAGAACAGTCTTCCTGCCGGGGATGGGGATTGACTGGGAAGGCGTGAAGGAATCTTCTGGAATGCTGGCAGTTTCAGATCTTGATCCGGGTGGTGATTATATGGAGGTATATACATATGTAAAAGTTCACGGAGATGTTGGCTTAAGCTTAATGCACTTCATTGTCTGTGTTTTACTTCAGTACCTAAGCTGAAACAAGAACTGCCGAGACAAAGACTATTATGATCTGATCCCAGTCTACTTTTTCAGCTTCTCTCGTATCGCACCCTCACAGGCTAGGCTCCAGAGACGTCAGACTACTCACACCAGAAGTTTATCATCTTCCCTCATACATCTTTTCTTTTGCCCACACTCCTCCCTTTGCCTAAAAGACATGAAGTGGGCATCAGTAAATATTTAAATGAATGACATGATGTATCTTGATTATAAATATACCTCAAAGAAAAGGTGCTTGCTGAGATGTTTCCCCAAAAGCAATGAGGTATGGATGGAAGTTCTAGAGTCAGCGGTTAGCAGGTCCTGAGAACTAACGCTGGAAGGAAAACCAATCTGCTCTTGCTCACACATTAATTTCTCCTCCACGATGGCTTTCACATTTCCTGAAAAATTTGTTCAATATTTCTGAGCTGGATATGAGCTAGTAAGTTCTTCTAGTTGCTTACTCATCCTCATCTGCTCCTTTTTTCTTCCTAACATATATTCGTCCCTTCCCAAGGCAGGCCATGTTCCTAGGAGGGAAGCTGCTCCAACCTCAACCTCAGGCTGTGGACTTGGCTTAAGACAATCAGTATCTTTCATTCTGGGGCACCTGGGTGGTTCAGTCGGTTGAGGCTCAGTCGGTCAAAACTCTTGGTTTCGGCTCAGGTCATGATTTTGCCATCGTGGGATTGAGCCCCGTGTTGGGCTCTGTGCTCAGCGTGGAGTCTGCCTTAGATTCTCTCCCCCTCTCTCCCACTCATTCTCTCTCTCTCTCTCAAATAAATAAATAAAATCTTAAAAAATACATATCTTTCATTCTATTCCCCTTGCAACAGCCATGGGTTCAGGGATAAGCATATGACAGTATTCTAATTGGAGTGAATCTCAGTCCCCTTGCTTGAAAGGCTGGCATGCAGGTGTTCTCTTTTCTTCCTGTGATGTGGTTGTGGTGAGACACTGTAGTAGCCATCTTGGTACCAACCTGAGGAGAGTAAACTAAGAGAAACACTGAAGCCAACCGAGAGGCAGTCCCCTACCTCAGGATCTCTGGTTAGATGTACCAGGGCATTTTCTTATTGTTTGCGCTGGGTTTGTTCTTATTTTTATTAAGATTTTATTTATCCATTTGAGAGAGAGAGAGAGTGAGCGAGAGCACAAGCAGGGGTGGGGGGCGCAGAGGGAGAGGGCGAAGCAGACTCCCCGCTGAGCAAGGAGCCCGATACGGCTCAATCCCAAGACCCCAAGATCACAACCTGAGTGGAAGGCAGATGCTTAACTGACTGAGCCACCCAGGCGCCCCTGTTTGTTTTTAAGTTGTGGTAAAATACATACAACATAAAATTAACCATTTTAAGTGTACAATTTAGTGGCACTGAGTACATTTACCTCATTGGGCAACCATCACCACCATCCATATCTAGATCTTCTTTTCATCCTGCAAAACTCTGTATGATTAAACAATAACTGCCCACTCCCCTGGCAACTACAGTCCCACTCTCTGTTTCTATGAATCTGACTACTCCAAGCACCTCATAGGAACGGAACCATGCAGTATTTGGGGCTGGCTGCTTTCACCTAGCGTAAAGTCTTCAAGGTTCATCTATACTGTAGCATGTGTCAGAATTTCCTCTTTTAGGGGTGCCTGGGGGGCTCAGTCGTTAGGTGACTGGGTGGCACAGCGGTTAAGCGTCTGCTTTCGGCTCAGGGCGTGATCCCGGCGTTATGGGATCGAGCCCCACATCGGGCTCTTCCGCTGGGAGCCTGCTTCTTCCTCTCCCACTCCCCCTGCTTGTGTTCCCTCTCTTGCTGGCTGTCTCTATCTCTGTCGAATAAATAAATAAAATCTTAAAAAAAAAAACAAAAGCACACTATAGATCAATATCACTTCTGACCATCAATAAAAACTCTTCAGCAATCAGAATCTAGCATCTTAATTAAGCAGTATACATTTTAGAATGCAAATATGGTTTAATATTATACCATTTACATAACTAATCATAATAAAAGATTTTGAAGTAGAAAATCATACGATCACCTCTATAGATGTCAAAGTGCATTTTAAATATGTATTCTTGGGGTGCCTGGGTGGCTCAGTCGGTTAAGAGTGCGACTCTTGATTTCGGCTCAGGTCATGAACTCAGGGTCATTGGGCTCCACACTGGGCATGGAGCCTGCTTAAGATTCTTTCTCTCTGGGGCACCTGGGTGGCTCGGCCATTAAGCGTCTGCCTCTGGCTCAGGTCACCATCCCAGGGTCATGGTATCGAGCCCCGCATTGGGCTCCCTGCTTGGTGGGAAGCCTGCTTCTCCCTCTCACACTCCCCCTTGCTTGTGTTCTCTCTCTTGCTGTCTCTCTCTGTCAAATAAATAAATAAAATCTTTAAAAAAAAAAAATCTGTCTCTCCTTCTCCCTCTGCCCCTCCCCTCTCCTCTCTTAATAAATAAATAAGAAAGCATTCTTGATAAAAACATTCAATAAGATAGGGGTAGATATTTCTTTAACATGAAAAAAGATCTATCTTAGTCCAAAAGCCAACATCAAACTTAATGGGAAAACACTAAAAATACTTCTATTAGACTCTGAAACAAGACAAAGATGATCACTTGACTATTATTTAACACTTTACAAGACATATTAGTCAAATCAACTAGACAAAATAAATCAGAGGTGTGAAATTTGGAAGAGAGGCATGTTGCAGATGATACAATTGTAATCTAGAAAATCTAAGAAAATCAACTGCAAAACTACTACAAGTAATAAAAAAAACCACGGTAAACTCATAGAAAACAAAATCAACATACAGAAATCAGGTTTTCTCAATATAAATGATGTGATAGAAAAATACTTTATTTATAATAGCAATAACAACATAACAAGAAACATTCAAGGCCTATGTGAAGAAAAAATTAAACACTACTAGGCACTATCTAAAAGAAAACTTGAACAAGCAGAAATATAACATGCTCTTAAACATCACAAAAATGTCAGTTCTCCATAACTTCATTAAAATTTTTAATGTGAGTGACCCAACAGGCCTTTTTTTTCCAAACTAGATAAATTGATACTAAAGTTTACCTAGAAAAAGAAAGGGGCAAAAATAATGACAAAAAGTGTGAAAAAGCAGAGCAACGATGGGGGAGGTGGATCTGCACTAGCAGATACTAAAAGATGTTATGAAGCCTCAGTAAGCAGAAATGGTGTAATGTTGGCATAGACAGCTAATGAAGTAGGATACAATCTCCAAAAATAGTTGCAAAATCATACACAGACACAATATAATAAAGCTGACATCTCATCAGGGAAAATATGGATCACTAAATAAATGGTACTAGGACAAAGGAGGAGCCACTTAGACAAAAATTAAGTCAAATCCATTCCTCATGTCTCACTGGGTTAATTTCAAATGCATAAAAGACTTAACTTCTCTAAAACTTCAAAAATGCGAAAAGAAAAATGGGAAAATACCTTTCATCTTGTAGTGAGGAAAAGTCTATCACCCAAAATCCAGAAGCCATAAAGGATTAGTAAGTTCAATCATCCTAAAATATACTCTGATGTTTTAAAAACATAAGTTAAAAAAAAAAGAAATAATAAACTGGGAGATTATGTTTTCATATCAGAGCACGAAAGAATAATTTCCTTCATATATAAAGAGCCACTAGATATCAATAAGTAATGACCAGTAACCCAAAAGAAAATAGACAAAGGATATGAATTAAAAGAAATATAAATGAATCTTAAACATATGAAACAAAAATCCAAAGTCTGATAACACACTATCCTTGAAAGACTAGGGAAACAGGCATTTCAAACATTAGTGGTAGGAGTGTACATGGACATATCTGTTTAAACTAAATAAATACATATATTTTTAATATGAATTCACTTTCATGTCTGAAAAATGACATCAGAACAAAGCCATTCATCACAGTCTGTTTGTAGCAGCAAAAGATTAGAAAGCAACTCAAATGTTCATCAAGAAGTGGGTAGAAATAGAAATTTTGTGGCATCCATAAAATAAAACATTATGCAGCTGCAAAAAGGAATGAGGAAGCTCTATATGTTTTAATATGGGAAGATCTCCAAGAGACACTTTTTTGAGAGAGAAAGAGAGAGCAAGCAGCGAGAAGGGGGGGTAGATGGGGGCAGAGGGAGAGGGAGAGAGAGAATCTTCAGCAGGCTCCATGCTCAATGTGGAGCCCAATGCAGGGCTTGATCTCACAACCCTGAGGTCACGACCTGAACTGAAATCAAGAGTTGGATACTTAACTGAGCCACCCAGGTGCCCCTCCAAGATACACTTTTAAATGGGAAAAACAAAGTGCAGAACAGTGGATATTCTGTTACCTTCTGTGTAAAGAAGGGAGAAAACCAAACCTGTATTTGTATTTGTTTATATATACATATATATATACAAATATATATATATATATTTGTTTATATATATGTATTTGTTTATATAAAGATTCTAGAAAGATATAAAAGAAATTAAGGAGGTGACTGGGTAGATGGAGGTAGAAAATGGGAGGGAGGTTTTCAGTGATTACTTCTTTATACATTTTAATTGTGGAGCCATGCAACTATATTGCCATTGAAGAGGAAGGAAGAGAAGAAGAACTAGAGTGGAGGTGGTCTTTATATCATGACCACCAAAGTAACTGAAAATGGAATGAAGTCTAGATCCCAACCATTTTTGAAAATCATGGAAATTTTCAGTGTTTGTTCATAGTTCGTCTTCAGCCATAAAGTATAAGTGAATTTCTCCTGCTGCCGTAGAATTGTTGACACCTGATTATGGTGAATTATTGTCCTGGACCAATTTAGGCTAAAGAGGCAACAAATAACATCTTTTTAATTCTTGTGGCAACATAGCTACCTATTGCCTAAAGTCTGTGGGAAGAGATGGACAATCAATGTACACACACACACCACACACACACAGGTCAGTCTTTAAAATCATCAAATAAGATTACTGATATTAGAGATGCCATTATCCTTTTAAATTAGCTCACAGAGCCTATTAATAAGATAACAAGTTAAGGTGTGACCTGTGATTCCTTGCAATTATCTGTTTAACCATTCTGCAATTTTCGTGCAACTAATGCCCTTTCATTTATTACCAGATCAACACAATCCAGTTTATCAGTTATTTCTTATTTCTAAAATATCGTTCATGTCAATGTTCAAGAAAAAAAGAAAATAGAAAAAGAAAAGGGAAAAAGAGAGTCCATATATCTTACATCAAAACCGGGCAGCGGGGCACCTGGGTGGCTCAGTCGGTTAAGCGTCTACCTTCTGCTCAGGTCATGATCTCAGGGTGCTGCGATCGAGTCCCGTGTAGGGCTCCCTATTCCACGGGGAGTCTGCTTCTCCTTCTCTCTGCTCCTGCTCTCTCTCTCAAATAAATAAATAAAATCTTTAAAAAATAGGGGCGCCTGGGTGGCACAGCAGTTAAGCGTCTGCCTTCGGCTCAGGGCGTGATCCCGGCGTTATGGGATCGAGCCCCACATCAGGCTCCTCTGCTATGAGCCTGCTTCTTCCTCTCCCACTCCCCCTGCTTGTGTTCCCTCTCTCGCTGGCTGTCTCTATCTCTGTCGAATAAATAAATAAAATCTTTAAAAAAAAACTTTAAAAAATAAAACTGGGCAGCATATGTAATAGAAGAAGCAGGGACTTTAGTGTTATGTAAATACATTTGTAGAAAAAGTAGCCCTTTGTTTCCATCTTGCTACCAAAGGGATGACGACAAAGTTTCTACAATGAACATTACTTGTATTTTTTAAAAGATTACTTATTTATTTATTTGAGAGAGAAAGAGTTGGGGGGGCAGAGAGAGAGGGAGAGAATCTCAAGCAGATGCTCTGCTGAGTGTGGAGCCCCCATGCAGGGCTCAATCCCACCACCCTGAGACCATGACCGGAGCTGAAACCAAAAGTTGGACGGCTAACTGGCTGAGCCACTCAGGAGCCCTGACAGGTATTACTTTTATAATTAAGAAGAGAGGAGATTTTTTAATGTAAATGTGTATAAGCTGAGTGTGGAGACAGCCCCGAATGTTAACTCTAATCCTGTCATTTGTTATCTGTGAGATCTCGGTCAGAGCCTCAGTTTTCCCATCTGTAAACTGAGGGCAATCATACCCGCTTCGCAGGGTTGAAGTTAGACGGACGAGACTATGTGAAGAGCTGCGCACAGGCTCTGGCACAGAGTGGACACACAGAGAGAGATCCTCATCCCCATGCACCTGGTAGAGAGGAAGGACCCACGGAAGCCGAGCCTGGTTGGTGCCCTATTTCCTAAGTTCCTCTATCTGGGCTATTCCGTGGCTGCGCCAAAGCACGGGTACTTGCCCCTGCCTGTTGGGAGAAACCTGGTTATTAATCCATACCCGTGGCATGACTGTAATTAAGAAATCTGGAATTTCTGGAGATAAGCTAGCTCTGTTCAGATCCCAGAAGGGTGTTTCCCTTTTTATGCGAATGAGGTTTCAGCGCAGGAAACTGAAATGTCTCCAGAAGTATATAATATAGAGAACCGAGAACGGACAAAACGCTTGGAAGAGCAAGAAGGGTAGGCTGTAGGAAGACACCAGCCCTAATCTGCCAGGAAGCCACTACTTCTGCACAGCCAGGGCAAACCTCAAGAGCTCTCCAAGGAGCTGTGAGTTCAGACACCTGAGCTTGAACTCGGTCACTTGTTATCTATGTAACCTTGGGCAAGTTACTTAACTTCTCAAGAATCAAGATAAGGAAGTTGCCACCACAGTAGCTGCTTCTCAACACCTGTGGAATTATTTCTACAATTTTGTTTATGAGCAAAAACAAAGCCAAAAGCAAATGGAAAATAGCCTCTGCCTCACTCCTACTTTTCAAATCTCACATGAGTACGTTTCACCTGCAGAATGTAGGTCACATCCAGGACCCTAGCTGCAAGGGAGCCTGGAAGAGCTGTTCATGCTGGTGTTTTAGCTTGTCAGACATGCAGGGCTGAAGGGGATACCACAGGGACCAGGAAGTCAGTGCTGACGACCAAATAAATGTATCACAGAAAGAGTTATTTAGTTCCTACTAAACTGGGGTGACTTCTGCCAACACCTTTTCTGCTGCAGGCACTGCAAACATAGTCAAGGTCAAAGCTTATTGTGCTCACGTGAAAATGTAGTGAGACATGTTTGGTTGCCTCTCACGCATCCCTTACCCATCATCTCCCCTAACAACGCACAGATCATAGATCTTCACTCATTCAGGTATCCATCCACCTCTCCCCTAGCAACCCATACGCTTTGGAAAACTGACCCCCATTCCATTTCCAGGAGTGGGCCCTAATTTGTGTATATAAATTAGCACATTCCATCTTCTTGGCCATAGTCATTGGCACAAAGGCAAGTCTCCCCTATAAGAAATGACTTAAATTTCACATTCCCTCTCTACACAGGATTCAAGTGGTGAGGGTATAATTTACAATTCATCTTTTTCAGCTCTCGTTCTTCTTCATCCATTCCTATACCCATTTCCTCTTGTTCTCTGTCTGCTGTTGCGTCTTCTGTATATACATATAAAATGAGAATATTATTCAGCCTTAAGAAACAAGGAGATCTTGCCATTTGTGATAACACTGATGAACCTGGAGGACATCATGCTAAGTGAAATAAGCCAGACACAGAAATAAAGATACTGTGTGATCTCACTCGTATGTAGAATCTAAAAAGTGGAAGACAAAGAAGCAGAGAGTAAAATGGTGGGTTACCAGAGGCAGGGAGGTGGGAGAAGTGGGGGGGTGGTTAAAGAGTAAAAGGTTACAGTTAAGTAGGATGAATAAGTCTAGAGGTCTAACATAGAGCATTGTGATTATAATTAATAACACTGTATTTTATACTGGAAATTTGCTAAAAGAGTCGAATTCAGGTGCTGTCACCACACACAAAACCCACTATTTTTCTATTTCTCAAAATTCACCATTAACAGAGCAAAGATAAACCACAAAAGGGAAGAAGATACTGCAATATCTATTAACAACTAATAGTCACATCCAGAATATATAAAGAACCATTAAAAGTCAGTAACAAAAAGACAAATCAATTTAAAAAATGAGCAAGCGGGGCGCCTGGGTGGCACAGCGGTTAAGCGTCTGCCTTCGGCTCAGGGCGTGATCCTGGCGTTCTGGGATCGAGCCCCGCATCAGGCTCCTCCGCTGGGAGCCTGCTTCTTCCTCTCCCACTCCCCCTGCTTGTGTTCCCTCTCTCGCTGGCTGTCTCTATCTCTGTCGAATAAATAAATAAAATATTTTAAAAAAAATGAGCAAGGAACTTGAATGAGCACTCCATCAGAAAGGATATCCAAGTAGCCAATACACGTATAAAAATGTACTTGATATCATCAGTCATCATAGGAATGCAAATTAAAACCACAATGAGATATCACTGCACTCCTACCAGAATGACCAAAAATAAAAAGACTGACAATAGCAAGTACAGTGCAGGATGCAGAGAAAGGAGAGTACTCGCACCCTGCTGGTGGGAGTGAAAACTGATACAACCACTTTGGAAGAGTCTGACACATGCAGTGTGTACCAGCAATTCCCCTGCTGGTAATTATGTGTGTGTGTGTGTGTGTGTGTGTGTGTGTGTGTGTATATGTAGAAATACATGCACATTTCCCCCCAAAAGACTCTAAAGGAACTTTTTTCTTAGCACCATTGTTCATGTAATCAAATCCTGGGAATAGCCCAAATGACCACCAAGAGCAGAATGGATAAATAACTTCATACTACGTGGTGTATTTTTACCATTCAGCAGTTAAAATGAATGAACTTCAGCTACATTAAAAAAAAAAAAGGATGACCCCAAAAGAAACCATATACAAGGGAGGACACACTGTAGGACTCCATGTATAATCAGGTAAAGAATAGGCCCACAGTTCTCAGCTGTCCCAGCCCAGTGGCATCAGCATCACCTGGAAACTTGTTAGGAGTGAAAATTCTCCACCTGAGACGGACAGAATCAGAAACTTTGAGGGGGAGCCCCAGAAATCTGTTTTAACAAATCTACCTGATTCTCGTGTGCACTCAAGTTTGAAAACCACTGGAAACAATAAAACTGATCTATGGTGTTAGAAGTTGGGATAGTGACTGTTTGAGGGTGTGGGGGCAGGGGTGTGCAAGGGTGGCAGAGTGGTAGTTATTAGGTTCCATTCCTTGGCCTGGGTGGGAGTCATGCAAGTGTTTCCAGTTTCAGTGGTGATAATTCGCTGATCTGAAGGCATGCTTGTGATTTCTGCATGTTGTTGTGTGCTATGTTTCATTTTAAAAACCCACTAGAAAAGAGCTATGTGATAAAACTGAGGAAATCTTCCCAAAGCAAAGACAAAAAGATGGGAAATGAGTGAGTGGTAAGATGAGGGAAACAGCATTCAGCATCTCAACAACAGACATCCCAGGAAAGGAAAACAGAAAAAGAATGGGAGGAAAACATCCAGGGAATAATTTAAGAAAATTTCCTGGAAATGAAGCCCATGAATTTCCAAATTAATTGAAAGGGCCTATTAAGTGCCTACAATGGATGAAAATACACACACTTAGGCAAAATTTCATCATCGGAAACAAAAAAAGAATCCCACAAGCTTCCAGGAAGAAAACACAGGTCTCATACAAAGGGTCAGACATCAGAGTGGCTTTAGACTTCTCGGTAGTGACACTGAAAACTAGAAGTCATAAGGCAATGCATTTAAAATTAAGAAAAAGTATTTCCGAGCTAGAAGTCTATATTTTTCCAAACTAGGAATCTGTAAGAACAGAATAACAACATTTTCATATATGTAAGATCTCAAAAATGTACAGCCCACTATTTCCTAGGGATGTTACTGGAAAATACATTTCACTAAAATAAGGGAATAAAGAAAAAGGAAGGCATGGGACCCAGGAAAACAGAATATTCAATACAGGAAAGTATAGTAACCACAACCTCTACACAGTGGGATGTCCTGCAGCCAGGGTGTTGGTAAGAGGAGACCCCAGGATGACAGTGGGCCCCAGGCAGCCACCAGTCCAGCCTGAAGCAGGCCCAAGGATCCAAGAGAGACTTCTTTAAGAGGATAGGAATACACTGAATGTCTGGTACAAACTAATGCATTAAGAGGAAATTTTTGACAACCAGCCAAGGGTGCGGGGTTAAATTTGTGATTAACTCAAGGAAACTAAACAAAGAATCTCCAAGGGGGCCACTCTGAAGGGCCACTCTAGCTCCAGAGCTCCATGGCATCAGTCAGGGCTGCGCCCATGCCTACACAGCAGCCTGGCTTCTCTCTCTCCCAAATCCCCACTCTCGTCTTCTTCCCCTCTATACACACGTGTTGATCCTAAGGGTACTCCCTAATAAATAACCTATACACTAAGCTCCATCTCAGAGTTTGCTTTCTGGACACCCCAACCTGCAACACAAGATGACTCCAGAGAAAAGAAAATTTAGGGAGGGAAGGACAGCCCGTCATATATTACTACACCATGCAGCTATCAATAGCATTTACAAAGAACTCAAACTTCCACTCCCCGCAGATGACATGATACTCTATGTAGAAAACTCGAAAGACTCCACCAAAAATTGCTAGAACTGATACAGGAATTCAGCAAAGTCACAGGACATAAAATCAACATACAGAAACTGTGGAATTTCTATAAACTAATAATGAAGCAACAGAAAGAGAAATCAAGGAATCGATCCCATTTACAATTGTACCAAAAACCTAGGAATAAACCTAACCAAAGAGGTAAAAGATCTCTATGCTGAAAACTATAAAACACTTATGAAAGAAATTGAAGAAGACACAAAGAAATGGAAAAATGTCCCATGCTCATGGTTTGGAAGAACAAATACTGATAAAACGTCTATGCAACTGTGATCAAAATAACACCACCATTCCTCACGGACTAGAAAGAAACATCCCAAAATTTGTATGGAACCCAAATAGCCAAGGTAACACTGAAAGAGAAAACCAAAGCTGGGGGCATCACAATCCCAGACTTCACGCTGTACTGCAAAGCTGTAATCATCCAGACAGCATGGTACTGCACAACAACAGACACATGGATCAGTGGAACAGAATAGAGAACCCAGAAATGGACCCTCAACTCTTTGGTCAACTCATCTTCGACAAAGCAGGAAACAATATCCAATGGAAAAAAGACAGACTCTTCAACAAATGGTGTTGGGAAAATTGGACAGCCACAGGCAGAAGAATGAAACGGGACTGCTTTCTTACACCATACGCAAAAATAAATTCAAAATGGATGAAAGACCTAAATGTGAGACGGTAATGCCTCAAAATCCTAGAGGAGAACACAGGCAGCAACCACTTTGCCCTCGGACGCAGCAACTTCTTACTTGACACGTCTCCAGAGGCAAGGAAACAGAAGCAAAAATGAATTATCCTGGGACTTCATCAAGATAAAAAGCTTCTGCAGAGCAAAGGAAACAACCAACAAAACTTAAAGGCAACCCACGGAATGGAAGAAGATATTTGCAAATGACATCAGATAAAGGGCTACTATTCAAAATCTATAAAGAACTTCTCAAACTCAACACTCAAAAACCAAATAATCCAGTTGTTAAATGGGCAGAAGACATGAACAGACATTTCTCCAAAGAAGACCTATTAAAGGCTAACAGACACACGAAAAAATGCTCAACATCACTCAGCATCAGGGAAATCAAAACCACAATGAGATACCACCTCCCACTGGTCAGAATGGCTAAAAGTAACAACTCAGGAAACAACAGGTGTTGGTGAGGATGCAGAGAAAGGGAAACCCTCTTACACTGTTGCTGGGAATGAAAACTGGTGCAGCCGCTCTGGAAAACGGTATGGAAGTTCCTTAAAAATTTTAAAATAGAGCAATAGCTCTACGACTCAGCAATAGCACTACCGGGTATTTATCCAAAGAATACAAAAATGCTCATTCGAAGGGGCACATGCACCCCAATGTTTATAGCAGCACTATCCACAATAGCCAAATTTTGGAAAGATGTCCATCAACTGATGAATGGATAAAGATGTGTTATATATACACAATGGAGTACCACTCAGCCATCAAAAAGAATGAAATCTTGCCATTTGCAACAATGTGGATGGAACTAGAGTGTATTATGCTAAGTGAAATAAGTCAGTAAGAGAATGATAAATATATGATTTCACTCTTATATGGAATTTAAGAAACAAAACAGATGAACATAGGAAAAGGGAAGGAAGAATAAGATAAAAACAGGGAGGCAAACTGTAAGTGCCTCTTTTAACTATAGAGAACAAACTGACGGTTGCTGGAGGTAGATGGGCGGATAGGCAAATGCGTGATGGGTAGTAAGGAGGGCACCTGTTGTGATGAGCACTGGGTGTTACATGTAAGTGATGAATCATTAAAATCTACTCTTGAAACCAATACTACACTATATGTTAACTCGAATTTAAATTTTAAAAGATAGCATTTATATTACCATAATAACATAAATTCTATATTTTGATCTAACTAAAACTACCATATCATTTTATCAAGAGGATATAAGAATGGGGAGATGTGTATGTGTCCTGGGAGTATAGAGGGAAAGAGAAATCCTCAACTTCTGTATCAAGAAATCATAGCAACATATCAAGAAATAGCATCTAAGATGAGGGGGTGCCTGGGTGGCTCAGCCAGTGAAGTGTCAAACTCTTGATCTCAGCTCAGGTCTTGATCTCAGGGTCATGAGTTCAAGCCCACGCCCAGCACGGAGCCCACTTAAAAAGAAAATGCCTAAGATGAAAAATCAACAAGTAGCAATTGTAGGCAGTTATTTAGAGCCATAGGGGTAAATACCAAAATAATTAGCTAAAAAGGAGATGAAAGTGGTTACATTTGCTCCCAGGCAAAGAGGAAGAGTGGGTAAGGGATTGACTGCTGGTTTTCAGAGCAAATTTTACAGAATTAGTTGGCTCTTCAAACTATGGGCATGTCTAACTATCATAAAAACACAGCTAAAGGGGCGCCTGGGTGGCACAGCGGTTAAGCGTCTGCCTTCGGCTCAGGGCGTGATCCCGGCGTTGTGGGATCGATCCCCACATCAGGCTCCTCTGCTATGAGCCTGCTTCTTCCTCTCCCACTCCCCCTGCTTGTGTTCCCTCTCTCGCTGGCTGTCTCTATCTCTGTCGAATAAATAAATAAAATCTTAAAAAAAAAAAAAACACAGCTAAAATTGTGGAGGAAAAGGAACCCTTGTGTACCATTCTTGGGAATGCAAACTGGTGCAGCCACTGTGGAAAACAGTATGGAGGTTCCTCAAAAAATTAAAAACAGAATTACCACATGATCTATAATTCTACTACTGGGTATTTACCAAAAGGAAATGATAACACTAACCCAAAAGACGTGTGCACCCCTATGATTATTATAACATTTTTTACTATAGCCAAGATATGGAAGTAAACCAAGTGTTCATCCACAGATGAATGGGTAAAGAAGCGGTATACATATACAATGGAATAGAACTCAGTCACAAAAAGAATGAAATATTGCCATTTGTAACCACATAGACAGAGCTAGAGGATATAACGTTAAATGAAATAAGTCAGTCAGAGAAAGACAAGTACTGTATGATTTCATTCATTCGTGGAATTTAAGAAACAAAACAAAGAAAAAAGGGGCTAAACAAAAAAAACCCAAACTCTTAAATATAGAGAACGGGTGGATGCCAGAGGTGGGTGGGGGATGGGTGAAATAGGTGAAGGGGATTAAGAGTACATTTATAGTGATGAGCACTGAGTATGTACAGAAATGTTGAATCATTGTATTGTACACCTGAAAATATAAGACTATGTTAATTATGCTTGAATTTTAAAAAATTCTTGAATAAAATAAAACAAATAGATGCAAAAAAAAAAAAAATCCCACATGTAGCTAAAGTCAAAATAGTAAGACGTGGCCGTGAGATCAGGTGGGTTAACTATGGATTCTCCAGACGGATATTACACGGCCCTGGAAATGATGCCAAGGTGAGTGTTTACTGGAACGGAAGGACGCTAAATGGTAAAAGCAGACTTCAAGATGACCTGCCATCCTTGTAGCCCTAAGTCTTCTGGCCTCACAGGATCTCCCCTCAACATTTAAATAAAAATGGCTGAAATCTTCACCGTCTATGCTGAGGAAAAGAATACAGCAAATGTACTAATATGTAAACAAGTATTAAAGCAAATTCCAATGCCCTCCCCCAACAGTGGTGCAAATCTCCAGATGCCTAGTTCTCACATTTACTACAATTTCCTCTTCCTGCCACTCTTGTTCCCCTGGCATCCCGTTTTCTGCAGCTGTTCCCTTCTCTATGTCCCTAGTAAACACAAATATGGAACACTGTCCCTTTTCCTTGATTTCCCCAAAGACTATATTAACATGGGGCACTGCTGAGGGGGCTACAGTTGTACACGGCACAGGAGGCAACTTAAAATCAGAGGAGGATCCCTGTTCCTACATGTCCTGGCTGACCCTGCTTCTGGGGGTCACTGGACATTCTTCTTCCATCCCTGCCTTTCACCGAGTGGGTGGGCCCCTCTCTGGGTCCTCACTTGCTACCAAACTACCAAATCCTTCAAGTCCTTTGTTCTCTTATTGCAGGGTATGAGACCTCCCTCAAAGAACCTGCTTTTCCCAGCAGAAAAATCTTGAACTTTCATATGCAAAAGATGATCAAGAACCCTTTTAAGAGCCATTTTCTGCAAACTGAACAAGCAGCCAGAGCCAATTTTTCTGTTTGTCTTCCCATTACATATGTAATAATGGCCATGTATTGTTCTGTAATTAAATTATCTTCACTAAGAGAGACACCATGGAAGTCAGGAGTTTGGCCCATGAGTAAGTGCGATGTCAAGGGCGGTGACTGCAGCAGCTACCCACGAGCTCCTGCTCCATGCCAGGCTCAGGAGACGCTCCTTAAGGCAGTGTGGGATGTGCAGGCCAAGGCAGGTCCAGAGTTCTACAAAACTGCTGAGCTCAGCGTGGGCAGGTCAGCAGCAGAACTCTACAGAGACATGGGGCCAGTGCAAACAAGCTGAGACGTTGCCCCAGGGGACCAAAATGCCTTCCCCTTTCCTCTCGATTCATCTGCCCAGGCCTGGCTCAGGTGTTGACCCATCATCCCCCGGGAGCCTTCCCTGAAAGTCCGCTCACCAGCTCTGCTACTTATCAGCTGTGTGGCAAGTTAGTTCACCTCCCCCGTGCCCCAGTTTTCTCATCTGTGAAATGGGGATAATAATATTTCTAAGACTCAAACGAATAATATTCATAAAGTAGTTTGAACAGTGTTGGTTTCAACATCAGTACTCCATAATGCTAGTGATCGTCACCGTCATCACCATTATTATGGTCTCTATGTCCATAGACTGTCCTTGACCAAGACACCGTATATGAGGGAGTCTGTCCAGGGGAAGGCCTGGTACGATTTATTTCCGATCTCATCACAGACAGCACAGGGGCCAGCATGGAACTTGTGCTCAATGCCTACTTGATTAAAACTGTGCAGACATGGGGCGCCTGGCTGGTGCAATTGGTTAAGTGTCTGACTTGGTTTTGGCTCAGGTCATGATCTCAGGGTCCTGGGATCGAGCCCCACGTTGGGGTCCACGCTCAGCATGAAGTCTGCTAGAGATTCTCTCTCTCTCCCCCTGCCCCTCCCATTTATGCTCTCTCTAAAATAAAATTTTAAAAAACTTTGCAGAGAAGAAATAGGCCAGCTAAGAAACTACACATTACCTGCCCTAAAACCCAATTTGAGTTAAATTTTATATGTGATGCAAGGTAAGGGGTCCAATGTTATTCCTCTGCATGTTGATACCCAGTTGTCCCAACACCATTTGTTGAAAAGACTACGCTTTCCCCCATTGAATTATCTTAGCACTCTTGTCAAAAATCAGTTGACTGTAAATGTGAGCATTTATTTCTGGACTCAATTCTATTCCACTGATCTGTATGTCTGTTCTTATGTCAATACCACACTGTCTTGATTACTACAGCTTTGTAGTAAGTTTAAAAATTGGGAAATATGAGTTCTCCAACTTCATTCTTTTTCAAGCTCATTTTGACTATTCTGGATCCCTTGAATTTCCATATCAATTTTAGAATCAGCTTATCAATTTCTGCAAAGTCAAATGGAGTGCTCATAGAAATTGCCGTGAACTATATGTCAATTTAGGGAGTACTGACATCTTACCAATATTAAATATTCTGATCCATGAACATGGATGTCATTCTATTTATTTACGTCTCCAGTAATTTCCTTTGGTGATGTTTGGTAGTTTTCAGAGTATGTGTTTTACACTTCTTTTGTTAAAGATTCCTAACTATTTTATTCTTTTTGATATTACTGTAAATAAAATTGTTTTCTTAACTTAATTATCAGTTTGTTTATTGCTCTTTATGGAAATACGATTTATATTTATATATTGATCCTGTATACTAAAACCTTACTAAGTTCATTTATTAGTTCTAATAGTTCTTGATAGACTCCTTAGGATTTTTTTTTTAAAGATTTATTTATTTATTTGACAGAGAGAGAGACAGCCAGCGAGAGAGGGAACACAAGAAGGGGGAGTGGGAGAGGAGGAAGCAGGCTCCCAGAGGAGGAGGCCGATGTGGGACTCGATCCCAGAACGCCGGGATCACGCCCTGAGCCGAAGGCAGACGCTTAACGACTGCGCCACCCAGGCGCCACCCAGGCGCCCCCCTCCTTAGGATTTTCTAAATACAAGATCATGTCATCTACAGATAGTTTTACTTCTTCCTTTTCAATTTGGATGCATTTTACTTAGTCTTCTTGACTAATTGCTACTGACTTGTTTTTGAAAATCATTTATTCGCTAGGTCCTTTGATCTTCAGTACACACCAGTAACATGAGGCTAATGTGCTCATTTTACTTATGAGGAAACTGAGAACAGGAAGTCACCCTACTCGAGTTTGTGGGACCCACAGTATTCTAAGACTGAAACCTCGCTGCTTCAGCTTCCCAGATTAAAGCCTGCATTTGGCATTTATTTATTCTAAATAAAGAACTACCCAAGAAAATCACCTTTGTGAATTTAGTAAATTGAAATATGTTGCAAACAAAACCAAGCATTAATTTTAAT
This sequence comes from Ursus maritimus, assembly GCF_017311325.1. Lineage (NCBI taxonomy): Eukaryota > Metazoa > Chordata > Mammalia > Carnivora > Ursidae > Ursus > Ursus maritimus. The sequence goes on from NW_024424008.1 coordinate 4,939,843, forward strand.
TAAAATTCTGATGGCTTTTTGCTACACAGTTGTATAAATCCATGTTGTCTCATTAGGCTATAGGGGTATGCTTAGCAAACTGCACAACAGGTGGGCTAAAATTTCAGCTCTCACCAGAGTTTCCTCCAATCCCCAAAACTGAAATAAAGGGGCAAACTTTTACAAAGTCTTACAAGATCTTGGTTAAAGGTTTCTTTATTAGAAGGCCTGTCCCTAATGTGTTCAATGTTTTGGGCTCTTAGTAGTAACATCAATGAGAACAGCAACATTTTGGAAAGTGCAACATAAAGATTCAAAGAGTTATCTGGCCCACAGCTGCCCCCAGAGGTAGGGAAGGTATTACCTGCCCCCAAAGCCAGAACTTACTAAAGATGGAGCAGGAGATCAGGAACCAAGAGTTGAACCAAAATGAAAGAAAAGTAACACACAGTTCGGTCCAGGGATGCTCTTGGCCCAGGTCTGGGGTCAGCAATCAAGCAATTGAAACCAAGCTCTCAGCAATTAATCCTGCAGTTCCGAGGTTGTTGCAACTGTCCCGCCTGTGCATCTCGAGTTAAAGGTCAGACCCTATAATAAGCCTCTTTCGGAAGTTGACATCACTGCGACCCCAGCCTGAGGGCCCAAGCAGAAATGTTCAGGGCCTGCCTCACCCCGGAGGAAACAGCAGGGTGAGGGACAGGCAGAAGGAACCTCAAGTTCCAAGGATTCTCGTGTGCTCAGCCAACCCCACCTCCCTTAGAATAAGTATGAGTAAAGGAAGTTCAGACAGCGTGAGGGTGTCCCACAGATGAGTGAGCCAGTAAGCACAGTTATACACACCGTCCTACACATTTTTGGCTATAAGCACAAGTCTGCAAACTGAACTTCAGTGCAGACTATGAGATATCCTTGGAGATATCCTTGACAACTCTTCTTCCTCAGCCCATACCCAATCCATCACCAGGTCCTGTCAAGTATTGCCTCTGAAGCAACTCTAGAACCCCTTCCCTTCAACTCCACCACCCCTGGTCCAAGCTGCTCTCATCTCCTCTTTGGCTACTAGTTGGGATGCTCACATCCCTTCCTCAAAATGAAAATCTGAGTATGTCACCCACCTTCAGGAAACCCTTGCATGACTTCTCAGGGCTCTATAGTAAAGATAAAACTCCCTCAGGTGATCTCCATGGCCCTGCACAGCTGGGCTCCAGCTCTCGCTCAGCTTCAGCCCCACCATCCTCTGTTCCAGCTGTGCAAACCAACCTTTGGGTCTGTGTGCTCTCTGCTCCTTCCCCACACAGACTCTTGGCATAATGTTGCTCCCTCTACATAAACACTCTTCCCTTCCTCCTCATTTGCCCAATTTCAACCTTCAACCTCAGGGAAGTCCCCCTGACCTCACTGACTAAGCCAAATCCCCGAGGTTCTCTTGGCATTGGGTGTCTCCACAGAACTTATCACAATTGCGACTTAACATCTGAGTGATTTTTTAAAAATTAGTATCTATCGCTGCATGAGACTGCAAACTCCATAAAACTCCATAAAGGCAAGAACCATATATATTTTTTAAATATTTAAAAATATTTTATTTATTTACAGTAAACTCCCATCATTTATTTATTTATTGGGGGGGGGCAGCAGGAGAGGGAGAGAGAGAACCCCAAGTAGAGTCCACGCTGCGCACGGAGCCTGACGTGAAGGTCCATCTCATGACTGTGAGGTCATGCCCTGAACCACAATCAAGAGTTTGCCGCCCAACCGAGCCACCCAGGCACTCCTAAATCTTTTTAATATGAAAAATTAGGGACACCTGGGTGGCTCAGTTGGTTAAGCATCTGCCTTTGGCTTAGGTCATGATCCCAGAGTCCTGGGATCGAGCCCCACATCGGGCTCCTTGCTCAGAGGGGAACTTGCTTCTCCCTCTGCCTGCTGCTCCCCCGCTAGTATGCACACTCCCTTTCTCTCTCTGACAAATAAATAATCCTGAAAAGAAAAGAAAAGAAAAGAAAAGAAAAGAAAAGAAAAGAAAAGAAAAGAAGAAGAATTAAGGAGCTTCCACGTACCTCACCCAGCTCCAATAACTGGAATCACAAAGCAGGCCCCTGGAATTCTGGAGCAAAACCATGCCATCTGCTACACAGATTTACATAGCTTTTGAGAAACAGCTCCTGGCCCAGGACTGGGCCCTGGTTTAGATGAAATGCTTGACCATAAGCATTAAGTGACAACACATCAAGAACTTCCCATGATGAACTGGGTTCTGCCAAACCATAAAGTCAGGAGCAGGCACCATTAGTTCACTGTAAAATGGAAGCGGTGACCAAGCTTGGTCTGCTGATGGCTCAGCTTGGTATGTGGATGGAAGACAGAAATGGACAGTGGCTGCATGACAGTCACATTCAGGGACTGCCTTGAAAGACAGCGGGAAGCAAAGGAAAATCTTCCCAACGAGCAGAGCTGCGAATGGTTATGGAAGGGTAGCTACATACAGGACACAATGTTTACGTTCCTGAGCCGCGGCCAGTGGTCTAGCTGGCTCGTCAGGGGACTGGAAGAAAAAGGTCTAGAAGGTTGGAGACAAGGTCTGAGGTATAGGCACGTGGCTGGACATTTGGCAGTAGGCACAAAGTATGAAGATTTGTGTATCACACACTAGCACACACCAGAGAACATCCACCACCGAAAGGAACTGAAAACTAAGTTGATCAAATGACTCAGCCACTTTGTTACCGGCACAATCGGCATATGAATGGAGTTGGTCACAGCAGCAGAGACCGAGGCTACACATAGGCCCACACACCAAAACTAACCTAGCTACTGCTGCCTCTGAACGTCCAATCTGCCAGCAAGACACCAAGGCTCGGCCAGATTCAGCACTATTCCGTGAGAAGCCCAACCAGCCACTCGGTGGCAAATCAGCTCCATCAGGCCCCTCCCATCCCAGCAGTTGGTCCTCACAGGGACAGAGATCTCTTCCGGGAATAGGTTTGTTTTTTCTCCGCACAGAACCCCAGCGAGCACCCATGTCCGGAAGCTCAGAGAGCACCTGATCCTATGGTATGGAACTCCACCCAGCACAGCATCCAACCAGCACGCCCACTTCACAGCGCAGGAGGTTAGGCAGTGGGTCCCTAGCGTTAAGTCATACGTGCGCTACACCGTCCAGGAGCTACCAACCTCAAAGAGCACTGGAATGGCCCACTGAAGGCACAACTGAAGCACTGACTTCAAAAATCTGAAGCAGGAATCTGTAAGACTTGGTTGCCATCTTTTAGGATCTAGTCTTTGCCTTACATCAGAGACTTTTAGGTGGGGCTACGTCCCTAAGGAAGAATACATGGGTCTGGGAACCAAGAGGCAGCAGAAGGAGTGGCCACACTTACCATCACTTCTAAGCACCCGCTGAGGGACACGGGGCCTTGTACACCTGCAACTCGAAGTTCTGCAGAGCTGGAAGTGCTGGTTCCCAGAAGGGTCTCACCCTTGCCAGAGCTCCATTCTGTAGGTCCTAGTGCATTGAACCACAAGCGTCACCTGCTGCCAGCGTGCTTTGGACTTCTTATGTCTGAGGACCAGCGGACAAGAGTCGCCATCTTGGCAGAGATAACTGAGCCTGAACACCAGGACGTGGCAGGAATGCGTAAAACATATGCGGAACCCAGGGCTTCTTAGACAGATAGCTGATTCCAAGCCTGAGACAGAAAATGATGAGCCTGGGACATCTTGAAATTCCACGAAGCAACCACCAGGGTCATGTCGAGCAACTTGGGAGGCACTTTGAAGAGGCTCCCAACTGCCAAGATGGGACAATGAAGATAATAACTGCAACAGAATGAAACTCATCAAACACACGTGAAGTCTGTGAGCTCATAACAATGTTTTTAAACAAATAGCCACCTTCTGAGGATAACCGGGAACCAACCCCGTACAGTATCTTGAAAGTTAATGGAAGGAAGGGATTAAGCACTTACGCTGCCTTTCCTATAAACTCTACTGAGAAATTAAATACATGAAGGGCGGCATCTCCTTATAAAATTATTCCACCTAATAAATGAAACAAAATGATAGATTAGAATACCCCCATGTTGCAACCCCCCAGTGAATTACTTACAGGATGATAGCTGCTAACATCAAAAAAAGTTAACACCAGACATGACGTGCCTCGTGATAAGTGAGTACACCACCCCTAGAGTCCTCTCAAAGGGATCCGTCCGGAGGCCAATCAGGTCCCTGGATCTAGCTGCTGATGTACAGGGAATGCAGAGGATAAAGGAGCACACTGACCTGCACCACCAGCACGAAATTAGCGCAATCAGGGCTGTGGGAAACCACAGATCATAGATCCCAGATTCTTCGAGAGACGAACTGTAAGGAAAAGAAAGGGGTAGAGGGAACCCTTTATATTAAAAGACTTAAAAGATGTGTGAAGTTAAAAGGGAAACCAGTTCGAGTACTATAGTGTATAGGGATGTACACTGGGTGATGAAACAACAAAGAAACTCAAGGAGGTGGTTAGTATAAAGGTCACGAAGTGGGAAGGAAGGAGGCGGCTGAGACTGGGACTAGGAACAAAGAGGACTCTGGGAAGGCTGATAAAGCTCTGTTGTAGACCTGGTGGCAGTTACAAGGGTGCTCACTCTAATAATTCACCGAGTTCAGTTGCATGCTTATTTATCAGTCCCTGAAATCTCAGTCTGAGAAGCACTGAATTAGGGCAGGTGCAAAAGCCAAAGCAGGCAGCACTTGACCTGAATGCACTCCATCTACCTAGGGCTACTGGAGAGGAGTTGACTCAAGTGTCCTTGAAAAACTGAGCTACTAAACACGCCTGTTCTCTTAAATCACACGTCATTCCAAAAAGGATTCGCAGATTATAAGACAAAACACAGTAGAAAGTGAGGTGCTCACCGCAGACTCAGCTGTGAGAAGGAGCACAGAGATAGGTGGTCCTGGGAGAGCCTGGGTTTTCAAAACATGACCGACACTCACCTGTGCAGCTTCTGCTGGAAAGGGTGTTGCTCCTGCAGTCTGGGCGGACTGAGGCCGCCAGCACCCTCCGTGAAAGCACGGAAGCACATAACTGAGTGCCAGATGCTGTCTGCCCACCACACAGACCCACGACGACTGGACAGTTGTACAGGTTAGACCCCTCACCACATACAGGAAGGGTCATGTAACTCTAACTGGTATGAGCACTGCCTCCAGTAATCAGCATCTAAAAACTGGAAGAAGATAAAGGAGAAGCGCGCCTAGGTTACCTAAAAGAGACTCCTCCCCTTCTTCCCTGAGACACAAGGCCCCGCCATGGGGTGAGTCGGTTGTGTGTTGTGACTTTTCAGGCCCCACACTGCACTTGAGACACACAGATGCCACGCCTCAGCCCCGCAGCTGTGCTCTGACCACAGGCTTCCATGCCTCGCGTCACAGGAGGGCCCAAAGCCGCAGGAATAGTTCACAAGGTGGACGTGTGTACTAGGAATGCCACATACAGGTGACGTGGCTCTGGGTTTTGTGCCAGCAGTATGTGGTCTTTCCTTCAGTCCACATCTGAGCACCGGCAAAGTTCAAGCCTTTTCCTTGTCTCCTACTTTATGGATGTGGAGCCCACAAATCTGTTCTCCCCATCTCAGACTTGACTCTAGCGCTAGACTTCCCCGAGCGTTCAGTCTGGCTGGCTCCTTCACAGCAGCACGCCTTTGCTCACGCTGTTTTCTCTGCAGGGAACGTGCACTCCCTCTGACAATCCCCGACCCTAAGCACAGCTCGTTAGGGTCAATACCTTCCCTGGTGTCCTACACCCCCCACAGCTGCACTTGCCTTCCAGTTCCTTGAGGACTGGGGGTCTGGGTTTCAGTCAGGAACCAGGGCTTGCTACAATAGGGCAGTAACAACCACCAAGATTCATCCAGCACTTGCTACACACCTGACTCTGTTCCAGGCACACGTGTAGTCAACCAGTAGTCACAACAAGCCTTCGATGCAGGCACTACTACCATTCCCACTTCACAGACGGTGAGTAAAAGAAGCTTCAGGAATTAAGTAGCTTGCTCTGGGTCACATCAGCAGTGCAAGGATTTAACTGAAGGACATTCGGCTCCATAGTCTGTCATCCTAACCACTGCCAATGAATCCATTTATTCCATAGATACCTACTGGGTAGCTACCATGTGCCAGTTGCTACTTTGTGAACGGACTGTGCCCTTCCTTCATACATCTAACATTTGGAGTTAGCAAACAGCTAGTAGAGTGGTTGTAGGGTTAGGAAGGAAAATAAAGTACAATAAGGGGATAAGAGAGACTGATGGAACTTGGTATTTTAGAGTGGTCAGGATGGGTCTGAGGACATCTGAGCAGAGACCTGAGTCAAGCAAAGTAGTAGTTGTCAGTGGAAAAGCCACACTCTTGGAGTGAGACAGTTCTCCATGCAAACTACTTATCGAATGTGTGGCCTTGGGAAAGTGACCAAATTTCTCTGACACTCAGTTTCCTTACCTATAAACCAGTGATCATCTCCATCTGCCTTGGGGAGGTGCGAGGAAAAGGGAGAAGTATGTGTGTAAAGCACCTGGCTTGAGGTCATCTCTGGCCTAGGCCCACTATAGACATACATGCAGTGAGTTCTGTGCTGCCTTCTTGCCCAGCCAGAAATCTCCCCTCTTGCTACCTACCTCCCCAACTTCCAAAAAACTGTGGACTCCCGTAATCCACTCACACCCCCTGCTGGCAGGATATTGCACTGCGGCTGTCCTCAAAGCCTCCAGGCCCTTTCCTCACCTCTTCAAGAAGCTTACCTGGGCACTCACAGCCAGCCAGGGATGGAGATGAATGAGAGAACCTCCAGGAGCTCAGAGCCTACGGAGTGGGCCCAACATGAAAGCAGCAACAACCCAGAGAGGAGGTACCAGCATCTAAGCAACTGATGACAGAATGATTAACTGTGCCCACGGAGGATTAGGGAAGGCTTCATAGTGGGTGACTCCTAAAGTATCTTCAACAATGACCAGGAGGGAGGCACCAGGGGAGGCATTCCATCCAGGCAGAGAGAGCATACAGGCAAAACCAGGGAAGCATAAAAGAGAACATTAATTGGTTTGAGGCCCTTTACCTGACCAAGCCACACTTCTGGAACTTTCTGCAAAAGCAGCTTGGTTAAAGAATAAAACTGAAGGAAGCTGGTTCCCAGGACCCTCATAAAGCTCTACTATCTACCATCCTGGGAAAAACAAATGTTTCTCTACAGAAAAAGCTTTCTTTTTCCTGAGGGCAGACAGGTTCTCATGTACCCTATGGTCCCACACCTGGTCTTCCTTACCCTTCAAGAAATAGCCCATCTTGCCTCGGTCAACTGACAACCTTTGCAACCTTGACCAGATCTCTTCCCCTCTGTGCCTCAGCCTCCTCTTCTGTGGAGTGGGAAAATAACCCTTATCTGCATCCCTCTCAAACAGCCATTTGACTTAAGAACTATGAAAGCTCCTGGTGCTACAGCAGGAAGGACCCACGAGACGCCAGGCCCTGAGGGGGCACCCTAGGCAGCTGAGGGAGGAGTCAAGGCAATGCTACACCCTCTCACACTCGTCCTCCCACATGGACCAAACCATAGCCCCCGCCACCCACTGCTCACAAACCCCCATAAAAGTCAGGGATCCATGCAGTTTTGTTTCAGGTGTTTTATTAAGTGGGCCATACTGTAGCTGGTTTCTAGGTTGCAAAACAACATAAATTTAACAATAATAACATAGCCAGTTAGACTGTGACAAGCTTTTTCCTTCCTTAAAAAAAAGAAAAAAGAAAAGAAAAAGATTTAAAACACACAACGGAGGGTTAAATAAATAAGAGGAAAAAAAAGAAAAAGAAAACCTGTTAAAACATGCTTCTGTTTACTTCTGTGCAGCTGTGTGCCAAGAGGAAACGTGATCTTCTGCACGATGGTGCGTCCCGGCATGTCTCCGTTCCAAATAATACTGACAGAAAAAGAAAAGATGTGGGACTGACTCATCAGTGCTTGCAGAGGCACTACGAAAAATCCCTTTGACTGGAGCTTGGGGCTTCCTGCTCAGCACACCTGTGTGTGGCCCGTGAAAGCCAAATATCCATAACAATGTTAATATAGAAAACATTAGTTTAAAAACAACGTGGAATGGCCTCATGACCAGGCGCGGGTGAGGAAGGAGAACTGCCCCGCCCGCGCGCCGCAGGCTCAGTCCGGGGAGGCCGCAGGCTCCCAGCACGCGGCCGTGGCGAGGGAGGGCACCAGCTTCAAAATAAGCGGCGCCAACCTCGTCTCCCTCTCCCTATCACTCTTTCACATGAAAGTGTGTAAAAAGCAAATCAGCAAATAAACTCTAAAATAGATTATTTATTCCAAAAATCCTCTACTTTTCTTTTTACAGTGAGTGTACATCTCCTCTCTGTCTCCTGCACGACTTGCTTAAATCCCCCTGGGAAAAGGGTCAGAGCCGCAGGGTGAGTCTCTCTCGGTCCTGCTGCTAGCTGGTGCTGGGAGGTCAGATGTCGATGCCCTTGACAAGGGACGTCTCCAGCGTGATGTTGAACTCCTGCAGAGTCTGCAGCACGCGGATCAAGGAATTGACAAGTGTGTGGTCTTTGATCAGCGCTACATCCTCATACATGTGTGCGGTGATGGGGCAGTCAGCCAGCAGCGCAATCCAATGGTGCAGGAGGTGATCTCTGGCAGGGAAGGGTCAGTCCGGACGGATCAGAAGGGAAGGGGAAGGGAGACAGTTAGTACAAGGCCAAGGGGAAACCTGCTCCATCACTGCTTGAACAAAGTCTGAGGCTGGAGAAGTGGATAGCTTCCCCAGCCCCCTCTCTCTCCCCTAATAGTGCTAGGCTAAGAGGCCTTACATGGCTTTAAAAGGCTCCTACTAGGGACTACTCAGCTCCAGGGACACCAACCCAACCTGACCCAGACTGACCCAGTTACCTGCCACCAGGTCCACAACTCCTCCCCTGCCCACCCCACCTCCCTAGACCAGCCCACCACCAACCAGACATCAGGTCCAGTCAGCACCACCTCTTCCATCTCAACAGCCAGAGCATCACTCCTCCACGGAGCTATCACCGCCAGGAATAATCCTAAGAGCTCACATCCACATAGCACTTGGCATGTGCCAGACACTGTTTTAAGAGATTTAACCTTCATAACAACCCTATGATATGAGGTAGGTGCTATCAGTGCTATTAGTAGCTCTACTTTATAGATAAAGAAATTGAGGTAGACAGAGATTAAGTAGTTTGTCCAAGTTCATATGGCTAGTAAGTGGCTGAGAATACGAACCTAGTCAAGCTGGTTCCAGAGTCTGTTTTTAACTATTATGCCAACTTCCTCCGTTCCTTGGCCCAAATGAACTACTGCCTTAAGTTTTTTGGCCTTCACGCTCTCACCTGACCCATGGGAATAGCCCCTAACAGTCCTGCCCACTGATATATACCATCCATGGTATCAAATTCAGATCATTTCAGCCCCCTGATTAAACAACTCTGGAAGGATTCTCTGCCCCAGCTCCCCGAGGCCCCTACCCTTCTTCAACTGTTTCCTACAACTGCCCTTCCCATATTAACTTATTTCCTAACCGCACAACCTTTGCTTCCTTTAGGACCTCTCTGCTAGTTCCGTCTGCTTCAAACTCTCTCCCCACTTCTACCCTCCCCTTAAGGCTCACCTCAAGTACCACCTCCTCCCTTTCTGATCTTTTCTCTACAGCTTCAGCATAACTTATGAATACATGCTTCCTTTTGGGCTCTCACAACCTTCTGCCTTATACCGTATTTAATTAGGACAAGTAAACTTTCAAATGGTAGGGACCATGTTTTATTCAGCTCATCCCCCTGCCTTCCATAACGCCAGGCTCATTCAAATGTTTGTGGAAGGCATGACTAGATAGACTCTGCTTCAAATTTCACCAGTGGGCTGGTTTTATTCCCTCCCATCAAAATGGGCCTCCACCCAGTTACACACATGCTCATCCCCACCCCTCCATATCCCCACACATACGCTTCGTACATGGAAATTACGGACCTCCAAGGCGTCACCTCCCCAGGGGCATCTGGTCATTAGCCACTCCCACCCCCTGCACCACACTAGGCCCCCAGCACCACCTCCAAGGCTGGGTGCTGTGCGCTCGGCCATCAGGTTGCAGTACCTGGCTCCCAAGCACACCAGCATCTGAAACTTGCCGTCCTTGCCTATGTTCCGGGGAGTATTATTGATTGCAGTGACAAATCGGCAGAAGTTCCGGGCCCTTGTATGCCAGTTTTCCTCGGGGACAAGTTCGTTCTGCTCCAAAGTCTCATAATAGGTTTGTGCTTTTTCTGTGAAGAGTAGAAAAGTTTGCCAGTGACAAAGGCTCTCAAAACCAACCTATGCCTAACTGTCCTACAGGCCACTAGCCATGGCTCTCTCCATGTTGATGCAGATAACTTAATGTAACATGAATGTTCTGACATCACTGATCACATTTCAAAATATAAGGTCCTTATTCTTATGTTTTACATTTCTTTATGTGGTCCTTGATATAAAGAGGGTCCTTTCCGTAGTCTGAAGATTAAAAAAAGAAGAAGAAAGAAAAACACTCTTGAGGTAAAAGGTTCTTGCGTGAAAATTCTCTAAATGAGTACATCACAGGGGTGGGGCTCCTAATACTATCAACTGGCCTTTTGGATCTACAAGGAAAAAGCGTGAGGACTTGTTTCTAAGCCTTTAAGAAAAGCCAGAGCAAAGAGAAACAGATCGCATTTGAGAGTCACCTGGTTTGGCTTCTGCACCTCAGACCCCAGTGGTCAGCACCCACATTGTGTCGGTGAGTCCCCATGTCTCTGTATGGTTTTCCCACCCTCACACCCTGGCTCAACTCACCCAGGAAATCCCAAATGAAGACATTCTTGAAGAGCCGGGGGGATTTAAATCCATGCTGGAAAGCCTGTTCCAGGGCCGAGACTAGGCCACATTCTCCACAGAGCAACAGCGTCAGACTGCCTCGCTACGTAAAGAAATAAGAAATGCCAGGCTTGCCTCAGCCAAGCTGCCTTCCACTACTGCTTCCCCCAACCCATAGTCCACAGCTGGGAGGGCAGCAAAAGCCTGGCTGGGACCCTGTCCATCTCCCCTAGTGCCCGGCACGGTGAGGGGCACAGAGCAGCTGCCAGGGCACAGCTGCTGAACAGACGATGGATCTGGGTCCCCACAAGAGGGACAAAGCCAGAGTGACCATTGTTCAGGGAGACCCAGGAAAATCCAGAAGAGGAAAGGAATATACACTGTTCCTTAGGGGCCCAGGGACTCTGCTGGGTCATTAGTGTGAAAGGAAACCAGGGTAACCCAAGGCAGAGGCCCCTAAGGAAGGAATCTGCTCAGTGCCAAACGGAGGCACACACTCTATAGACTCCAGGTTGTTCGCACTACATGGGCCTGAAAACAGATTATTCTCTCTCATTCAATATAAAGCCCTGGGTTGGAGGGAAGGAAGGCTCACCTCTTTCTCGGGCTTATGGAAGTGCTTCACGATGCCATTGACTGCCTCCCCGATGGACTCCTGGATCTGCCCGGTGTTCAGCTCTGATAAAAGTCAAGTAGACATCCCTAACCAATCTCAGAGGCTAACAATGCTTAGCAACTGAACTCAAGACTGAGAACATAGGAAGGGCTCCTGGGAGAGGCAGGATGGCCTGGACCCTAGAAGAGCAGCTCTTGCCCATCCAACCTTGCTGAGCTTGCCCTTCCTAAAATCTTGGGGAAAAAGCACAAGCTAATACCTCAGAGTTCCATCTCTAAGAGAGGCTGGTTAAGTTTATTTTCCATTTTACCCTGGAACTTCTGGCAACTAAAAATGGGCCAAGACTTGGCTGTGAGGCCCAGGAACAAGGAAGGACAAGGCCAGAAGGTAGACCCCTCTCCTCTCTAGAATCATATATAAATAGTACAAAAGACCTAGGCCAGGCTGCATGACCTCTCCCCTCTCCTTCCAGGCCTCTAAGGAGTGTGACACCCCCCTTCAACCCCGACACACACACACACACACACACACACACACACTGATTCATGAGAGGAGGGTGACAAATACCTGAGGCTGCTTTGTTGGCAGAAGGGGTTCCTGAGGCAGCTGCAAAGGCTGGGTCTGGACTCCCACATCAGGGTTCCCAGACATCTGCCCACATTCCCCACCTGGGTGGCATCAGGGCCCAGTCCCTCCTCCCACTTACTGGGCTTGTTGTTGGGTGAGATGGTAACGAGCCTCCGGATGACGCTGGGGGACTGCTGCAGGGGCGGGGTCCGGCACGGCCTCTCGTCCACCTCAGGCTGGCAGGTGAGCAACTCGCCAACCAGGATCCGCTCCAGGCTCCCGTCATCTATGCCCTTCCCCAACCACCGACCACATGGGAACCTAAAGGTCAAGCAATGGCCTGTCAGAGCTGCTGGCTTCTCCAGTGTCCTTCCCCTTGCTGCTCAGCAGAAGCCATCAAAAAGCCAATCCCTGGAGATAGGCTCTGAAACCCGGCTGGGGATCCCTCAAGTCCCTGCTCGTCCATCCCACCGTGCATCATCAGGGAAGCCACCCGAATGAATGACAGGTGGCTTGGAACCTGTGTACAGCAACGTCATATGTCTTAGCTTGGAAAACCCTCCTTCTATTTCTTTTCAGGTGCGTGAGGCAGAGCCAAATAGGAAGTACCTTAGTCTACCACGACCTAAAGGGTCTCCTTGAGAACTCCACATATCCAGGCATCAAACCCAGCCCCTGGTCTACCTTGCCCCACTACCTTAGGGCATAACTGAGGGAACACTTACTTGTAGGTATGTCCTGTGATCTCATTCCTGACCATCACATACTCCACCAGCCATTTGGCATACAGCCCAGAGTTATCATGGCCTATCTGCACCGTAGTGAGCTTTCCCAAGTTCTGGCACTGTGAAAGAAGAGCCAAATAAAGAAGGCAGGTAGGTCCAGAAAACAAGAGAACACAGAGGCACTACTCAGAGGCACAGATCTGACTGGCTGCCTGCAACCTGACCCCTTAGTATCTATAGGGAAGAGCTCATGGTTCTACCTACCACCAAGACTGGTGGTACGCACTCTCATGACGGGGAAATGATTGAGAAAGAAGATGCTACTATATGAAGGAAGAATAGGGCCTATAAGCAGAAGGGTCTGGAAGTGGGACGGGAGTCTCAGAGTCAGAGGTTTCTGTGAACACTTGGACTTGGCAACTGAAAGAATTCTTGGGGATTTCTCAACATGCCATGGGCAGGGCGTTATGCAAGTCCAGATAGATAAGTGCCTTCAAGCCAGAGACTGCTTAGACAGGGCAGGCTCCCCCATTCTTGGGTCAACCCTTGGCTCCGGCCTCTGAGCATCTCAGGACACATCAACTGCGCTAATACTACAAGAGCAAGACCACCATAAAACCCTGCAGAAAGCTCCCATAAGCGGCTGTTGCAAACTCAGACCCCCAAAGAGCCTGGGGTTGTGATCCCTGGATAACACATACCTCGAAGGTCATCTCTAACACGTTCCTGGGAATCTGCAGGATCTGTGTCTCACCCAGTTCTCCCGAAATGCAGATCCATGGGTTGGCGGTGAACATGGAGCCCCCCAGCTTCTTGCTTGGTACAATCAGGATATGGTACGGGATCACTGTGTGGGGGAAGCCACAAAGGCATTGAGGGGGATCAGGAATCCCTCCCATACCTGAAAGGGCCCTGACCTGCCTGCCCAGGAGTGCTGGCATGATTGCAGTCCCGCTGTACCGGCCCCAGCAGGACCCAGTCTCTCGCTGGCTTAGAATATTAGCCAATCCTACCCTCAGTCTCACTCCTCTCAGGGTTACCACCCAACCATCAAAGATCCAAGCCCATCTGCAGGCTCGGAGGCTAAGTAAATTTGTTCCTTAAATAATACCACCAACTCCACGTTGTACTGAATTGCTTTTCAGAGCACTTTTCAATCTATCGTCTTGTGAACTCTAATAACAATCTCCAGAGAGGTCCTACAATGCCTTTTCTGAGGCACTGAGAAGGAAATAATTTCCCCCGGGTCCCCTAAGTTCCAGTCCAGTACTGCTCCTCCTGCAGCCTACAACACTCATCTCTGAGAGGGAAGATGGGTGTCACATAGAAACAAGAGTCCATGCTGCTGAGGCTGCTGAGTCACCGGCCAAACAACCAGCCATGGGGCAGATTCAGAGACTAACCCCTAAGGAAAAGAGCATCCTGGTACCAAAGGAAGATGAGGCTCCAAAAGCCTTCTTTAGACCATACTGAATCCTCCTTCCTGACTCTGCAAACAGGGAGACAGGCCCACAGCAGGGGTCAACTCTGCTCACAGAAACCTAATGAGTTAGGGCAGAGCAGAGCCTGGACCCAAATCTCCCACCGCAACCTCGAGTTCTGTTACTTCAGCAAGAGTTGTTTTTCCCTGTGCGCTGGTCTGAAACCTTCTAGGATACGGAATCACTCTCTAAGCCCAAAACAAAAGGGAGATTTCTTTACAGGTGTGCAAAGAGGGCAGTGAACTTCACCACGCCACCCAACTCCACTCCACCTTCATCGCCTTAGGCTCCCAGAGCAGTGCCTAGGACAACAGTGACAACATGATGGCCAAAAAGACTGAGCTCCCCAGTTCAGAACAAGAATAAGAAGCTTCTGAGAAAAAAACAACCTCCACGGAGGGCAAATGCACCTCTCTCCTACAGAAGCAAAAGGCAAACTCAAAGTACACGTGACCGTCTTCTTCTAAAAAAGGGACAGTGAGCTAGCCTTAGGCAGGCCCAGGAAGACTGGCATTGAGAAGGCTTGTGGGGAGCACAGGGCTACTCACGGATAGTTGTGAAGACATTGGTGAAGCAAAAGTAATCGACGGCATTGAAAGAGAGGAGGTGATAGAGGAACTGCTCCTTCTCGTCGTCACAGCGCAGGAAGGCATAGCGCTTGTACAACTTTCTGTCGGAGAGGAGGCAATACATCAGTCCCCCAGCCAAAAGGAGGGGGAAGAGGCTAGAATTACTCAGTGCTGGAAGGAGACAGCTAAGGAAAGAATAAGATATCAAGCTTCAAGTTCTTTGGAGCCACCTAAAAAAGGAACAAAGCCAGCTAGAGGCCTAGAGGGAAAGTGACTGAAACTATAGCAGGAACAGCAAAACCAAACTCTGTGTCCAAGGATTGATGTCACTACAATGCAGTGTCAGAAGTCATGGGGTCTCCTTTCCTGAACTGAGGGCTGGAACTGTCACCCCTCAGGGATGGCACAGGCCCTCTCAGGCTTCTAGCTAGGGGCATCACCCAGTGTGTGGTGTGGGAGTAACGATGGCAGGAGGTCTGTGATCACCAATCATTAACAGGGCTAGCCTCAGACCCTCAGCAGACCTAAGACCCATGAGTCAAAACACCACTCTGAATGTGAATATAAGCCCAGGACAGCCTGAGGCAATAGAGGGTATGATCCAGGTCACAGGCAAGGAAAGCTGCATACATCATGTCCTTCCCCTTTTTTCAAACTTTCTTCCGTCCCCAGCCCCACCCCCACTTACTCATCAAAGGCCAACTCCTTTGTCTGACGTTGTAGACCCCCTGCAACAGCAATGATACCTTCCCCAAATAGAGGGAACATGAAGAGCCAAGTGCACAGGCCTTCAGCACAGAGAAACAAAAGAAGGCACTGTCCTGGTTGCCAAGACTGCAAGCACTGTGGCCAAAGAGGTATGGATTCAGTAAATCTGTGAAGTTTTACCTATAAGGTACACCCAAGAGAGTAATTCACCAACCAGGGCCTACTATGTGCAAGTGCTGGCGAGGGAACACCTATCCTCAAAGACAATGCAAGCGAACAAATCAGGGAGGGCCATGGTACGAGACTGCCCATAATGAGCTGCTGAACGAAAGGCTCTCTGTGGGAATTAAAGAGCCATGAGCTTCGATGGTCCTAGATGAGGAGAGGCATAAAGGACAGCATGAGTTTAGAGAGATGTTGCAGAAGAAAGAGGACAGGGTATGGAAACCAGTTTGGCTGGAGTTGGGGCTCAGGGAGATGACCAGTTAGCAATGAGGCTGAAAGGCTGGGCTATAGTCAAGTGAATGAAGGCCCTAAATAGGCTAAAGAGTTTGCAACTTGCCCTACAAGTAATGGGTTTCGGCAATTTACCCTAGAAGTAAAGGGAAAGCCACAGCGGGTTCCAGAAAGTGTAAATTTAGTGCATCGGAGAAGTGAAGCTAAGGCAGCAGCACTAGTAAGACGACAGGCGGAGGCGGAGGACAAAACATTGCGAGAAAGGCAGTTATGGTGAATCAATTCTGTGAAGCTTGCTTTCGCTCTCTCTGAGCTAGAGGTTAAGATATCTGAATGGAAATAAATGCAGGACTGAAGCGCAGAAGAAAAGCCAAAGCTACAGCTTCAGATGTGGAAGTCACTCGACGGGTAACAGAAGTCATGAGAACGGGTGAGATCACTAAGTGAGAGAAAGCGTGCATGCAGAGAACTTAGGACTGTGGAAGCCAACGCCCTGGAAAGGGTAGGGGGAGAGAGAGAACAGGATGGTGTAAGGCTATGGCAGCCATGCCAAGTGAGTTTCAAGGTAGAGGGGCTACTACACAGTATTAGTCACTGCAGGGAGGTCAAGGAGAAACAGTGTGAGCTCACTATTTAGAAGCTAACTTTTCCCCCTAGACCCTACAGCCCCCCTTACCCTGCCTTGACCTGACCCCCTCTCCAAGCTACAAACAGTTTTGGAGGCTACCTGGAAATACCAGAGACTCAGGAACATTCTATCAAGGTATACTCTCCAAGGCGGCCCACCACCTCCTGGCTGTGCAGCTACGCACACATTTCATGTGCCCACTGAACACCTGCTAGGTGCTAGGCAACACGCGCATTCATGCCCTCGATGAAAGCAAACTGTAATAAGCAGCAAGCAACGAGGTGATGATAATACAGCCCATCAGTGGTGAGAAGGTTTGAATAAATACTGTGACAAATGCTATGGGCGCTCAGGGGAAGAGTGAACCAAGTCTCTGAGGTGTCTAGACAAACTCTGGCAAAGAAAACTTCTGACCAGGCCCTGAAAGGACTACAGACATCCTGAGAAGGGTGAGTGGTATGATGTGGCTGGAGCGTTAGGCAGACTGAAGAGAAAGACGAGAGAGAGGAGAATGAAGGAATAAGTAGGTTTGATGAAGGGCCCCTTTTTTCTCCTTTACACCCCATCCAAAATGCAATCTGTGGCAGCAAAACTCATTTTCCACTCACTGGACTAGCACTGGGGCCAGAACATAAGGTGGAAAGTTTCTAGTACTGAGTAAATTCTGAGCTTATCTATACCTTTAAATGGGGCTACAGTTTAAAGAAACCAAAATGAGCCTCCTGACCAAGGTCTGTGTCCCGTTTGCTGCTGCCTGGGCCTTTAGGCGCATTCACACCCTAGACCTATCCACTATTCCAGGCTTCACAAAGTTCTTGTGCTTGACCACCTTTCAGATGCCTCCCTGTCCTCCTGCTGGCGACACCCACACTGGCCAGCAGGAAACACTCCTGCCCTATCCTGCTACAATGGCAAATTTTTTTTCCTCAGCCACACACAACTGTCCCCTAGAATCTTGTGTGCGAACACCTCCCTTCCCAACTCCAAGCTTACATGTTCACTTGTTCTTTTAGTTGTTCTCCCAATCTCCAAATTTTATCCCTAAGCCCTTCTGTCCCTATAGGAAATAAAATTTAAGTGCTTTAAGAATTGCTGTTTCACGACCTCTCAAAATGAGCTAACTTATCAAAGTTTTAAACCCAGTTCTTGCTGTGGTTTACATACACAGTAAACAATCTAAATCATTATATTTTTACTTTGAATAAAAACAGATTCTGCAGGTTTAATCAACTGGCTACACAAAATTTCCCCAAGGCCCACTCCTCTGTTTTATCATCCTTGGGAAAGTCAAATAATAAAGGACGCCATGAAAAGATGCCTAAGGAAATGCTAGACAAAATGCCCAACAGGCCTGCCGATGAAGAAAGAGCCACACATAGACAGGAGAAGTAGAGAGGTGGTGGCCCGAGAGGCAGACAAGGGGGTCAGTCCTCCTTCCCACTCCTCTTCTGGTAGCTAGGGTACAAAAAGAATGCAAAGAATATCAAACCCAGAGAAGGGAACCATAGGTTGAACGGCCCCTGGGAGTGTGAGAACCATGGAATTTCTCCTCTTTCTCTTTCTAGGTGGAAAGTGTGGAGGGAGGGGGCCTACGAGGGCCATCGGAAGCCCTTTTAAGCTCTAGGGAGACTCAGACAGGGTCCAGAGAGGAAAAGCAAGGACTGGGTTATTCTGGGCCGGCCCTGGCTTCAGAAGAGAACAAAAGAGATAAGGGAATATCTTAGAAGTTCTTTTCATTCCCTAATCCTTTCTTCTCCAGGACAGGAAAGAGACCAAGAAAATGCCCTGTGCCTAAGAGGTATGCAAGTCTCCTGAGTACAGTAAGGAGAGGGGAGCCCCAAACTCTGAGGTACCCAATAAGGACCCCACCCCTCTCACTACCTCTTTAAGAAAGCTATTGGGGACATGCAGATTGAGAAGGGAGGAAGGACAAACACAGCAGCATTGGTCTTCTATACTTAAAGACGGAGAAGAGGAAATGCTACAAAATCTTCACACGCAAGCTGAATTAGCTGAGTACAGCAGAAAGGAAATAGTGAATATTCTCCCTCCTCACTCAAGGGTTTCCAAACCCTCCCCACCATTCCTGGGAGCCTGGGTCTACTCCAGGTGGAATGGCCTTACTTGGTGAGCTCATGGTCTGAGAGAAGCTGCTTCAGGTGTCTGGAAAGTAATTTTTTTTCCATGGATAGTCGCACCCATGCTCTGGCTTTTCCCACATCAGTCTTGATCTCCCCGATGTTCTGGATGTGCCTGAAGGGAGAATGGGAAACAGGAGGTGGGGAGTGGGGTAGAAGAGGAACTCACTACTAATACCTCCCCCTGTAAAGCCAAGCAGGCCTGGTGAGACAATCCTATCCCATCCTGGTGAGAGTCCATCTCTTGTTCTCTAAATCCTGGGCTTCCATGTGGCTTTGCAGATAGGCTCGCCACAATTTGCAGGGGGCGGCAGGGGTGACAATACGGCTCTCAAAAAACCAGGCAAACCCTGGAGCCCTGTGGTACTTCGGTATAATTCTCCAAAAGCACCAGGAACCTCAACCGCTCGTACAGCTCCACGATTGCATCAAGAAGCACAAGACCAAAGACAAGGTCTTCCTGGTTAACGGAGATGCTGCGGAAGCCCACGTCACGGACACCCTGCTACTGAAGCAGACGCCTAAGGAGCAACTGAAAACAGGCTTTCAGTGGCTTATTATATATGAACCCAGACTGACCTCATGTCCTGAATGAGGGAGATTCTCAGGGGAGACATGACTGAGCTGGCATCAGACTTCCTCCGTTCTGAATCAAGAAGTATTCCTGGAACAAAAAAGCTGGTCACGTCCCAAGAGAGATCTGACTATCCAAAGAGCTGACTACCCAAATTTGTACAGGGACTACTTGGTAACACCTTGTGTTTCATGAATATTTGTTAAGTACTTGATAGGTATCAGATGGTGTACTTTTATACATATTATCTCATTTAATCCTCTAACAACTAGATAGTCAAGGAAGGTATTACAGAGAAGGGAACCAAAATTCAGAGAAGTTAAATGCTTTGCCCTAGTTACCAAGTGTCCAAGTCAGCACTAGAGGGAACACAAATCTTCTGGCTCCTAATCCAGCATGTTCTCATCAGGCAGCCACGGAAGCAGTATTTCCAGTTGGAGCTACTACTCCTGTCCTTTCTTGCCTCTAACTGGGCTACAAAAGAGCCAAGGGAATGCGTACAGCACGTGCTCCGCACGCTACAATACAAGCACACCTCAGTCTGCCGCGCTTTCACTTTACCGTGCTTCACAGATACCGCGTTTGTTTACAAACTGAAGGTCTACTGCAGCTCTGGGTCAAGCAAGTCCACTGGCATCATTTTTCTAACAGCATTTGCTCATTTCATGTCTCTGTGTCACATTTTGGTATATCTCACAATATTTCAAAATTTTTCATTATGATTATTATATTTGGCTTTTTCAGAAGATTTATTTGGGAGAGAGAGAGTGTGTGCACACACGAGCACATGCTCAAGTGCGGGGGAGGGGCAGAGGGCGAGGAAGTCCCAGGCAGACCGCGCTGAGTGCTGAGCCCAACACAGGGCTCCATCTCACGACCCATGAGACGACGAGCTGAGCCGAAACCAAGAACTGGACGCTTAACTGACCGGACCACCCAGGTACCCCCATTATTACTGTATTTGTTATAGTGATCTGTGATCCATGATTATGACTTGCTGATAGCTCGGATGGTTAGCAGTTTTTAGCTATAAAGTATTTTTTAATCAAGGTATAAACAGTTTTTAGACATAATGTTATTGCACATTTAACACACTATACTACAGTATAAATGTAACTTTTATATGCAATGGGAAACTAAATAATTCACCTGACTCACTTTATTGTGATATCCATTTTTTGTGGTAGTCTAGAACCAAACCCACAACATCTCTGAGGTATGCCTATATATTATCTTTATGTCTGGTCCAATACTTAAAACTTAGTATCTTCACCATGTAGCTGTTGAGAATTTTTGGCTATAGTCTATCCCTCAGCAGTAACTTTCTTCTATAGCCTTCCTGAGAAGACTTTTTGTTCCAATGTCCAGAAAGTGGACCAAAAAACTCCTTATCAGGCTACTTAGGGAGCTCTTACACCTGGTTTTCAGCCAACTATTCTCCCCACATTCAGTGCCAGCTGGGGTCAATTAGCTCAAGGGGAAAGAAACATTGAGTTTATGCTGATGTCTTTACTTCCATGTGAACTGATCTTCACCATTAGAATAAGAACATCCAAGAAGAGCAAACAACTTCTTGGCAGAGAGAGGAAAATGAAGGACGGTGCTAAGGGGAGATGCTGCCAAGAAGTACAGAAAAGAGGGGGACTGTCCTGGAAGGGGCACTGCAGAAGGAACACCAGACTAGGAGACAAGAGGCCTGGCTCCTAATCTGGCCTCTTCCATGAATGCAGTATGCGATCTTGAATAAATTCAACTCCTTTCTGGATCCCAGTTTCCTCCTCTTGTAAAATAAAGGGGCTGGACTAGATCATCTCCAAGGGTCCCTGCCAACTCTGATATTTTTATTAAATTAGAAATGGAAAACAAGGGGAGGCTGGGTGGCTCAGTTGGTTAAGCGTCTGCCTTCAGCTCAGGTTATGATCCTAGGGTCCTGGGATGGAGCCCCACACTGGGCTCTCCGCTCAGCAGAGAGCCTGCCTCTTCCTCGGCCTGCCGCTCTGCCTACTTGTGCTCACTCGTTCTCTAACAAATAAATAAATAAAGCTTAAAAAAAAAAAAATAGAAAAGAAGTGTTAAGGGATCATTCACACCAGGCCCTGACTCTGAGGAATTCCAAGGTAGGAC
The DNA here is from genome assembly GCF_017311325.1 of Ursus maritimus. Lineage (NCBI taxonomy): Eukaryota > Metazoa > Chordata > Mammalia > Carnivora > Ursidae > Ursus > Ursus maritimus. The sequence continues at coordinate 4,961,305 of NW_024424008.1, forward strand.
ACAGGCTCTCTTAACTGACAGATCATCTCAATGCCCATCTCTGAGGTATAAAACAAAAAACTCTGAAGACAACTTGCTTCAAACACAGGACACCAGTACCACACAAATTCATTAAAAGCCTAAATTCATTCTAAGACTGTCCTCTTGCTGACATAAATCTTCTATCTCATTCATCAAAAGGTACAGAAACAGGACGCCTGACCGGCTCAGTCAATAGGGCATGGAACTCTCAATCTTGGGGTCATGAGTTCAAGCCCCATGTTGGGCACAGAATTTACATTTAAAAAGGGTGGATACAGGGGCGCCTGGGTGGCACAGCGGTTAAGCGTCTGCCTTCGGCTCAGGGCGTGATCCCGGCGTTATGGGATCGGGCCCCACATCAGGCTCCTCCGCTATGAGCCTGCTTCTTCCTCTCCTACTCCCCCTGCTTGTGTTCCCTCTCTCGCTGGCTGTCTCTAGTCTCTATCTCTGTCAAATAAATAAATAAAATCTTAAAAAAAAAAAAAAAAAGGGTGGATACAGAAACGCATAATGAAAGCAAACACCATGGCTTTGGCACACTCTGTGGTTCAGAGAGCCGGGTAGCTTAATATTTAAAAAAGGAAACATTATACAGCAAAGGTTTCAATGACCTAGAATAGTCTACTGCAGACGATCACTCCAGTGGGGGATGGGAAAGTGGATGGAGGCGGTTCTCCCCAGTGGTGCAAAAACCATCTTACCTGAGGTACTGAGACTTCCTGATGTGAGTTTTCTCTGCCGGTTTTCCTGATAATGTAACAGGTGGGACCACAAGGCTGATTTCCCCTGGAACCAACACAAGGGAGAAACACCTATCAGTTTAGATATCAGAGGCCAAAGCATCCAGTGAACACAGTCACAGATAATTTTAGCATATAGATACGGGCTTTTACTCAAAAGTATCTGTACTATTTCCTTATCTCGATGTACACCCAGATGCAATGTATACAAATATATCACCCTATATAAAGAAAAATTTAAAAATATAAAGAAGAATGGAAAGGAACAGAAAAAGAGAAATGGTCCACCACTTCAAACAGGACATGGCCAAAAAGAGTCTGGACCAGCGGGTAAAAAAGAAAAAAGCAAACAACCTATCAACTTCTAAGCTGGTTAAAGGCCAGCTTGGGTAGAGCATGATGGCTTCTGTACAGAGGAGCTAATACCCCGTCTATAAGATTCTAGGACAGCTTCTGAATTTCCTAAAACACTTAAAGGCATTATTGCCCTTAGTGCAGGCTGAGAAGAATAAGCTGTCACTAAGAGGGGGATTTACTATTAAAGGTAAAAATGAAGAAGCCTGCAGGAGGGTAGGCTGGTCCTTAACTATAGTTAATATAACAGAACCTTAGCGTTTGGAAATGTAAGGAGTTGCAGTTTATTTGAGCTATGTAGTAATTTGTCATTTTACCAAGGCACCAATCTGATTAGCATTTGCAAGCCTGCTGTAACGGAGCCATTTGCCTAGGTGGTGAGTGGCCACCCAGCCACTGCTTCGCCTCTTTCTAGTCGTCCTGCAGAACACAGTGCCCCTTGTTATGTGACAAAAACTCTATCTTAGATTCATGCTTTATGCTTCTATATAGCTGATATAATGTAAATGTAGTATTATGCTTGTTTTAGTAGGAGGTTTTATTATAATAATTTTATAAATGACTTCAGTTCTGTATTTTGGAGAAGTGATAGTAACAACAATAGAAGCTACCCTGTCCTGGGACTTGCCACAAACTAAGCACTATGTTAAGTGTTCAAAATACAGTATTTTATTTAATGCTCTCAACAATCCCACAGGATGCACTATCCTCATTCTCTTTAGAAAAGAGCAAACTGAGCATCAGACAGATTAAGTAACTTGTAAAAGATCACACAGATAGTAAAGAGTGTTGGGATCAAGCTTCAATCTAATGTCAGAACCACTGCTCCCAATAATGACGCTATATAGACTGCTTGGAAGAGATCATTTAATTTATGAAGTTATACATTCTAAAGAAAATTTTATGCTCTCGGATGAATGTGAGGATTTAATGTCTGAAGATTTGCCCCTTGAGAATACTGAGGATCTATCTTGTTTCTATCCATTTGATAGATTTGGGGGGGGGGGGAAATCAAGCATTTGAATGGAAGAAAACCCTCATCTACAGATCAGCAGGCTGTTGACATGAACTCACTTTATGTTTGGATATCCTAAGATTTAACCAACTTAAAAAAAAGAGAGAGAGAAAGGAGAAAGGGGCACCTGGGTGGCTCAGTCAGTTAAGCGTCTGCCTTTGGCTCAGGTCATGATCCCAGGGTCCTGAGATCGAGTCCCGCATCAGGCTCCCTGTGGGAAGTCTGCTTCTCCCTCTCTCTCTGCGTACCCCCCACACTCGTGCTCTCTCTCACTCTGCTATCTCTCTCTCTCAAATAAATGAATCCTTTTTTTAAAAAAAAGGACTTAACCAGCTTAAAACAAAACCCAATTATCATAATGGTTTTTAAAAAAAAAAAAAACACGCAAGTTAAAACTAGAAAAGACTTATTTATTGAAAAACCAAATATTTTTTTAAATGATGTTCAACATTAATGAGACTTACAACTCCTACACACTACCTGCTATATTGATACAATATATGTGAAAGATAACACAAGAGCTTAAAATATTCATACTTTTTAAAATTTTTTTCCTTTTTTTTTTAAGATTTTATTTATTTATTTATTTGACATGGAGAGATAAAGAACATACAAGCAGGGGTAACAGGAGAGGGAGAAGCAGGCTCCCCTCCAAGCAAAGAGTCCGATGTGGGGCTCCATCCCAGGACCCTGGGATAATGACCTGAGCTGAAGGCAGACTCTTCAACCAACTGAGCCACCCTGGTGTCCCATATTCACACTCTTTGATTTAGTAATTCAGCTTCCAGAAATCTGTCCACCCCTCTACCAAAACAGTTAGAGTAGGCTCCTGAAAGGGCAGGGACTTTGGCTTACCCGTCACTGTGTCCCCAGAATCTAGAAAGACTAGAAAGGCAGGCTCCCTTAACAGACCTGTGTGGGTGTGACCTACACTAAATACAGCCAGTCACCAGAGAGCCCTCACATGCATTGCTGCTGAAGAGCCAAAGGCTAGAGGAGCACCAGCCTGCCATGCCAGAAGGACGCCCTGGCTCATGGTGATTTCACCGGAGAGAAAGCAAAGGCGGGAATGAGAGAGCAGCGGCTGGGCTGAAGCTTAGTGATAGGGCACTGAGGTCCTTCTAGTTCAGGAGATATGAATTATTCTTCCTCTTTTGCACAAAGACTGACTGAGACTGCAAGGTTCAGTTTAGCCTAACTACCCATTTGGGGTATTATACAGGGCTAGCAAGATATAGATTGCACCAGATTCTCTGAGGACATCACACAGAGGTAAGAAACAACCCATTTTCACTTACCCAAAGGGCAGCAGTTACAAAACGAGTATGAAAAGCCAACCTCACTTCTCATTGTTAGAATATACTAGAGAAGGATGCCCATCTCCTTGAAAAATGTCACTGAAAGCCAAAGAGAGTTGTGAGGATAACAGAACTTCTTATAAGGACTTGCTGAAAACAGCCCTGTATGCAGGCAGTCATGGCTAATGACAAAATTTAGGAAGCTAGAGCAAAAACTGCTGTTTGGGTTCTCTCTACTTTCTAAGTACATCAAATAGGTAGTTGATCAGTAAGGTGCCCTCAGAAGGCGGCAGTAAGATCACTCTCTGGGCGTGCGTTTGGTCACAATGTGGGTGACTGCAGGATCCTGCATAATCTGCATAATGGAGTCCAGGGAACCAGGTTACAGAAGTTTTGGACTAGAATATAACCGAAGAAGGTCTCACCAGGAGACAGGTGCTCTACACACACGCTAGCAAAGTGAAGGCCTAAGGAGAACATGCGGTAGAAACCCAACATAGATAGTCACAGTCAATCCGCAGCTGACCATGTATGTGTCCCTGAGGGTATAAACACCCTGCCAAAAAGCACCCTTGCTTCCCTCTGGTGACAATGTCAGTGCTTCACTTTTAGTGCTCCAAATGCACGATTCAGAACAGAATGGGACCTCGGTTGAAAAGTCCCCATTATTTTATATTAGTTTCTCACTAAACAAGTAGCCTCTATCAGGGGCACCTGGGTGGCGCAGTCGTTAAGTGTCTGCCTTCGGCTCAGGGCGTGATCCCGGCGTTCTGGGATCGAGCCCCACATCAGGCTCCTCCGCTGGGAGCCTGCTTCCTCCTCTCCCACTCCCCCTGCCTGTGTTCCCTCTCTCTCGCTGCCTGTCTCTCTCTCTGTCAAATAAACAAATAAAATCTTTGGGAGGGGGGGAACAAGTAGCCTCTATCTATCCAAACTGAGAAGGGACTCAAATGGGCTCCAAAAAACATTCCTCATGCTATGAGAATTTTTACAGAATATGGCTGCAAAGCCTCAGAGGATAGGTTTAGAACATGTGGTGATATGGTATTATTTCTTAAAATGCAGGAGAAGGCTCACTAACTCTCTAAAAATTTTTATGCCAAAAATTAGAAAGTTTTGGGGGGCATTCATTTTACCAAAAAGCTAAAGAGCTCAACTATAAGCGTCAGCCTCGCTCAGCTTAAAGGAAAACGATAAAATGATTATGTTTATTCTACTCATTTGTTATACAGAAAAGGAAAGAAACAAATTCTTCATGTAGAGACTTCCAAAATAGCCATCGTATGTTATATACCTACCACATGCCAGGTATTTATTTATTTATTTATTTATTTAAAGATTTTATTTATTTATTTGACAGAGATAGAGACAGCCAGCGAGAGAGGGAACACAAGCAGGGGGAGTGGGAGAGGAAGAAGCAGGCTCATAGCGGAGGAGCCCGATGTGGGACTCGATCCTGGAACGCCGGGATCACGCCCTGAGCCAAAGGCAGGCGCTTTTAACGACTGCGCTACCCAGGCGCCCCCAGGTATTTATTTTTATTACGTCTAATTATCATAACCCTCAAAGGTAGATTTGATTAATTCCAGTAATATGGATAACGAAAATGAGATTCAAAAATCACAAATTACTGGAAGTTATCCAGCAGAGCTAGGATTCCCAGTCTTTCTGACTCCAAAGCCCACAGTATTGCTATTATACTACAGGATTCTCAAAATTTTAGGAATGTGATACACAATTTTTAGCATTTTAAAAAATTTATAACCATACTGCTGTTTACAATACTGAAAAACCAGACATAGTAACCTAAATGACTAGTAATAAAGGATTGATTCAAACATGGAAAATACATACAATGGATACAGTAGTAAAACTGAGATCTGAGAAGAGTAATAACCACAAACATTTACAGAGCACCTCCCAAATTCCAGGCTGTGAGTTTAGTGCTTCACCTAAACTCTATTAGCAAACCCTCACAGGAATCCTATGGAGGTGGGTACTTCAAAAAGTCCACCATATATAGGATGAAAGAAGCTTAGCAAAACTAGGTATCTTGATCAGTTTTATAAAGTTATTAAGTAGGAACCAAACCCAGGTCTGATTCATAGCCTGAGCACTTAAATACCATGGTATCACCTAAATAGTTAAGGACATGGAAAAAATATTATAACCAAGTTATAAAACATTATGTACATATGATCCCATCTAGATTTTTAAAAAGTTTTACTGAGATATAATTCACATTACCATAAAATTCACACTTACAAAGTATACGATTTTCTGTTACAAAAAAAATCTGGTTTTTAGTACGTTCACAGAGTTGTACCACCATCACCACTATCTAATTTTAGGGCATTGTCATCACCCAAAAGGAAACCCCATACCCATTATCAGTCACACCCTATTCCTCCTTCCCTCCCATTTCTGACATCTCCTAATCTGCCTTCTGTCTATGGATTTGCCTACTCTGGACATTTTATATAAATGAGATCACACAATATGCGGTCTTTTGTGACTGGCTTCTTTCACTTACTGTGTTGAAACATGTATCATCCCTCATTCCTTTTACTGCTGAACTAAATTCCATTGTACAGATACACCACATTTACTGTATCTATTCATCAACTGATGGACATTTGGGTTGTTCTATTTCTGGCCTATTAGAGATAATGCTGCTATGAACATTTGTGTAAATGTTTTTATACAGACATAGGTCTCCATTTAACTTGAGTACACGGCTACAAGTGGAGTCGCTGCGTCATGTAACACTATGTTTAACATTCTGAAGAACTGCCAGACTATGCTCCAAAGTGGCTACACCATCTTACATTCCCATCAGCAATGTGCGAAGGTTCTAATTTCTCTAGATCCTTACTAAACTTGTTATTGTCTGTCTTTTTAATTTTAGTTACCCTAGTGGATGAGAAAAAGTATCTCACTGTGGTTGGATTTTTAAATATCCACGGTATACGGGTACACCATGCACAAACAAATGTTTCGAAGGACAGATACGGTAGACTGTCTCTATACCCGTGACAATGGCACTCCAGAAGGGCAGAGATCTTGGTCTGTTTTGTTCACTAAGTATCTCAAGTGCCTTCAACAACAATGCCTGGCACACGGTCAGCCCTCAATAAATACTTGCTGGATACTTACATGTGTTTTCTAATTTAGTCATATTAAAACTGCTTTTTAAAAAAAAAAAAAGATTTATTTACTTTGGAGAGAGAACACGAGTGGAGAGAGGGGCAGAGGGAGAGAATCTCAAGCAGATTCCCTGCTGAGCACAGAGCCCATTGCAGGGCTCCACCTCTCTGAGATCTCATGGGGCACGACCCATGAAATCATGACCTGAGCTGAAATCACGAGTTGGGTGCTTAACCGACTGTGCCACCAGGTGCCCCAAAACTGCTTTTGAAAAGATTTCAAGTTCCTTTCAAATTTAAAAATGCGTAAAAGTAAAAGTTGTCCATCGTGACTAGCTAGTCAAAATAGAGTATTTTGAAATAAGGAAATTCTCTGGTACTAAGCAATAAAAATCAAACTTACTCAATTTCCCACAGTCCTTTCTCAAATCTTTAGACAGTTAAGCTAACTGTATATAAAAGAAATGTTAATGACAGACCTTTTCCCACTGGGAATGTACAATTAGTGAAGAACCCTTAGAGTACATTTGATACTTATGAGCTCCAAGTTCTCTCTTTCTTTTGTGTCCCATCTCCGGACCAGGGCCAGCTGCCAAAAAGGATCTATCAGTTTGGCCGTTTGCTCTACTTACAATAAGGAAGATGCTACTCTAAAAATGTCTAACAAACACACAGAGATTCATTTAGCATATATTTAAAGAAAAGAATTTGGATCACATTTATTACTTATTTGTTTGCTTAGCTATTTCAAGTCTCACGTCACACGTGGCATGCACCATTTTTCAAAGGCAGCCAGCTGGAAGAGTGTGGGAAAGCTAGTAAGTGAAAAGGGAAAGACAGTTTGCTCAGCAAGGAGTCTAGACATTCCTTACCTGCTTTACTTGTAGCCCATGACTCCAGATCCTCTCTAGGAGGTCGCAAAGGCTGGCAATCAAGGTGTTCTCCTCCACCCCTGTGATGTTCACCTCTCCATGCCCTAGCTCCACCGCCTCGCGGCCCATCTTCTCCACCAGCATCCTCTTGGTCTACAAGGAATCAGTCAGCAGGATTAGATAACCACAGTGAGCAGGATCACATGCAACTGGAGGGGCCTGTGGTGACCCGCACAGCACATCTGAGTAAGACAGATGAGTAAGACAAAGAGACATAAAGTATATTTATTCCCCATCATATAGGTCAGGCTCTGGTGGAGTGCATTCTTTAAAAGTTCAGTTACAAAGATAAGAACAGAGCAATCACGGTATGACCCTGGGCAAGTGATGCCATCACTGGATTAATTTTTTTGCATTTATGAGATGAAAAGAGTTGAAGAAAACCCTTTGGTCACGGTCACTTCTGACATTCTCCCTTTCTCACTGTTTAACTGATCTTACCAAACAAACCTGCAAGCTAGGCTAGAAATACATCTAAAGTACTTGTCAAGGGGATCAAAAATCATGCACAGGGGCGCCTGGGTGGCACAGAGGTTAAGCGTCTGCCTTCGGCTCAGGGTGTGATCCCAGGGTCCTGGGACTGAGCCCCTCATCAGGCTCCTCCGCTGGGAGCCTGCTTCTTCCTCTCCCACTCCCCCTGCTTGTGTTCCCTCTCTCGCTGGCTGTCTCTATCTCTGTCGAATAAATAAATAAAATCTTAAAAAAAAATTATGCACAAATAATTCACTTTTGTTTTTTCTTTCGATATTTTATTTAAATTCAGGTTAGTTCCCACATAGTGTAGTATTAGTTTCAGGGGCAGAATTTAGTGATTTATCAGTTGCATATAACACCCAGTGCTCATTACCTCAAGTGCCCTCCTTAACACCAATCTCCCAATTACCCCATCCTCCCACCTACCTCCCCTCCAGCAACCTTCAGTTTGTTCCCTATAGTTAAGAGTCTCTTAAGGTTTGCCTCCGCCTCTGTCTTTATTTTACTTTTCCTTCCCTTCCCCTATGTTCATCTGTTTTGTTCTTAAATTCCACATATGAGTGAAATCATATATTTATCTTTCTCTGACTGATTTCACTTAGCATAATATACTCTAGTTCCATCCATGCTGTTGCAAAAGGCTGAGTAATATTCTATTGTACATATATATATATACCATATCTTTTTAAAAAATATTTTATTTATTTGTCAGAGAGACAGCACAAGTAAGGGGAGCGGCAGGCAGAGGGAGAAGCAGGCTCCCCGCTGAGGAAGGAGCCCAATGAGGGACTTGGTCCCAGGACCCGGGATCATGACCTGAGCCGAAGGCAGACACTTAACCGACTGAGCCACCCAGGCGTCCCTACACCACATCTTCTCTAACCATTCATCAGTTGATAGACATCTGGGCTCTTTCCATAATTTGGGGTGCGTGTGCCCCTTCAAATCAGCACTTGGGGTGCATGTGCCTCTTCGAATGACCATTTTTGTATTCTTTGGATAAATATCCAGTAGCGCTATTGCTGAGTCACACGGTAGTTCTATTTTTAACTTTTTGAGGAACCTCCATACCGTTTTCCAGAGCGGCTGCACCAGTTTGCATTCCCAGCAACAGTGTAAGAGGGTTTCCCTTTCTCTGCATCCTCACCAACACCTGTTGTTTCCTGAGTTGTTACTTTTAGCCATTCTGACCAGTGGGAGGTGGTATCTCATTGTGGTTTTGATTTCCCTGATGCTGAGTGATGTTGAGCATTTTTTCATGTGTCTGTTAGCCTTTAATAGGTCTTCTTTGGAGAAATGTCTGTTCATGTCTTCTGCCCATTTAACAACTGGATTATTTGGTTTTTGAGTGTTGAGTTTGAGAAGTTCTTTATAGATTTTGAATAGTAGCCCTTTATCTGATGTCATTTGCAAATATCTTCTCCCATTCCGTGGGTTGCCTTTAAGTTTTGTTGGTTGTTTCCTTTGCTCTGCAGAAGCTTTTTATCTTGATGAAGTCCCAGGATAATTCATTTTTGCTTCTGTTTCCTTGCCTCTGGAGACGTGTCAAGTAAGAAGTTGCTGCGTCCGAGGTCAAAGTGGTTGCTGCCTGTGTTCTCCTCTAGGATTTTGAGGCATTACCGTCTCACATTTAGGTCTTTCATCCATTTTGAATTTATTTTTGTGTATGGTGTAAGAAAGCAGTCCCGTTTCATTCTTCTGCCTGTGGCTGTCCAATTTTCCCAACACCATTTGTTGAAGAGTCTGTCTTTTTTCCATTGGATATTGTTTCCTGCTTTGTCGAAGATGAGTTGACCAAAGAGTTGAGGGTCCATTTCTGGGTTCTCTATTCTGTTCCACTGATCCATGTGTCTGTTGTTGTGCCAGTACCATGCTGTCTGGATGATTACAGCTTTGCAGTACAGCGTGAAGTCTGGGATTGTGATGCCTCCCGCTTTGCTCTTCTTTTTCAACATTACTTTAGCTATTCGTGTTCTTTTCTGGCTCCATACAAATTTTAGGACTGTTTGTTCTGAGTCTGTGAAAAATGGTGGCGTTATTTTGATTGCAATCGTATTGAGTGTGTGGACTGCTTTGGGAAGTATAGACATTTTAACAATATTTGTTCTTCCAATCCATGAGTATGGAATGTTTTTCCATTTCTTTGTGTCTTCAATTTCTTTCATAAGTGTTCTATAGTTTCCAGAATAATTTACTTTCAAGTAAAAATTTTCAAATGCTTGTTATAGAACAAAAATAAAAAAACACACACTGTGTAATGATAATTTCAACTATGTGCCAGGCACTATATTAGACACTGCAACTCTATGAGAGAAGTATCATTATTGTTCCCAACTTATTAATAAGGAAATTGAGGTCAGAGAACTTAAGGAACTTGCCAAAACCACACAGAAAAAAGTAGCAGATCTGGCCTCTGAATCTAACTCTGCCCGAATACTGAGCTCAAGTACTTAACTAATATTTAATTCTGTTATGAATCTGTGACATATAAAAATCTAAAGAGCAAGAAAAAAAATCACCCCAAATTCTGCCTTTAAGAAGCAACAATTCTTAATACCGTGGCATATTTTTTCCAGTGTTGTTATTTTTAAAGCTTTTATTATAAAAATAGATCTCATAATCATGTATTATGTGCATGTGTGTGTGAGATATACACACACACTATTATAACCATCACCCAAGTTAAGAAATAAAACATTGCCCATGTGTCCTCTCTAATCACCTTTCCACTCTGGAAATGACCAGTATCCTGACCTACACAATAGAACTACAGAAAAGCAAGGAAATACTTGTCACCTATATTTGTGTTGCTAAACAAGGTAGTTTAGTGTTGCCTACATGTTTTCTTTTGTGATTTGCTTTATCATTTAACTTTATGTTTGTGAAATTCACACACACTGATGGGTATAACTGTTATCCACGTCCATCAGTATATGCCATTCCATCATATGAATATACTACAATTTATTTATTGATTCTCCTACTGATTGACATTTGGGTTGCTTCCTGTTTGGGATACTACAAGAATGCTGCTATAAGGGCGCCTGGGTGGCTCAGTTGGTTAAGCACCTGCCTTCGGCTCAGGTCATGATCCCAGGGTCCTGGGATCAAGCCCTGCATTGGGTTCCCTGATCAGCGGGGAGCCTGCTTGTCCCTCTCCCTCTGCCTGCCATTCCCCCTGCTTGTGCTCTCTTTCTGGCAATTGATAAACTTAAAAAATCTTAAAAAAAAAAAAACAAAAAACAAAACAAAACAACAACAACAAAACAATGCTGCTATAAGCTACTTGTACAGACCTCCTGGATCACACTGCAAAGGTTTCTTTAGGGAATATATCCAGGAGAAGAATACTAGATAATGTATGCTGTTCTCCAAAGTAGCCACACTAATCTCCACGTCCAGCCGTACAAGAGTTCCTGTTGCTCCACAAGCCAAGCAACATCTGGCAGTGCTAGACTGATTACTGTTATTTCTTCAATTCTAATATGCACATTATTTTACATATTAACATCTCTTAAATTGGGATGTATTTCATAATCATTGTTGACCAGACAGTGAACATAAGGAAGTTGTCACTGCCTGGACATGCATCTCAAAACTTGAGAATGAATGTCAGCAGCTTGGTAAACAAGTCTGAGAGACAAAAGAGAAGGCTTCTTTCAAGCAAGGCAGCATCACCAATGTTCTTGATAGCAGAAAAGACAATATTATGTGGAAAATAAAAATATCAATGACTCAGAGTGAGCTGATAGAAGCTGCTTTTAAAACCCCTGAATTCAAAATACCAGTACTGATATATCCACCCAATTTGTACCTGTAATGATTTCTTCTGTAAGGGAAATATATATTTGATTTCATCCTATAAATGACCACCACTTACAAGCTGCAAATGCAGGAAAATCTTTTTTTTTTTTTCCCACTGATGAATAAACAGGATGTAGTAGAGACCAAGTTATGTGAATTGTCCTAAAAAGCATGGTATACCGATTTGGTTGAAAGGCTGTATTTTATTAGAAATTACATTCATAGGCAACCCTCTTGGGTCCCCTCCCTCTTCGGGAGCTTTGTACTCTCAATAAGCTTTGCTTTACTATCACTCAATAAACTTTGCTTTGCTGCCCACTAAGAAAAAGAAAAGAAGGAAAGAAAGAGAGAAAAAAAGAAAAGAAATTACACTCATAACTAAAACATTAAAAATTAAGAACGGCTATATTTTGGAAACACCTGGGTGGCTCAGTCAGTTAAGCACCCAGCTCTTGATTTCAGCTCAGGTCATGATCCAAGCCCCACGTAGGGCTCCCCATTCAGTGGGGAGTCTGCTTCTCCTTTGCCCTTCCCCCTTCTCACACACACACTCTCCCTCTCTCTCTCTCTCTCTCTGGTAAATAAGTAAATCTTTAAAAAAAAAAAAAAAAGAGTGGCTCTGTTTTGATCCAACAGTCCTACTTCTGAGTATATCTCCAAAAGAACTGAAATCAGAATCTCAAAGAGCTATCTGCACCTCGTGATCACTGCCCCATTATTCACGGTAGCCAAGACACGGAAACAATTCAAGCGTTCATCAACAGATACACGAATAAACTAACTGTGGTACAGATATACAACAGAATATTACTATACAAAAGAATATTATTCAGCCTTTAAAAAGAAAGAAATCCTGCCATTTGCAGCAACATGGATGAACCAAGAGGACATTATGCTACGTAAAATAAGCTAGTCACAAAAGGGCAAATACCCCACGATTCCACTATATGAGATACCTAAAAGAGTTAAACTCACAGAAGCAAACAGAACAATGGTTGCCAGGAGAGGGGAAAGCGGGAAATAGGGACCTGTTGCTCTGTAGGTATGAAGTTTCAGTATGTAAGGTGAATAGTTTTAGAGGTCTGCTGATCAACATAGCACCTATTTTTATTTTAATTCTAATATAGTTAACATATAGTTATATTAGTATTAGGTGTACAATACAGTGATTCAACAATTCTATATATTACTCAGTACTCATCACAAAACCATGATGTTAGTTAAAGCCAGCTCTTTGCCTACTCTGCCTAAACCAGTGCAGTAACCATGCTGAATTGGTCTTGCTTATTTTTTTTTTTAAGTTTTTATTTATTTACCTGTCAGACAGACAGAGAGAGAGAGAGAGAGAGAGAGAGCGTGCACATAAGCAGGGAGAGCAGCAGGCAGAGGGAGAAGCAGGCTCCCCAGTGAACAAGGAGCCTCACGTGGGACTCAATCCCAGAACCCTGGGATCATGACCTGAGCCGAGGGCAGACATTTACCCGACTGAGCCACCTGATGAGCGCCCCATCACTTTATTTTTTTTTTTTAAAGATTTTATTTATTTATTTGACAGAGAGACAGCCAGTGAGAGAAGGAACACAAGCAGGGGGAGTGGGAGAGGAAGAAGCAGGCTCCCAGCGGAGGAGCCTGATGTGGGGCTCGATCCCAGAACGCCAGGATCACGCCCTGAGCCGAAGGCAGACGCTTAACGACTGCACTACCCAGGCACCCCCACTTTATTTCTTCTTATATTTAATTTTTTATTTTAATTCCAGTATAATTAACATGTAGTGTTATATTAGTCTCAGGTGTATAATATAGTGATTCAACAGTTCCATAATATTACTCAGTGCTCATCAAGATAAGTGCACTCCTTAATCCCCCTCACCTATTTCACCCATCCCCCACCCACTGCCCCTCTCATAACCATCAGTTTGTTCTCTACAGTTAAGAGTCTGTTTTTTGGTTTGTCTCTTTGCTTTGTTCATTTCTTTCTTATGTTCAACATATGAGTGAAATCGTCATATTTGTTTTTTGCTGACTTATTTTATTTAGCATTATACCCTCTAGATGCATTCATGTTGCAAACAGCAAGATTCCATTCTTTTTTCTGACTAATATTCCTATACATATACACCACTTCTTCTTTATCCATTCATCAATCGATGGACACTTGGGCTGCTTCCACAATTTGGCTATTGTAAATAATGCTATTATAAACATATGGGTGTATGTGTCTTTTTGAATTAGTGTTTTTGTATTCTCTGAGTAAATATCCAGTAGTACAACTGCTGGGATACAGGGTTGTTCTATTTTGAATTTTTTGAGGAACACGCATACTAATTTCCACCATGGCTGCACCAGTTTGCATTCTCACCAACAGTGCACAAGGGGTCCTTTTTCTCTAACATCCTTGTTTTTTGTTTTTTTTTTAAAGATTTTATTTATTTATTTGACAGAGAGAGACAGCCAGCGAGAGAGGGAACACAAGCAGGGGGAGTGGGAGAGGAAGAAGCAGGCGCCCAGTGGAGGAGCCTGATGTGGGGCTTGATCCCAGAACGAACACCGGGATCACGCCCTGAGCTGAAGGCAGACGCTTAACGACTGAGCCACCCAGGAGCCCCTCTACCATCCTTGTTAACACTTGTTGTTTCTTGTGTTTTTGATTTTAGCCATTCTGACAGCTGTGAGGTGATATCTCGTTGTGGTTTTGATTTGCATTTCACTGATGATGACTATCTTTTCATGTGTCTGTTGGCCAGCTCTATGTCGTCTCTGGAGAAATGTCTGTTCATGTCTTCTGCCCATTTTTAATTAGATTATTTGTTTTACAGGTATTGAGTTGTATAAGTTCTTTATATATTTTGGATACTAACCCTTTATCAGATATGTCATTTGAAAATATCTTCTCTCATTCGGTAGGTTGCCTCTAGTTTTGTTTATTATTTCCTTGCTGTGCAGAAGCTTTTTATTTTGATGAAGTCCCAACAGTTTTTTGCTTTTGTTTACCTTACCTCAAGAGACATATCTAGAAAAATGTTGCTATGGCTGGTGTCAGAGACATTACTGCCTGTGCTCTCTTCTAGGTTTTTTATGGTTTCAGGTTTCACATTTAGATCCTTAATTCATTTTGAGTTTATTTTTGTGTATGGTGTAAGAAAGTGGTCTAGTTTCATTCTTTTGCATGTAGCTGTCCAGTTTTCCCAAAACCATTTGTTAAAGAAAAGGTCTTTTTCCCATTGCATATTCCTGCCTCCTTTGTCAAAGATTAATTGACCAAATAATCATGGGTTTATTTCTGGACCCTACTCTGTTCCACTGACCTAAGTGTCTATTTTTAAACATAGCATCTATTATTAACAATAGATTATTGTGTACTTTAAAATATGTTAAGAGAATAGATCTCATGTTAAGTGTACTTATCACAGAAACAAACAAAACCCACAAAACAACATAAGGAAGTTTTTGGAAGTGACAGATATGTTTAGCATCTTGACTATGGTGATGGTATCATGGGTGTATGCATATGTCCAACTTGTCAAAATGTGTACATTAAAATATGTGTGTAGGGGCACCTGGGTGGCTCCGTCGGTTAAGCAACCCGACCTGATCTCAGCTCAGGTCTTGATCTCAGTGGGCGTGGAGTCTACTTAAAAAAGAAAACTATGTGTGCAATTTTTTGTATATCAAGTATACCTCAATAAAGCTTAAAAATATTACTGTCTGTAGAATTGAGAAAAACATCCCCAAAATAAGCTTAAACTGAACAACACACTTTGGCCTGGCACACAGTTGGCACCCAGTAAATTCCTGTGTCTAAATAATGATATTACTGCTGTCAAATTAAAACAGGCAAAAACATTTTCATGTGTGTAAGACTAATCTGTTGAAGACAATTCAACTACAAGGATTTCATGTAAGCAATGGAAGATGTCTAAAATTGAAAACTACATCCATCTCTCAGTTTTAAAAAATACATGTTAAGACCAAGCGAAGTGTGCTTGCTCTCCGGGAAAGGTGTATTTACTTAAAACAAATACACCTAATTCCATGTTAACAGGATCTTAAAATCAGTACTATTTCATTATATTAACAATATTTTCAAAACCAAGAAAGAGTGGTCAGAGCCCAGATGTGGTCTCCCCTTGGCCACCAAGGAAAAGAGCACACATACACGAGCAACCATGGCTCACCTTGTTGCGGCATTCCTTCAGCAGGCCCTCTACAAACTTCCAGTTGGTTTGAGCAATCACTGATGGGGAGAGGTTGGACAGTTTGGGTTGGCGGATGGTACTGCCCATATTCCTGGCTTCCTGGATGTACTTCTACAGCAAACAGAAAAATCAAAGGCTCTTTGGATCTACGCACACAAACCACAGGTAACCAGTACTAATGAGAGCCTGAAGAGGGCACTACTATCACCCCACACTTTCTCACTGTCTCTTATGCTTACATTTGGGGGTGGAAAGCTTAAAATGCAACTCCTACAGCAAAAAGAAAAACTAAGACAATATGATGAGTTTTCTCTGATGTAAGACATTCCACGTGTACTGTAATTACCTTTGCTTGAATAACAGAAGAGGTAAAGAACACATAGCTAACACAAGGCTGCAGCATGTGCAGCTCAGTGTACAAACCCACCCAAATTTCAGAGTACTAATGAGAAACTCATTTTCTCCACCCCGCTGCGAGGAGTTTAACTCTTCAGCCCGTATCAAAAATATCTACCTTTACTATCATGAGTATAGCCTTGTGAAATTAGGGCCTGGAAAATAAGAGTGCACATTAAAAACAACAACCACATTTTCTGTTTCTCTACAATGTGCTGGTGATTCTCCATATGCTATTTGTTTTAACACAGAGCTCACATCAATTCAGTGAACTGCACACTGCCTTCCTCTCAGTATCAAAAGTTTGCAACCAATATTTTTACCCTAGACTTTATTCCAGTCGTACAATTCTGTCCATTCTACCTTCTGGTCCTCAGTCTGCCCCTCCTACCAACCCCCAACGTTGGGCTTCAATTCCTTCACCTGGACTACTGCTATCTGCCTCCTAGTTTGTTACCTACCTCCTGAACCTCTTTACTCCAAAGTATTCTGTCCACTGCCTCCATTACACAACAACTACCAAGCGTTTGATCCCCCATTTCCTCTACTCGAATGCTCTTCTTTGTCTCTCACAATCCCTTCATCCTCTAAAACTTGAAGAGATGACGGCTCCCTCAGTCTTGTTTGAATACTACCCAGGCAGAATCAAGCTCTGATAATCAGAGCTCACACACTGGCCTGCCTCCCATATGGCCCTTTCAAAAGACTATTCTAAAGTTATTTGAGTATCTTTGTTCCCTTAAAAAACTGGTATTCCCTGAGGACAAGCCTACCTCCTGTCATCTTTATATTTCGAAGTGCTTACTACAGTGATTTGACCAAGAAAACATGCTCAATAAACACTGCTGAAAAACGTAATAAGGAGGTGAGGTGGAAGACCCAGGGGAGACTTCTAAAATAACACCAAACCCCAAATCCCTTATGCCACCTTCACAAAAAGTCTAAGCACTTTCATATTCTGTAAATCAGCAGTCAAAAATTCATAACCATACCTTGCAATTCTAATTTATTCCTTTAAAAAACAGCAAAGACAAAATGGTTATTTGTTTTCCCATTCACTGAGGTGTCAGACACATATGAAAACAATATGCTTTAACAGGTTTTAAATGTATAAAATGTGGGGCGCCCGTGTGGCACAGCGGTTAAGTGACTGCCTTCGGCTCAGGGCGTGATCTCGGCGTTATGGGATCGAGCCCCACATCAGGCTCCTCTGCTATGAGCCTGCTTCTTCCTCTCCCACTCCCCCTGCTTGTGTTCCCTCTCTCGCTGGCTGTCTCTATCTCTGTCGAATAAATAAATAAAATCTTTAAAAAAAAAAAAAAATAAATGTATAAAATGTAAATTGCAGGGTCTTTTCTCAAAAAGAAGTTCCTGAAATGGGAATCTGAAGATGAAGCTCCATTTTTACAACTTCTCTGCAACTAAGTAAGGCAGAGTCTCCATCCTGAGGTTAAAGGACTAGAAACTTCACTGGAAACAACTTACAGTAGAGCTAAGAAACTCAGCTGGTAAACTCAGGAGGTCAATTCAGGGTTCCCTAATTCCCAGGCACCTCATGATAACATTTCTCTTTTTTGTTCCTCTAACAAAAAAAAAGTCAATATTATCTGTTTTAAATTAAGATACATACAAAATAGAAGAAAAGCCTCCCACTCCCCAGTTTCAGAGATTCAAAGTATTAACCCAGGTCCAGCTTTTCTTCCTTCTCACTCTAACACAATTAACTTCTTTACTACCATACTACACACACAAAAAGTCCCACAAATTTTAAAAGTACTCTCTTAAATTTCAGACTCTTATCTTCGGAGATTCCTATCACACTCCCCAGAGAGTATCAAACATGACTGAGTACTGAAAGGACAGTGAAAGGCTTTTGTCTTAAGCACGGACATCATTCCTAATGGGACTCCAAACAGGGCGTGGCTCAGGGAGAGGATCCACACCGTTAATAGCCAGCTGTCCCTTGCAGAACATCGTACATTCTGGATTTGTCATAACCAGGCCCAGTATCAGGTAGCAGGAACTAATCCTAATGTTAACCCTTCTTTATAGGGAGCGGTCATTGCTAGGATATCTGAATTAGACCAGGGGCCAAGGAAATGGGAAAGAGAAGGAGAGTGTAAAATACTCATAGTGTCACTGTTTGTCACTCTTCAGGAGGCTTACCTCTCTCTGGTCATTATCTAAACGCAGGTGTTCTGTGTGCTGCTTCTGCCGATCTTTCCGCCTCCACTGGGCAGGGGCATTCCTTTTTGTCCACCTGACAGAATCCAAGCAGGCAAATTACGAACATCTCAGTGAGAAAGAAAGGTCAAGTTACTGACAGGAAAGAACCTGAACGTCTAGAGAACAACACTGGGCATGGGAAAACCACCAAAAAGCCACCAGAGATAGCTCAGAGACCTGGAGGAAAAGGAGCTTAGACCCCAGTGACTGGGAAGGAACAACTCCCCAAGGAACACAGACATACCTCTCTTAAAACATGTACAAAAACTTCACAGGCAGACCCAAAACTATACTCATTCAACTCTGTCTAGGCTTTGATACACTCATCTCCAAAAGTAACGAAAAAAGAGCAACCCTGCTAAAGTAATTACTTTCAGTTCAGACTGCAATTATTTCAACTACCACTCACTGAAGACACAATGCTAGCTAGGTGTGGGATGGGATTTAGTTGAGGGATGGTTGCAACCTATCTGCAGCCTGGCTTTCTGCAGCTTCTGGGCATGTGGGGCTATCCCATTTGCAGAGGAGAGACGGGAAATAATTATACTTTGTCACCTGTATTCTTGTTCAAACAAGTGAACAACCTGACAGTCTGGGTCTTTTCCATATTTGCTTTACAAAATTCCAGGGGTCTTCTATCAGCTCAGGAACAGATACTGGATAACCCTTACCACCTGTGGTTAGGGAGCTAGATCAGGAAATCCTTGGGGTTGACTCACTTGTTGCTGGCTGGCCCAGTGGAAAGTACATCAGACTGCAACTTAGGGAAAAAGCCCGGCTCATACTTCCCTTGTCCAATCTTCATGTCAAGTAAATGGGGGTGAATCGCAGTATGGTCAATTTTTGCCAGACGCAGTTCAATTGCTTTTTCTGGATGAGAACAACAAAAATAAGCCAAATACTCTTTTAAAATATACCATATTTTAGGCCATAAAATAAGCCTCAATACATTTAAGATCATTTGAATCATATAAAATATGTCCTCTGACCACAATAATCAATAACAACATCTTAATACTAAATAACACACTTCCATATAAAACTCATAAGTCAAAAAGAAATCAAAAGAGAAATAATGTATTCTGAAACTGAATAAAGATGAAAACACAAAATATCAGCATATGTCATTAAAATATTACTCGAAAGGAGATTTACAGCACTAAAGGCCTATTTTAGAAAAGAAAGGTCTCAAACTAATGACCTCAGCTTCCACCTTAAGAAGCCAGAAAAAGACAAGGAAATTAAATCCAGAGCAAATACAAGAAAGGAAATAATAAAGGCCAGAGCAAAATCAATGAAATAGCAAACAGAGAAAATTAAAAATCCAAATACTGTTTCTTTCAGAAGATCAGTCAAACTAATAAAAAAATGTCTGGTCAGGATAAAAAGGAAAAGACACAAATTAACAGTATCGGGAATGAGGTAACACTGCTACAGATTCTATGGATATTAATAAAAGGAATATTCAAATAATTTAATGTGAACAAATTTAACAACAGGTTAGATGGAGAAATTCCGTGAAAAACACAAGCTGTGAAAGCTCATTCAAGAAGAAATGGATATGAATAGCCCTATATCTATTTTAAAAATTGAATCTGTAGTTTATTTTTTATTTTATTTTTGTAGTAGGCTCCACACCCAATGTGGGGCTCGAACTCATAACCTTGAGATTAAGAGTCACTTGGTCTACTGACTGAGCCAGCCAGGGAGGGACGCCTGAATCTATAATATAAAACCTTCCCACAAAAAACTCCAGGCCAGATGGCTTCGCTGATGAATTCTGCCAAACATCCAAAGAAGAAATAGTATCAATTACACCAGCTCTTTCAGGAAACTGAAGAGGAAAGAATACTTAACAATTTATTCTTTGAAGCCAGCATTATCGCGATACCAAATCAGACCAAAATACTACCAAAAAAACCTATGAACCAATATCCCTCATGAACATAGATGCAAAAATTCTAAACAAAATTTTAGTAAATCTAATCCAATAATACACAAAAACGATAATATATCATGACCAAATACAGTTTATTTCAGGAACGCAAGTTGATTTACACATTCAAAAATCAATGAATGTCACTCACCAAATTAAAAAACTAAATCTAATAACCATATAATTACCTCAACAGATACAGAAAAAGCATCTGACAAAACACAACATCCACTTCTGATAAAAACTCGTAGCCAACTAATAACAGAAACAAATACCCACCTAATAAAAGATATCCACTGAGGGCACCTGGGTGGCTCAGCTGGTTGAGCATCCAACTCTTGACTTTGGTTCAGGTCATGATCTCAGGGTAGCAAGACTGAGCCCCATGTCGAGATTGAGACCCATGTCAGGCTCCGTGCTCAGTGGGGAGTCTGCTCAAGACTGTCTCTCTCCTTCTCCCTCTGCCCCTCCCCCTCCCACATGCTTGCTTACTCTTTCTCTCTCCAAATAAGTACATAAATCTTAAAAAAAAAAAAAAAGATATCCATTGAAAAACCTACAGCTAACATCGTACTTAATGGTGAATGCTTTCCCCTAAAATCAGGAATAAGACAACAATGTCCACTATCACCACATCTATTTGACACTGTAGAAAGGTTCTAGCCAGTGCAATATGGCTAGATAAAAAAATAAAAGGCTTCTGAATTGAAAAGGAAAAAATAAAACTATCATTATTTGCAGGTAATATGATTATCTATACAGAAAATCTGCTAGAACATAGAAAAAACTACTAGAAATAAGTATAGTATGGTTGCAGGGCACATATCAATATACAGAACTCGTATTTCTATATATTAGCAATGAACAATCAGAAATTAAAATTTTAAAATACCATTTATAATAACACCAAAAAATATGAAATACCTAAAAGATTAATCTGGCAAAAGATATGCAAAACTTGCACAGTGAAAACTACATAACCCTGCTGAGAGAAACTAAGGAAGACCTTAATGAGTGGAAAGAGAGGTCATGTTCCACGGATCAGAAAACTCAATAACATTAAGGTGTCAAATCTCCCTAAATTGATCTACAGATTCAAGGCAATTTCAATCAAAATCTCACAGGGTTATTTGTGAAAATTGGTAAGCTGATCCTATATACATATATATATATATATATA
>NW_024424008.1:4983032-5024322 GCF_017311325.1 Ursus maritimus
TATATATATATATATATATAAGAAATACAAAGAACCCAGAATAGTGAAAGCAACTTTGAAAAAGAATAATAAAGTCGGACCACTAACATTACTTGACTTCAAGATTTCACATAAAGCTACAGTAATCCAGACAGTGTGGTACTGATGTAAATGCAGACTAAAAGATTAATGAAACAGAACAGAGAATCCAGAAATAGACCCACATATATATAAATCATGGATATTTTGACAAAGGTCAGAAGGCAATTCACTGGAGAAAGGACAGTCCTTGCTGGCTAATTGAACATAATTAGAAAAAAAAAAAAAAAAGGATATTCTTTCCAACATATGATGCTGGAACAAGTGGATATCCACATGGAAAAAATGAACTTGGATCCTTAGCTTACGCTACCTATAAAAATTAACTTGAAATGGATCATAGACCCAAATATAAAGCCTGAAAATATAACACTTCTAGAAAGAAACACAGAGGAAAAAAAATCTGTGATCTTGGTTAAGCAAAAATTTCTTACATATAATACCAAAATATAATCCAATTTTTCCCGAAGGATTTTATTTTTAAGTAATCTCTACACCCAACATGTGGCTCAAACTCACAACCCTGAGATCACGAATCTCATGCCCTACCACTGAGCCAGCCAGGTGCCCCATTTTTTTTTTAAAGATTTGATCCATTTTTTTTAAACTGATAAATCAGGCCTCATCAAAATTTAAAATGCTGTTCTTAAAAAAAAAACAGAACAAAAAGACAAGCCACAGAGTAGGAGAAATATATGCAAATCATATATCCGATAAAGGACTTGTATCCAGAATATATAAACAACTTTCCAAACTCAACAAAAAGAAAACAAACAACCCCAAAAAGGTGGTGGGGGGAGACAGTTCACCAGAAAATATGAAATGAATGAATAGCAAATAAGCAGACGGAAAAATGTTTAACATTGTTAGTCATCAGGAACACCCAAATCAAAACCACAATGATATCTCACTACAAACCTATTAGAATGGCTAAAGGTGAAAAGACTGACCACACGCAATGTTGGCAACAATGCAGAGTAACTGTAACTTTCATACACTGCTAGTGGGAATATAAAATGTACAATCAACCACTCTGAAAGACAACTGTCAGTCTCTTTAAAAAGTCAACATACAAATATCACATGATCCAGTCATGCCACTCCTAGGCATTTATGCAGGGGAAAGGAAAACGTAAACAAATGTTCATAGCCCAAATGCCCACAACGGATAAATAAACAAACTGCAGTAATATCCATACAATGGAATACTACTCAGCAATAAAGGGAATATGAATGAACTTCAAAATAATTATGCGGAGTAGAAGAAGCCAGACTAAAAACAACAACGACAAAAAAAAACCATACTGTATGATTCCATTTATATAAAATTCTAGAAAATGAAAACTCTATAGTAACAGAAATCATAGCACTGGTTGCCTCAGGATTTGGGGACAGAATGGGGAGGGGACAGGTTGGAGATATTACAAAAGGCCATGAGAAAACTTTTGAGGGTGATGGGTGTATTTGCTTACTCTTGATGTAAATGCATACATATACCAAAACTTTAAGTATGTGCAGTTTTCTTATATGTCAATTATACTTCAGAAAAAAAAATTTTAAAGATTTTATTTATTTATCTGTGAGAGAGAGAGACAGTGCACAAGCCGGGAGAGCGGCAGGCAGAGGGAGAAGCAGGCTCCCCGCTGAGGAGGGAGCCCGATACGGGACCCGATCCCAGGACCCCAGGACCCCAGGACCCCAGGATCCCAGGATCATGACCTGAGCAGAAGGTAGACACTTAACCGACTGAGCCACCCAGGTGTCCCCAGAAAAATATTTTCTTAAGATTTTATTTATTTATTTGAGAGAAAGACAGAGAGAGAGCATGAGTTGGGGGAAGGGCAGAGGGAGAGAGAGGACAAGCAGACTGCCCAACGAGCAGGGAACCCAGCTCGGGGCTCAATCCCAGGATCCTGAGATCATGACCTGAGCCGAAGTCAAACACTCAACTAACCGAGCCACCCAGGCACCCCTAAACTTCAAAAATTTTAAAGAATAAGGTAGGTCCCCTCCTGTGACCACGGTGAGCCCTGAAGGGTTCATACCCTGGCATGATCTGTAAGGGCCTGCCTGCAGGTTGGGAGGAGGAATGCATTCATGTGCACTTTGTTTCTCACCACACCTCAAGTCCTCATGTTTGTAGCACCTTTAGGTTGGTGTGAATCATGACCCAAGCCAGCCAATTAAAAAAAAAAAAAAATTTTTGTTTTAAAGAGTAAAAACAAAAAAAGCTGGTAACTCTCCTGGTATTTCCTAGAGTCGTATAAAAACATCTCAGCCTTTGGGCCTTGATGTTAGCCTAGGTCAAGTCACCTTCTCTCTTTGGGCCTCCCTCACTTCCTCCCGCCCGTACCTTCATTCAACAGAACTTATTCAGTGTCTAAAATGTGCCAGGTGCTATTCTAGGCCCTGCAGATACAATGGTGAATCAAAGAAACATCTTTATCTATAAAATTAGTGGGTAAGTAGAATTGATTGCCATCAGGATCCCTTTTGAATGCAGAATTTTAAAGGATCTCCAAAAAGATCTTTTTAGCCAATTCAACATAATAATAAAAATTAAAAAAAAACATAAAAATTTTAAGCACAAAAAAGAAAAAAGAAAAGATCCTTTTAGTTATGTTTTTACCATTTTCCAATCAGATTGCTTCAAGAAGCTGAGGTGTGAGATGCGGTGAGGTGAATGAACTAGTCCTCCAGGCTAGGGATCTGAGACCAGCGGCAAGAACCCCGCTCTAGCATATTTGGAGTACATCTCTCTTGGGCATACCTAAAATATTGCCATTATTCCTAAGAGCAGAGCAGAGTTGCTGAAGGGTCTGTGGCATCCATTTTTCTGAAATGAGCCATACAAATGAGGGTTAGCTGACCCTCCCACCAAATCCCAAACCCCACATTCTAACAAGCCCAAAAGACCATGTGCTCTGGCCACAGCTGAGACTACAATAATTCCAATCAGTAGGCAGCAGTGTTTGGTGTTCAAAAAATGGATTACAGATGGGCTGCGAACTGATTGCCTAGACCCTTGTGGCAGATGGGCAAGGCCTCATGACTGGAGTTTCTAGCTTTATAGCCTCTAGCTATAAGCAAACTCCTCCGTTTATTTCAGTGAATCATATATTATCATTTTCAAGTGTAACACAACATGAAAAGATTGGGAAGTCCTGATTTAAACTGGGAGATGTTTCTCTAAACCGACACTCCTTAAAAAAAATTTCCACCAAACACCCCAGGACCAAAATCTTAGGCGCAGTTCAGGAATACAAAGCCTGATGTGTTCCAGGAGGCAAGCATGACTATGTTAGAGTAATTCACTTGCACAGGCAGCATGTCCTCAAGCCTTAGCCAAGAGGACTGTCACCTTAATGAAAAGCATGGAACAAGAGTTGAAAGGTAAAGAGAAAAGGCTAGAGAACATACGTTTGATGAAGATAGGACTTTGTCCAAACTGTCACCAGTTTTGGGGTGCCTGGGTGTCTCAGTCGGTGAAGTATCTGACTCTCAATTTTAGCTCAGGTCATTATCTCAGGGTCGTGAGACTGAGCCCCAAATCAGGCTCCATGCTCAGCGCACAGCCTGCTTGTGATTCTTTCCCCCTGCCTCTCCCTCCCTCTCTGCTCTTCCCCACACTCACGTGCACGCACACGCACTCATTCTCTCTCACTCTCTCAAATAAATAAAATCTTAAAAAAAAAAAAATGGTCACCAGTTTCATCTTCAAAACTTAGAAAAATGCCTGGCACATTCATTCACCCAGTAAATATCTATTGAACACTTACTGTATGTTGAATATGTAACAGGTATTATACAATTTGGTAAATGAATGAAAAAAATATGCAAAAAGGCTACAACAAGGACACTGAACAACCCACAAGGAAGCGCACACACTACTTAATCTGACACCTCAAATGAGACTGTTCTCTAGCTAAGCTGACCTAGACAGGGCCTCTGTGAACAAAAAGGTCTCTTCAGTCACACGTGAGAGCAAACAGCTTTTAACATCTATATGTGCTGGGCCGACGCTAGCAGATTACAGGCAAGAAAATGAGTAGAGTCTCCGCTCTTAAACTGTTCCCCAATAATGACAGCTCAAACGAATAGAGATTATAGAGAAGAGGCAAGAACAAAGCACCACAGGAGCACAGACGGGGAATCCACTGACTCAGCCTGAGGTCATCAGAGAAGGCTCCTCAGACAAAGAGACATTTCAGCCAAGTTTTTGTGGTCTGTCAAGTGCCTAATCATAACTCATTCCCCCCTTCTTTCTTGCTAATAGAGCCCCAATACTGTTCAGGGTGACATTACACCCAGTTCAATATTCGCTTTCACAGCCTCCCTTGCACTTAACGATGGTCATATAACACGGTCATGGCCTATCAGACAACAGAAGTTGTTTTCTGGGAAAGCTTTAGTTTTCTGATACAAAAGGGAAAATACCACTGGTATCACCTTCCCCTCTCTTGCCCTTAATGTGAACATAAAAAGCCTCTTGCAACCATGAGGCAACAAGTATGAATATAAAAGTGACTATGTTAAGGATAACTGAGTGAAAAGAAAGAATCTTAGTTCTTGATTACACTACTGAGCAACTGAGCCAACACCAAAACCACTAATTCTGAATTTCTTACTAATTTGAGAAAAATAACCCCCATCCATCTAACCCAAGCTGATTAAATTCTCTATTACTTGCAGCAGGACCCATTCCTAACTGACGCAGTGTGAAAGGAGAAGTTTGCCAGGCAAAAAAAGGGGAAGGCAATGGGAATAATCTATGCAAAAGCAGAAACAGGGAAAGAAGCTGGCATGTTTAGGAACAGGGACACCTCAGTGACATAATCCAAGAGGCACGTACAGCACCAAGAAGGCCTCACCTGCTTCATCCACAGTGGTACACTTCTGGTACATGGATGTGCGGAGAGTAGGTGTCCGAACATTCAACAGCCTGATCTTGTCCACTCGGGAATCAAATACCCGGAGCACAGGGTCTTTGTCATCATCATCATGACACATGATTTTGTTGTCGATGAAAGAAGCAAACATCTGGGTCTCCAGGAATCTTGAGAGGAAGGGCAGATATGGCTCAGGCTGGTCTGATAGAAAAGAGGCCTGGTGGGACCAAAAGAAAACAGTCATTGGCAGGGAAGAGGGAAGCAGGTATATCAGCCTTGACTAGCAAAGGCAACACACCCAAGGGATCCAGTAGGTTAATTTTTCTCTGAAGTTTCCTAGGTCTTTATGAAAAGCAAATAGCAAAATCTCTTCATCGCTTTTTAATGCTCATATAATTCCAGGTATCCTGAAACTTCGGCACACTAGCCCGAACTTACTCAGGCAACCTACTGTGGCAACCAAGCTCCCCAGAATCCGGTGCTCAGCCTGCACGTGCACCTTCGCCTAAGACCGCTCTCTGACTCACCCGACAGTAATAACCAGCACTCCGTTCTAAAGCAAGACCTCACACTGCGTCAACATCACAAGACCTCACACTGCGTCAACATCTGCACTTGTTTCCAGCATGTAACGCAAGAAAGCTCATCTTCAGCTAAATCTTCAAGAGGGTCTGGCATGTTCTCATTCCTCACCACCTCCCCAGCAGCATTACTCACTTTATCAAAGTTTTGCATCTGCTCCCTGTTGGTAAACCAGGACTCCTTATCCTGGCTGGGCTGAATGACAAACACCTCATAGTCGGCAAACATCTGAGTGAAACGATTTGCAAAAACTTCACGGATCTGAATGTTTAGCTGGTAAATCCTGAGTTCTTCCTCATCACACTGAACTTTCAGATCCTTATTGTTGCTGGGGTCTTCACGCACTTCCAGCTACAAAAAAAGAAACAGTTGAAAATATAAGGTTTCTCTTTAATCCAAAAAAATGCCACTCGTCTGTCTCCTGCCCCCCCCCCACAGTGGTCATTACTTCGCAGCAAATGGAGAAAAGAAACAAACAACAACATACCAACAACAAAGGGAAGGGGAAAAAAAGTAAGAAAGGAATTCTGACACGCAGAAGAGAAAAATGAGGGTGTCGGCACTTGCAGGTACCCAGGAACTCAACGATAGTAGAGATAAGGTCATTATGGGCAGAGATTCAGCAACAGAAGAAAAGCTGCTACTTATCTCAAGGGTCAGGGAAAGGAGGAAATCTGGAAAGTCAATGAGAAAATGATAACGCAAAGCAACAAAGTCAGACTCTGGCTCTCCCTTCACCTCTTTGATTTTCTCCCCCACATCACTGTTCTCATCTTTCTCCCTAAGAATTTCTCCTTACTGTGTCTGTTTTAACCTTTCTAAATATTTCTCTGCTCCTCTTTAGCCATGATTTTTTTAAAAATATCTGCTTTACTAATTAAATAGAACAGGAAAAATAAATGTTTCAGACTTTACCAAAAAAAAAAAAAAATAGCCCAACAAAGTGATTAGCCCATTCTGCTTATATGTAATTTACAAAAATAACTTAACAGTGAGAATGGGGGAGGGTGAAGAGATGGGTAAAAAACTACAGAAAGCTGATAGTGTCATCAAAGTCAGGAGATGGAAAGCTAACTTCAGCCTGGAAAGAGCACAGGACTAGCATTCAGGAAGACCAGGATCTAGCCTCCACTCAGTCACCTAGTAGGCACTTAATTTCTCTAAGCCTTGCTTTCTTGAGTTATAAAACAGTGTTAACAATACCTGCCCTGCATGCTGTCAGCTGCCGTGAAACTCAAAGGGCAATGGATCTGGAAGAGGTCTGAATACAAAGATGACGACTGTCACCCCCAAGTCACTCTCCCGTGGTGCTCACAAAGGATGACAGCGGGTTCTTTTTGATGCCAGGTGAAAAGCTACCCAAATTTAGATTTAAATAGCATTTACTAAGATAACGTTTGCCAGAGCTGAATCCAGAGTCTCCCATCCAAGAGCATTCTTCCACTGCTCACATATAAGCCTTGCCCAGAACTAGGTGCTTTCTTATCTCACACTCTATTTCACCAGGACAGCCCCCTAGTACAGACCAAACCTGTCACAAATTTATATACAGCATCTTACCTTTTCCAGGCTCACCCCAGTCCTCTTGACCAAGGCCTGCAGCCGGGCAATAGTTTCATTCTCCTTGAGGAGCTCATAGGAATGCAAAGGGGAGCCTGCGATGTTCCCATTCCTCTTGTCAGAGACAAGCTCAGAGGCCCGGAGCCTCTTCAGCTTGGAGGCACTCTCGCTGCAATGCAGGTTCCCTTCAGGGGGAATGCCAAATGCCATGAGAATCTCAGAGACTTCCTGGACAAACTCCAACTTGTTGGGAAACTGAGGCAGGTCCTCTGGCAGCTCAATGAAGTGGTTGTCAATGTCCACAAAGCAGAGGTTAGCCTGGCAGTCAAAACAGGATGAGTGTAAACAACTCCAGAGCATTAGGAAGAAGGTTTAGAAAGGATAATGAACAAGAGAGAGAAGAGGAAATATCTGAAATTGGCATGTGTGAGATACGGTATAAACATGGGGTTCAAGAAGGAAACTGACCTGAGTTCTAATCTTCCCCTGCCACTTTCTAAGGAACGGTACTTAAAACTTTCTGATTCTGTCTCCTCAGTTATAAAATGCAAATAAAGAGATAAAAACACTTATCTTAGAGAGTGTTAAGGATTCTGTGATGACACAGATATTGAACACCTACCACAAAAGTCACACCTATAGCAAATGCTCATAAAACAGTCGCTGAATTCCTGAATTCTTACAGTAGTAAAGAAAACATCCGGAGTGAGTCAGAAAGTCTAGGTTCCAGATCTGACTCCAGCACTACCTCCCTATATGACCCCAGCATACCATTATCCCTTTTGAGCCTTAGTCCTAGTTTGTTAGATTTGGTGGCGTGTCTTAATTATTTCTGTGCTTTGTTCTGGCTTTAAGGTTGCTTCTGAGAAGATGTGCGGAGACAGCACTCTCATACACTGCTGGTGAGGTAGGTAATATGGATTAACAAAGACCAACTTGGCAATATCTACCTACCCTTATTTTACAGACAAAACTGTTACAGAGAGGTTAACGAACTTGTTCAAAGTCACACAGCTAGTAAGTAGAACTGCGATTTGAACTGAGCTAGCCTGACTTCAGACATATGCTCAAGCTAACCCTCCACTCTTCTCCTTAGAGGTCCTACACATTTCTTGTTCACTTTAACTTAAATATTTTATAGTTCCTGTCCCTATGGTATTTCCTTGTAGCTATAAGTTAGAGAAGCCTTTTTAAAAAATATTTATCTTATAACCATAACCTGTCTAGCCAAGACAACTATCATTTCCTTCACTGCATTATTAAATGTTTAAGAGTGTTTGTTTAGGGGCGCCTGGGTGGCACAGCGGTTAAGCGTCTGCCTTCAGCTCAGGGCGTGATGCCGGCGTTCTGGGATTGAGTCCCACATCAGTCTCCTCCGCTATGAGCCTGCTTCTTCCTCTCCCACTCCCCCTGCTTGTGTTCCCTCTCTCTCTGGCTGTCTCTATCCTGTCGAATAAATAAATAAAATCTTTAAAAAAATAAAAAAAAAAAAGAGTGTTTGTTTCAAGATGAAACCAGAGAGGGAGACAAACCATAAGAGACTCTTAATCTTAGGAAACAAACTGAGGGATGCTGGAGGGGAGGGGTGTGAGGGGATGGGGTAACTGGGTGATGGACATTGGAGAGACTATGTGTTGTAACGAGCACTGGATATAAGACTGATGAATCACAGACCTGTACCCCGAAACAAATAATACATTATATCTTACTTAAAAAAAGTTTGAGAACTGATCTTAAAAAAAAAAAAGATCTGAAATTTGCTGAATGAATTAAACATAACACAGAAATTTTTTTAAAAAGTGTTTCTGTTTTATGTCCTTCAACAGATGAATGGATAAAGAACATGTGAGATAGATAGACAGACAGACGCACACACACACATATAAGTACATATATATATATATGTGTGTGTGCGTATATACATAATGGAATATTACTCAGCCAACAAAAAGAATGAAAACTTGCCATTTGCAATGACATGGATGGAACTAGAAGGTATTATACTAAGTGAAATAAGTCAGTCAAAGAAAGACAAATACTGTGATTTCACTCATGTGGAATTTAAGAAACAAAACAGATGAACAATAGGGGAAAAAGAAAATAAGAAAAAAAGAAAAAGAAAATAAGACAAAAACAGAGAGGGAGAGCACAAGAGACTCCTAATTCAAGGAAACAAACTGAGGGCTCCTGGAGGGGAGATGGGTTGGGGGGGATAGGGTAATTGGGTGATGGGCATTAAGGAGGACACGTGATGTGATGAGCACTGGGTGTTATATGCAATTGATGAATCACTAAATTCTACCTCTGAAACTTAAAAAAAAAAGTGTTTCTGTTTTGTTCATATAACAGAAATGATAATATTACCTATGTCATAAATTTGAGGATTATGAGACAATAAATGTTGAGGATTTATGTGCCAGGCCCATATTACTAACCAATGGTAATTAACATTGTTATTATCACTGTGGAAGATAAAACTTCAATAAATGGTTATCATATATAACAATATTATTAGATAGGAAAATTTCACATTGAAAAGATGCTGATAATCCCCCTACTTATTTGTAAATTTAATGTCAATTTTTTTCAAAATTCCAGAGAGTTTTTGAAGGGAGTGTCTGATGAATTAATTCTGAATCTTGCCTGAAAGAATAAAATAGCCAAAAAAATTCTGAGAAAACACTTGCCTTACTGGATTCTAATATAAACATAAAATAATCTGTTGGAAAACAAGAGTCTTGAACAGACCCATGTATGTGGATGGATCATTCAATAACTGTTTTCGGGACAAATGGCTATACATTTAGAAATGTTAAAATAGAATACCACAAATGAATTTGAGATAGACTCAAGATTTAAATACAAAAAATAAAGCCACTCTATTTTCTTAAAAAGAGTATCTTTCAGAGATCGATACTGAATATATTTGAATAACACAATACTGCTGTGTGAGATTTGTTTCAAAATAATCCAGCAGGGTGAGTGGGGAGAGGGAGGTCAATACGGAAAGAAGGGCACAGAATGATGGATGCTAGTCTCTTTACTCTGACATGCATTCGTGTTTTCCATAACAAAAAGTTAAAAAAGTTAAATAAACCCACAGAAGCAGTAACAAACTATAAAAGATTACTGCTCTATCTTAAGGTAGAGTTGGGCTTTCTAAACTTTATTCAAGGCTAAAAACCATAAAGGTAAATACTGCCATAAAAAAATTAAAAGATAATCTAGGAAACAGTAATTATCATACATAACACAAGGTTAATAGCCAAAGAAATCACTGAAACAAAAATAAATCACCCAACTGAGAAATGGGAACTCGTTACAGAAGGCAAACACAGAAGAACTTTCAGTTAATTAACTTCAAATATATGAAAAGATGGGGGTGCTTGGGTGGCTCAGTCAGTTAAGCAGCTAACTCTTGATTTTGGCTCAGGTCATGATCTCAGGGTCCTGGGACAGAGCCCTGCATCAGGATCCATGATTTAGCGGGGAGTCTGCTTGAGGATGCTCTCTCTCCCTCTCCCTCTGCCCCTCCCCTTCCCACTCCCACTCTCTCTCTCAAATAAAGTTTTACATATACACACATATACAGTTCTTCGATTTTGCTAATAATCCAAGAAATACAGACAAAGTATTTTTTACCTACTGGGTTGGCAAAGATCTACAAGATTTATAAAGTCCAATGCTGGCCAAATCACTAGAAAACAAACATCTCATACACTCTTATTAGGAATGGAAACTGAACACTTTCTGGGGACAATCTTAAAGACATTTTTTCCTGAGAAACCAAAAACTAGAACATTGCCAATACTTTACCTACCTATACACTCTTCCCCAATCCCACCCTCCAATCTACACATTCCCATCCCCAGGTAACCACGATCCAGAATTCTCTATTTATTATCTTTTTGCCCTTTGTTTTACAATTTAGCACATATATATGCCTTTAAGTGTTTGCTTGTTTTTTAAAATTTATGAAAGGATTACCATTCCTTAAGCAGTGCTGTGCTACTACTTTTCTTCACTCAACTTGACATTACTAAGATTCAGCCATTTTCTTATAGGTAGCTATATGATGTTCATTTTCATTCTTGTATAATATTCCACTGTGTGGATGTAGCACAATTTATTATCAATTCTCCCATTAAAGGGCATTTAAGTTCTTTCCTGTTATTGCTTTTACATTTTTACATGTTTTCTTGGACATGTGTGCAAGATCTTCTCCTAGGAGTGGAACTGCTGTGTTCTAAGCTATGCAAATGTTCAACTTTATAAAATAATGCCTAGCTGTGTCCAAACTAGTTATAACAATTTACACTTTCACCAGCAATCTATTGAGCCTACCAAAATTTGGTATCATTAGATTTCTTAATTTTGCCACTGAAACAGGTGCATTTAATTTATATTTGTCTGGTTGCTAGTGAAAAAAATGTGCATTTTTTGTGCAATACTTATTCACATCTTTAGCCCATTTTTCTACTGGGCTGCTTATCATCTTACTGGTTTGTACAAGTTCTTTACAATCTCCTGATGCTAATTCTTGGTAGGTTATACGTGTTACATATCTTCTAGTTTTTATCGTATCCTTTCATTTTCAGATGTCTTTCTCGTAATTTAAAAAATCAAATATATACTCTGGTTTCTCTTCAGACCACATAAATGTTTCGCCTTTTACTAAAAAACCAAATTTACCAATTTTTTATTTTAGGGATAGTGTTTTCTGTATCTTGTTTACAACGTCCCTACCCAGAGGTCAGAAATGTACTTATTAATATTATCTTTAGAAGAGTTAATTTTTGCTCTTGATGTTTATAACTTCTTAACCCATCTCAAGTTGATTTTATTATGGTGGAAGGTAGGGATCCTTTTACTTTTTTCCCTTTTGGACAAACAATTTTCTAGCTCCATTATTAAACAGTCCCTCCTTTAGGATGGTACCTCTGTTGTATATCAAAGCGTTGATCCACTGATCCTTCTATTTTTCCCTGTACCAATAAGTCTTGCAGTCTAAAAGAAGAGGTGGGAGGATGACGTAAGTCTAGCTAAATAGAACCATTCCACAAACTCTCAATCTATTAAAACTGCATGCTTT
This sequence comes from Ursus maritimus, assembly GCF_017311325.1. Lineage (NCBI taxonomy): Eukaryota > Metazoa > Chordata > Mammalia > Carnivora > Ursidae > Ursus > Ursus maritimus. The sequence continues at coordinate 4,995,233 of NW_024424008.1, forward strand.
AAAACGTCCATGCATGCATTCATTCAATAAACACCTGCTGGGTGCATAAACTATTCCACCTACCAATCCACAGTCAAAAAAGGGAACTTTCCCATATCTAAGACACAAAGATTAAAAGAAGAATAGCTTTAAAATCCACTACTTTCTGGATTCAAAGGGGCACCTGTACCCCAATGTTTACAGCAGCAATGTCCACAACAGCCAAACTATGGAAAAAGCCCAAATGTCCATCAACAGATGACTGGATAAAGAAGATGTGGTATATACACACAAAGGAATACTACTCAGCCATCAAAAAAAATGAAATCTTGCCATTTGCACAAATGTGGATGGAACTAGAGAAGAAGGGGCAAGAGAAGAAAAAATAAAACGAAATCAGAGAGGAAGACCAACCATAAAAGACTCTTAATCATAGGAAACAAAGTGAGGGCTGCTGGAGGGGAGGATGGTGGGAGGGTGGGGTAGCGGGTGATGGACATTAAGGAGGGCACGTGATGTAATGAGCACTAGGTGTGATATAAGACTGAAGAATCACAGACCTGTACCTCTGAAACCAATAATACATTATATGTTAATTAACTGAATTTAAATTTTTAAAAAATGAAAAAAAAATTCACTTTCTGGAGTTCTCCACTGGATAACAAGTTTAAGCCTTGACTGGAAAAAAGGCCAACAAATGTTTAACACCTAAAAATAGGCTTTTTGTTTGTCCCTTTAAGATTTTAAAATTATAAATGCTTTCATATCAAGCCATTAAAAAAGGTAGTAAAGACAACTAAATCTAGTCATGAAGATCACCTACCTCATCAGCCCTGTCCATACAGCTAACAGAACAAAGCTGTGGGACCCTCCAAAGGCACACAGTGCAATCATTTACCCCACTGGTTCTCCTCTCTTTGTAGAAAAAAAGCAGTTTGTCCAATTGGAAACACAGAGGCATCTAAAAATAACTGCATCCACTCAACAATGCTTGGTTGGCTTTTCTCCCACTGATGTGAGCCAAATATAGAATGTCTGTAAAGAATTTTATGAACTCCAAATGCTATGTCCACGTATTGTAGATACACTCCTGGTGGGAGGTAGCTAGAGGAGAGAATGCAGCTCAGGCACACATCAGAGATGGGCTAGATTAAGACAGGAGCCTCTGAGTAGATACCACTAGCCATTCTTTACAGAGTTGGGCTGAAGGAGGTAGGGATGAGAAGGCAAAGTGAAACAGGAGGTCACTCAAACACTAAGCTCAAACAATAGCCTCACACTGCTTTCTCCTACACGCTGAGAGGTCTGGCAAACAGAAGCAACTTGCAAGCCCACCTCAAACTCCTCATGCACCCCTTTCCTCAGCTAAGAGGCCAACTCCTGCAAAACAGCCTGGGGGACAAAAAGTAGCCTAGAAGAGGCATTGAACCCACATGATCAGTTTTCCTCTTTTCACCTCCTGCCTTGTTGGGAGAGGCCATGGGAAGACTTAGCTACTCTGGGACAGTAACCACATGGATCCCCAAAATCCTGAAAAGTCTTCCAAATTTTTTCCTGCAGGAGGTCACAATGCCCCTTCCCAGAGCTGAGTTCCTAATACCAAATTACAGCCAGCTTCACCCCTAGTCTAGCTCCATGTTATTCAATGAAGGGGAGCTCAACGCATACGTTATTGGGAAAAGCTATTGAAGGAATATCTTGAGAAAGGAGAAAAAACAGTAGGAAAGACAGACAGACCCAAGAAAGAAAGAAGTAACACCCTCTTCTTTACTCTAATATCCTCTGCCTGCTTCCCCTGACATAGCTGTGGACAAACTGCCCCCTTCCTGGACTCACACAATGAAACCCAAAAGAGAAGCACAGGACAAAGAATGCCTCACAAAGGCAGCTCAGCACTTTCCCTTGCTCAGGGACAGCTGAGCTCGTGTGTTGGTATAAAAAGGAACAAAGGGCTTTTTCACAGACTTCTGATGCCCCAAGATGGGGCAGCAACTGATGAATTCAGATTTAGAGATCTAAGAAATGTACAGTCTTCATCCCTCTGGGGAAAGTCCCTTTTATAAGTCAAGCTTGCCCCATGAGCCTGATGACGCACCGTTGCGCAGGCCCAGGTGAATTTCCCCAGTTCTGCCTCAAACCTCCTTCTAGCAGCGTAAAGATACCACAGGATGTCCACCAAAATGTTAAAAGTCGTTATCTCTGAGTAGTAAAATCCGAAGTCATTTTTACTTTATTTTTATGCTTTTGTGCACTGGTATAATTTTTTACTAGAAACACGTATCACTTATGGGACACCTGGCTGGCTTGACTGGTAGCACATGGACCCTTGATTTCGGGGTTGTAAGCTTGAGTCCCATGTTCGGTATGGAGAGTACCTAAAACTAAAATCTTAAAAAAAAAAGTATATATATACAAAATTTGTGAGACATCCCAAAGTTGTCTTTCAGAGATATTTTTAGTCTTTCGTTATGCATACCTTTCAGGGCGCTTTATTCCTTGAGAAAAGTTCTCCCCAGTCTAAAGTTCCCCAGAGGGACGACACAGGCTCAGGTATTCTACAGGTTCTCTGCTAAAAATCAAGGTAAATATCCAGCTATGAAACAACCTGCACAAATATGTGACCTTCAAAAGGACAGTCTGGATGAAGTGGGACTCCGAAACCCTAGAATCACTTATTAAGTATGTACAGGTATTCATTGTCACCTCTCCTTCCCAAGCAGACCACAGGGAGACGCAAAGGATGTAGCAACGATGGAGAATATTATAAAAGTGGAGACCCCAAGAACCAGGACAGAGTGAACTTTTGGATTCCTCAAACAACCCTTGGTTTCTCAAACAGTTTCACTGAGTCCCCCATTGAGAAAACTGCTGGTCTCTTAGCAGCCTCTTCATACACCCACATACATGAGGCACCCAAAGAACGATGCTGAGGGATCCTACAGGGAACAGAGCTTGCCCCAAATATAAGCAAGCTGATGCTAAAGATGAAAATAAAACCGAGAAAACTGGCTTCTTGCCTGGTGACCTACTTACTACACTGGTACGTAGCATTCCTCTTTAGCTCTCCACCTTCACCCATTTTTTGTTGTTATTCTTGTTTTGACTTTACAAAATGATAGATTTATTCTGAAGAGGTATCAATTTAAATATGCATGTTTCCATTTTCCAAACTTTGCTATGTACTCCTCATGTATATTTATCAGTAAAACAAACATATATAAAAACCCAATACCCCAACTCAATGATTTTCTCCATCACTTAGATCTCTTCTTCCTTAATCAATCTTGTCCCACTCCAAACAACACAAAGGTCTATAAAATCAAAGCAGCAAAAGCGGTAAGACAGGGAAGAAGCTAAAAGGAGGACATTTTGCTTCTAAAACCAAAGGAGAAAGAAAAAGTAGAGATGCATCTGACTATAATGTAAATATTACGAGTGTGACCGAATAATCAGGGTTTCATCGAGGATGCTGCCGAGACATGCCCAATAATATGAGGCTCAGATCCAATTACATGAGACCGCGCTCCTCTTTGGAGGTTTCCTTACTAATATTAGTTATGCAAAAATCTCCTCCAAAAACACTTTGGTGGAGGGAGGAAACAGAGCCATGTAACACCAGTGTACGTATACTCCAAAATCTTGTTCTGAATTTCTAATGACTAAGAAATTCAGAATATGAAAACCCCTTCTCCCAAGTGGTTTCATACCAGCCACAAAATGAGATAAAAAGGTAGACCGGTTCTTTGAGTAATTCTAGAAAAATAAAAAATAATCTTATTTTAATCGTGCTTTAAATCTGCTTTAGAATGAAGCAGGAAATAAATAAATATATTTTTAATCAATTCTTTTGGTATATGAAATAAGAGGAAAGAGGAGCAGGCCATCTTCACAGCAAAAGAGGAAAAGCATTCTCTCAAGGTCTTCCTTATCTTGAACAAGGAAAATTTTCAGCTGGCTCAGCACCACAAAAATCACTATGATCAGGTCAACGTTTACAGATACACTTGGCCTATAAAAGAAACCCACAGATTTATTAATACTTGGTCTGAGTAATGAAGTGATTATGAAATTATGTTATGTGGGATTTCCTTAAAATAACAGGGGGTAGGAGGTATAAAAGTAAAATTCAATTTAACATGTATGATAACTGTTGAAGATGGGTGCTGAGAACACAGGAATTCATTATGCTACTCTTTTGTGTGTATTTCGAGTTTTACAGAATGAAACGATTTTTTCTTTTTCTTTCTTTCTTTCTTTCTTTCTTTCTCTTTCTTTCTTTCTTTCTTTCTTTCTCTCTCTCTCTCTCTCTTTCTTTCTCTCTCTCTCTTTCTTTCTTTTTAAGTAGGCTCCATGCCCAGCACAGAGTCCAATGCAGGGGCTTGAACTCAGGACCCTGAGATCAAGACCTGAGCTGAAATCAAAAGTTGGAGACCTAACCAACAGAGCCACTCAAGTGCCCCTAAAAAGATCTCCTAATAAATGTCTTGAAGAGTACGTAAAATACAATGCTTGAAAAACTGCATATGGAAAAGGAAATTCACGATAGTATAAACACAGATGTTACAATGTATGCAATGTCAGATAATAGAGATGACAAATGTTCCCGCAATGACTTAAACTAAGCTAAATGTTCATTGTTTTTACATTTTTTCCTGGAAAGTTATTTATGTTCCTCAAAATAAAAGAAAATAAACTTTGTGACACCACCCTAGCCTCATCCCAAAGCCATTCTCTTTCCAATCCCAGACTGGGGCCAGGGGCGCCAGCGCCCAAGCTCCACATTCCTCTCACCTCTTGAGGCAGCTCCAGCTTTGACCGGTCATCCAGGCCATTGGAATGCAAGCCCATCAGGTATGGAACAGGAGCATCTAAGAAATGTAGGAGAGAAGCCGGGAGAATAGGGACATAGACATGCTGCCACTGGAAAGGAAACATGAGAGCTGTAATTGTCTCCGCCACAGTCATCAATCTCTGGTAATCTAGGTTAAAAAACAAAACAAAACAAAAAAACACATACAAACCAGTCAAAAACAAAGCACTTGCTTGTCAAATAGTAAGTTAAAACCTTCAATACAATTTCACATTTAGAAAGGCTCAGAATAAACCTCAGCAAGGGTATGCTCAGAATGTGATTCCCTTATGGGTATCAGAAAGACAACCCTGAGACCTCAGTGGACCACAAGCTGAAATATACCCACATACATGTTCTTGCTGGTAATAAAATTTACTATGGAAATATAGTAGAAATCCTAAATGGCACCTTGCTCCAAATACTAAACAGAATGTTAAGTAGCTTCTCTGAAGTAGAAAGGGGTTGGGGAACCACAACAACAACAACAAAAGGAACAGTGGCCTGGGTCTTCATTCAGCATGGAAGCTCTTCTACCACTCAGATATATCAGCATTCTATTAGGAACTAACAGGAGCTCTGCCTTCAAGATCAAGACCAAAGAACCACAAAGCATGCAGAGCTGGTTTTCCACCAGTCAAGTCTGTCCTCCACCTGGAACTTTTCCTCAATGAGAACAGCACAAATGTGTTACTTTAATACTTGAATAAAAAGCTTCCTGAGAATTTGAAAGACTAAGATTGACTTTCATGCTTCAAAACTCTTATTTTAGGTCAGAGATCTTAGTCTGGAAGGGAAGGCTTTGTGTTCAAAGTTTAGCTTTACTTTTAGAACACAATTTCTAGACCCATTTTATAGTTAAAAAAAAAGTAATAAATACATTGGCAAAGCCAATAAAATGGACTGGTTAAAAGTAAAATTTTAAAAGTTACTATTTACAAAAAAAAAATTACTATTCACAAATGGTATAATGGTTTCAGGCATTTAAGGACAAAGGCACATAAATTTTAAAATCATATGACTAATATCCTCTGGAATGGCTGATTTCAAATGAGCTTTCTCATAAGGGTTAAAGTGGTTTCACGTACTAAAAATCCACCCCATCATTTAAACAAATAATAGCTTGGTTCAAAAAGGAGTTATAAGTAACAGAAAGGTTTCCCCACAATGATGAAGGTTGAGTAAAAAAGTGAGCAAAAACTGATATGTATCAACTAGGTAGAAGTTTAGCAAAGTATCCCATATTTGCTCACTAATCATGCTTTGAAAGTTGCCTACCTTACTACTGGCTAAGCAAAGAATAAGGAAAATATATAGAAATTAATGACTAAAACTCCATCATCTCAAACTTGATTTTAAGGGCACTACAGGAAAATGCCTCATATGCTTCTTTGAGGAAACTAAGGAACGTGACAGATAAGTGATATGACCAATTAATGCCTAAAAGTGAACTCTGAGATTGATCATCAATTAAAACAAACAAACAAAAAACTGGTTTAGCAGAAGGACAAAAGAATATGAGCTTCTCATATTCACTAAAGATCAAGGCAAACTAATAAGAGTTCAAGGAGAGAGTCTATCTCATTTTTCATTGTGCCTACACAAAGCAACGTCATTCCTACATTAAAAACTATGTAGTGAAGATTCTCAACCATCACTCAAGCAACAACAAAAACATTTCCCAAATTACAAAAAAAAAAAAAAGAAAAGCAATCTTTGGAGTTAGGTTTTATATACATAAATAATTTCAGAAAAAGTATTTAGTCCCACATGAAAGTAAACGACGAACAAAATGTATGCCATTGCAAGCTCCGCCTTCAGCCTCTTCTGTGATACCTCAATTCCGTGGGATGCCCACACGACTTTGCTTTTTAATCTTTCTGCTGAAATTCTTCTGCTCGATGACATTCCAACAACCATTATTAAGAAGAATTCTAACCCGGGAGGCTGAGTCAGTTAAGCAGCCAGCTCTTGATTTCAGCTCAGGTCATGATCTCAGGATCTTGAGATCAGGCCCCTAGTGAAACGGAACCTTGCATCAGGCTCCACTTAGCAGGGAATCTGCTTGAGATTCTCGCAGTCTCCCTCCCCCCACTCACACGTGTGCTCTCTCTGCCTCTCAAATAAATAAAACCTTTAAAAAAGAAAAAAAGAAAAATTCTAATGATTCTCCAGATTAGACTTTAATTCTTCTATTTTTCTACATATGAATGTCTGCAAATAATCTACTCAAGAGCAATAATCTTGAGAATCTCAGTCATCTTAAGAATTTATTTTAAAATTCAAAATTAAGATGAATCAAAAGAATGCAAAAGCATGGGAGAAAACCTTCAAGGGATATGTAAAGCTAAAGGTGTAGTCTTTCTATGTCCCAACACTGGGACATGATATTTTGAATAAATATTACACCAAAATATCCATCCCCATCTTCAGTGTGTACACACACCTACACACACACACACACACACACGCACACCCCGCTGCTGGATTTAAAGGGGGGGAGGCAGGCAGGAGTACCAGAGGCCTTTTCAATCACGAGAAAACCAAAAGACTTCCTCCTTCCTTTGCCCAAAGTCAATAAAGCAGGTGCTTTATTCGGCTGGCATTCCTGGCATGTCTGCTCAGGGACAGTAACATTTCACAGAAGGCCAACAGACAGTTTGAGTAAAGAAGTCCCAAAAACGCCTTTGTCATGAGACTTCCTGGTGCTGGACTACTACTTCCAGTACCTAGCTGCAGTGTCTGGGAACAACCATTCTACAACATAGAACAGAGCACGCTACAGTCTGAAGGAAAAGGCTTTCCCTACTCCATCAAAGCAGGTTTTCCAATAGCACAGAAATCTGGTTCTGGTTTTCCCCTACTTTTCAGGAAAAAATCTAGTCTAGTTTAGTATCTAAAACTCAGCCCACTTGTTTCTTAAGAGTGGATAACTTTATTTGCCTCAGATTGAGATCTCTGAAGAATTCCTTGTGATGCACTTGAAATTATGGGATTCTTAGAAACAAAACACTTTTGGAGGTCAGAGATAATCTCCTCTCTCAAGGCTAAGCCGATTTCCATTTATGTGGTTTAGTTTTACAGACACCAGAGAGTTGGAATTGCATGGCCTTTCTGGTCTGAGTTGTAGGTTTCTTTTTCTCTACATTTTTACATTTAAAAAAAGCGACATCCCACCTTGAAGGATGGCCTGCATGGCCTAACAAACAATGCCTCAGGGATCCAGTAATCTGTGGTACCCACGCTAGGATGCTGACCTCCAGGAGCTGTAAGTAACAGCACAAAACCCATTTCTGTACACCAGCACAAATGATAAAATCAGTACCTCCTCTGCCATTGCCTGTGTCTGTGCTCATCATTCCAAGAAGGCGAAATCAATAACCAGGAAGCAGCTGAAGGTCACGTACACCCAAGGCATTTCAAACGACCAAAATCAACTGGAGATACTAAGGCTCTAGGCAACTATGTTCTCTTAAATCCCCATAATGTTTAACGAGCGATTACTTTTAACAAAAGGAAATAATGCAAAACACAGTGGGATCACAACCACCGCTGCTGAGTGGGGAGGGAGGGAGGGTGGGAGGAATCAGCATGTTTTCATGGCTTGTCTCTGTGCAGAGGAAGACAACAGCTTTGGGACCACTCTACAGATAACCCACCCTTAAACAAACTACGGGGCCAGTTCCATGCACTGGAAACTGAATCACGAACGGTCCTTGCATACTCACACTTCTGTGAAAACTTTATGAATAAGGATGTTTCTCATGTACTCGTTGTTCTTAGGAAACAACCTAATCTCTATGTCTCACTATCTCCAAGATACATTATTAAATGAAAGAAAGTGCAAAACAATGATTAGCATGCTCCCATTTGTGTTGTTTCTAAAAAGTATGTATGTTGTATATGCACGACTATGTCTGGAAGGAAACAGGAAAACGGTAATCTCCCTGAAGGAGAACCAGGGGCCAGAGGTGGAAGTCTTTTACACTTCACGATACACCCTTTTGTAACGTGTTAAAATTCCTACCATATGATTGAAAGGCTTTTTTCCTAAGTTTTAATATACCATATTTAAAACATATACATATGGTATATTAAATTTTAACATTAATTTTAATATACCATACATGTATCATAATGTACATGTATACTTTAAAGAATAATACAATTAACACATATGTACTCAACACTTCACATGAAAATATTTCATTGTTCAAAAATATTTGAGAGGGGGCACTAAAAAAATTAAGAGATTACTTCTGAGGAGTAGGATTCTAGGTAAAAAAGGGAAACTTTCAACTTTCTCTACCTTGTTTGTTGACACATTATTTATTTGCTTTTTTAAAAACTTATTTTTGGGGTGCCTGGATAGCTCAGTCAGTTAAGCATCCAACTCGTGATTTCAACTCAGGTCATGATATCAGGGTCCTGGGATTGAGCCCCAAGTCAGGGAGCCTGCCTAAGGATTTGTCTCCATCTCTCTCTGCCCTCTCCCCAAAGTAAAATAAATCTTAAAAAAAAAAAGACTGAGTAGAGACGCCTGGGTGGCTCAGTTGGTTAAGCCTCCAGCTCTTGATTTTGGCTCAGGTCACAATCTCAGGTTCGTGAGATGGAGCCCATGTCAGTCTCCCTGCTGGGTGTGGAAGCTGCTTAGGATTCTCTCCCTCCTTCACCCTCTGCCCCTCACCCCTCAAGTATGCATACACTCTCTCTCTCAAAAAAAATTAAATTAAATTAAAATAAATAGACTGAGTAATGCAAAGTGGCTAAAAAATAGTATAACTGAATTAAGTATATCATGAGGCAATTAAGTGCAAAAAAAAAAAAAAAACAGGGAAAACCACAAAAATCTATAGGTAGTCTCCATTCTGGTTCTTTTGCAAGGTTTGTTAAGTTCTCACTCCCCTTTAAAAAACAAAATGTATCTGGAAAACCTAGTGAATGCATTATGGGTGTTGTTTATATAAGAAAAACAATGCAGACATCTGATTAGCAGACCCATAATCAAAGGAAATACCTAGACTAGACCCTTCATCAAAAGACTAGTGACTATACAGTCATGTTTTAAGCAAAAATACAATGTTTTTGGGAAGGCCACCTTCTTCATCCACCTGAGGCAAAACCTATTTCAAGAAAAGCCACCTGAACTGTTTAAACGACACTATTAACAGAGAGCACAGCCTACATCCAATAAAAGGCTACTCCATTTTACCTTCAGCCACGCTCAACAATATCCAGGAATTTTTTTGGAAAAATCTTTTTCCTAACCATGCTAGAAACATGGCGTTAGGTCCTGAGTTCCACTTGATTCTATACACAAATCTTCTCAATCACCTCTTAAAATTCATATTACTGATACAATAACGCATATTCTGGGAAATTTAAGAAGGAATCCTGAAGGAAAAATGTCACCTATCATACTTCTGGTTTTAACCCTCCTTTTCCCATGTCTACGTCATCCCCACTGCATTACAGGTACCTAACGTACTGAACAAAATAAAAATCTGTGAGTCCATATAGTAATAAACAAACAAGGAAAAATGAACGTTACTCCTTATAGTACAATGACAATTAATAAACATAGATGGAGGGGCGCCTGGGTCACACAGCTGGTTAAGCACCCGACTCTTGTTTCGGCTCAGTTTGTAATCTCAGGGTCATTAGACTGAGCCCGTGACAGGCTCCACACTTGGCATGGAGTTTGCTTGAGATTCTCTCTCCCTCTCCCTCTGCCCCTCCTGCTTGCGTGCTCTCTCTCTCTTGAATAAATAAATGAATCTTCTAAAAAATAAATGAAAAAAATATAAATAAATAAATAAATAAATAAATAAATAAATAAATATGGAGCTAGAAAAATCACCATTTTGTGACCATAATGGTCCTACCTAATTCAGACCAGACTCATCAATGGATGTTAAATCTACTGGGAAAACTTCAAAGAGGAACAATATATTTACAGAGTTCCAAAGTAACTCCCCACAAATTACTTACTAATTACAAAGGGAAGGAGGATAACTTTCCATTTAAGAAATTTGGCAGACATAATCTTAACCAAGTGATCAAATTAACATTACCAAAGATGGGCAAACTGACATCAAGTGCGTCCTGTCATGATAAAAATACACATTATGTGCCTCCTGATACAATGCACTGAGAGACTCACAACATCACTTCTGTGTATTATAGCCAAAAATTTATAATCCAAATCTAACCCTGAGGAAACATCAGACAAACCCAAACTGAGGGACACGCTACAAAATGCCTTGCCTGCACTCTTCAAAAATGTCCATGTCATGAAAGACATGAAGAAGTAACAAGTAGAAGCAAGTCATGTTACTAGACGAGAGCCCAGATCAGGAATTAAAAAAAAAACTTATCAAAGTAGACATTTTTGGGACAATGGTGAAACCTGAATACGATATAACAATGAATTACATTTCTTAAATTTGATAATCATACTATGGTTATGTAAGAAAATGTCCTTGCTCTTATGAAATAAAAGCTGACACATTTAGAAGTCAAGGGACATGGCATCTGCAATGATTCTCAACGGTTCAGTTATGTTCACACAGAGAGAGAGAATGATAAGACAAATGTGGCCAAATGTTAATAATTGGTGAATTGTGGGAGAGCACACAAAAGTTCTTTCAATGCTTCTTGCAACTCTTCCATAAGCTGGAAACTACTTCAAAATAAAAAGTCAAAAAACTTAAAACCTACAATGACTATGCATCTCAGAGTAACAAAGTCCTTACAGTGGTCTACAATAGTAAAATTTAAGCTCCTGTTAAGTTTAACAACATCTGCTTCTATATTCCTGCTTTCTCACTCCGTACCATCCACTCAGTTTTCTCAACTGTTCTTGAACATAACAAGCACATTCTTGTCTCAAAACCTTTATATGTGCTATGCCCTTTGCCTAGAATACTTTTCCTATAGATATTAACAAGGGTTGCTCAGAGAGGGCTTAAACTAATCACTCTATTAAAAATTGGAGGGGCGCCTGGGTGGCTCAATTAGTTAAGCGTCTGCCTTTGGCTCAAAGCATGATCCCAGGGTCCTGGGATTGAGCCCTGCATTGGGCTCCCCACTCAGTGGGGAGTCTGCTTCTCCCTCTCCCTCTCCCTCTACCCCTCCTCCCCGCTGGTGCTCCCTCTCTCTCTCTCAAATAAATAAAATTTTAAAAAATCTTAAAAAAAAACTAGAATTTCCCTTCCCCAAATACCATCCTCTTCCCTATTTTTCTCCACAGATCTTATTACCACTTTACACACTATGAACTTTATTTATTTATTTAATCATCCCCTCCTTCCCCACTAAAATATCAGCTCCATTACAGGAAGGATTTTTACCTGTTTTGTCCACCACTGTATCTCTAGTCCCTGAAACAATGCCTGGCACATGGCAGGGTCTCAATAAATAGGTACTGAATGAATAAATTTTATGTTCTTTTTCTGGTTCATTTAATAAACATCTGTTTCCTTCTGATCGACTTTACTATTTTGTCCAAACCTGATGCTCACATTCAGTTCACCTCTAATTTATAAAAAACAATTCAGTTATAACAAACAGCAGAAAGAAGCAATACATCCTCATTTTCTCAAACACACTCTTTCAGCTATACGAATGATCATCGTTTGTGAACCCTCACTTTTACTGTCAGGCTGAAGGGGCAAAAGTACTGCACAATGATGGAAAGTCAGCTTTCCAGAACCATCGTTTCCTACCCCTCTTTTCAGCACAGTTAGAAGGGATGTCAGAAAGGATCCCCTCCCAGGCTGAAGCGCCCAGCAAAAGGCCATGATGATAGCCAAGTAGAAACTGTGACCCTCCTGTGCTCCATCAGTTTGCCATCTACCACCTACCTGCAAAAGATCTGAGTTTTGCTCAAATTGTAACAGCCCTTCACCTTTTCAGTCAGTTCCACTGCATTCGATATGGAAAGAAGGGAAGCCCTATGCAGGGAGAAAGCTCCAGTAAGCACTGACTTACGCTGTGAGTAGAGAAGGATCTGAAACTCCAGAAGGGCACAAGTAAAAAGCTGAAACACATTTTCCACCCCAAGCAGTTCAAAGACCTCTTTGACAGGGAAGTCAAATAAAGGAAGCTCGTTGGTACTTGGTCTCTGGCAGATTATTGGCCCATAGACCCCAGAAAACTTCAAGGACCGGCCAGGAGGTGGGAGTGGCACCTCATAGAGTACATTGTATATGTAGCTCTCAAGGGGCAGTGGAGGGGGCTGAGGTGAAGTGACTGCCTGGTGAAGCTGTTCCAGCACACTCCGACATGCTTTCATGAAGGACATGGGTGTGATGAGGCAGATGCACTTAGAGACGTAGAGCGTGTCCCGGCTAATGTCATAGGAGTTGAAGCGCTGAAGCTTGGTCCCAGGAGTGCCTTCACCATCCTCCATGCCACTGTGGTCTCGGCCATCAACAGAGGGAGAATGTAGGACATCACACTCAGCATTATGCATGTGGTAGAGGGTCTGCATTGCACTGCAGATCTGCTTGCTAGTCACCTCCTCATAAAACGTGAGGGCAAACCCAAATGTCCGAGAGCCATCCTCCCTTGTGATGATAAAGGCATGGAACTGGGGCTCCCTGGGATCAGCCTGGGTCTTGAATGCTAGCCCTTTGGGCATGCATAGCTGCAAAAGACAATAAGGAAACAAGTGGTGAGAACACTCACTGCTGCTCCTCTTTTCAGAATACCATCACTATTTATTCCAGAGTACCTACCATGCTAGGTGTTTGGGATATTGAGATCAACACAGCAAAATACCTGTCCTAAAAATCTCCCGTTCTAAGACATACGAGTAAATAAAATTATAATGCAGTTACCAGGGTTACCCAAAAACAAAGTGTTAAGGCAACAAAGAACAGACAACCCAGCCCAGGAACATCAGAAAAGGCTTCATAGATGAGGTTATATTAGAATTCGTCAGGTAGACAAGGGAAAGCAGGTATTTCAGGGACAGGAAGAAAATGCACAAAGATGAGGTAAGAGAGAGCTTGGAGAACTTAGGTAGGTGATTAAGCATGATGGCGCTTACTGGGAAATGACGCTAGAGATATACCTATAGACAGATACAACTTCGTACCTAAAAATAAAGTTTGAGACTCTATCAGCTCAGAAAATTCTGTCATCAAGAGAGCCTTCTCTTTTCATAAACAAAAAGGGAGCATTTCACATAAAGGAGATGACATAATAAGGATAAAGACGCACTTGTTTCACTTCAGCTCAGATGGGTTGTATAAAGAAACGTGGACAGCTAACCAAACCGACCTACATCAGTCAGTCCCCGTCCCCGTCCTACATACCCCGGCTACAAAAGATCTACCAGCGGCCTGGGTTAACAAATAAAAGGACCTACATTACGTTATATCCATTACCTTTGGACGTGACTTCCCAAAACCTAGGTGTTTCTAGAATACAGCACGTTAAAATGAAATAAGCACTGGACTAGGAGTCAAAAAAACTTGAGACTAAGACTCAGTTTTCTCATCTGTGAAATGAAGATAATACAATTTACTCTGCCTACTTCACAGGGTTATTACATGCATCAAACAAGATCATCCTCCAAAAAGTATAGGAAGCTACTGAAAATTAATACAGGCCGTACAAAGATGGGATTAAGAGCACAGCACTGGAACCAGACTATGCTACAGTGTTCAAATTACAGCTCAAGCGCTTCTTAGCCATGTGACCCTGAACACGTTACTTAACCTCTTTGGATCTTAGTTTCCTCATGTATAAGATGTGTGTGCGTGTTTACTTAATATCATCTACATAAGAGGTACTGTGAAGATTAAATGAATTAACTCATGTAAAATGCTTATCATAATGCCTAGCACAAGGTGAATACTCAATAAAGGTTAGATTATTCATAGTAGTATTCTACGTGAGATTTAAAATGCTGTCCTGGGACGTCTGGGTGGCTCAGTCAGTGAGGCAATCTGACTTTGGCTCAGGTCATGATCTCAGGGTCCTGGACTGAGCCCCAAGCTGGGCTCCACACTCAGCAGAGAGTCTGCTTCTCTCTTTCCCTAAGCCCTTCTCCCCAGCTTGTGCTCGCTCTCTCCCTCGCTCAATTAAAAACAAAAACAAAAACAAATGCTGTCCTATCTAAAATTAGGATGAAACAAAATACCCATTCCTGCCACATCACCCAGATATACACAACCAAGATTGAGAGAAAACTCCTTTAAATCAGACTCATCATGTAATCTCAGTACTATAAGCAACCAATAGCTAGCTCAGTACCTCAAAGTTCACTGAACCATTACTATGCATTTGTCTGACAAAACAGAAACGTGGTGATTTTCAGTGTATTTGATATGTTGATCAAAACGCAGAATCATGAAAAATATGCACATAATCCCTTCTTCAAAAGTTACTGGTAGTTGGTGGAACTGCTGCTACCACAGTCTAGACTCATAATTCTACTGTAAATTAGTTTGTAAATTATTTCATACTTGGAGCTAACAAATACTGACCATTCCCACTGCATCCTGGTCAAAGGGATTCCATTCTACGTTCTCAGGGTATCGGGCAAGGACCTTAGACTTGAATGTTCGTCTCAGTGGTGTCTGCTCAAAATTTTCTCCTGCAAGAAAAAGAATGAAGCAAATCATCTCGACAAAGTCCCTCAAAATCACAGTTATGATTGTGTGAGGTTGGTAGTCCAGCAAGGTACAGAAGTAAAGGCAAAGGGGTTAGTATGCCAACCATCTAAGAAGAGGAAAGGTATTAAAGTTACTAGGTAAGTAAAGAAGCTGAAAAGGTTTAGCATGGTTAATAGTGGACACCACTAGCTAGCTTTTCTTTTCTTGAAAGTGAGTTATTACTACAAATCCAATGGTTAATCTTCTTGGGAGAGTAGAAAAAGCACAAGGAATGACAAAGGATTATAACCATCTTTTTTCTTCCTGTAAACCACATTTAGTTTGCTTAAAGTCAACCGATATCATAGAAGCATAAATGATTTTAAATTCAAAATAAAGTATGCATTTCTATGATCTCTGAAAAAACACGAAGGGACTAAAAGATTCAAGAACATTAAAAAAGCAGATTTCAGGATAAATCTAATGAGATATTTTATCAATTCAGAATCATTTGAAATTTCTAAAATTCTACTTTGTTTCCCCTTTCCCCCTATAAAACATCAGAATATACTGAAATAAAGAACATTAAAGTGAAAAGACGAAGAACCACAGAACCCACCACCTAGAGGAACACAAATATGAAAAACCTACTGGTCAAAAAAACACACAAGAAAGTTAGAAGGTCAAAGGTGCAAAATACCACTGTAGACACATGTAAAAGCCACCAGAAAGCTGTGGGTGTTCTCAATTTTGTTTTGTTTTTACCTTCAGTCGTACTGGAAATGAAAGGGCTGGCACCATCCCTGGCTTTAGAAGCCTGTATGTACTGGCATAATGCTATATGATAAATGAAATAACAGAGTATTACAATAAAGCAATATTATTCAAACTTTTTTGACCATGACTCCGGTATGAAACAAATGTTACATCATGAAGCAATAAATACATACATGATGTGTACATATAAATTTGCCTAAAACAAATTTCACAAAATAATACTTACCCTTACTCTGTGTGATACTCTTTCATAATTTCTACTCTATAACATTAAAACCAAATATGCTAATTGCGGACCTACTAACACAATTCACAGTTTGAAAAAAACATTACAAAAACAGCATAATGAGATGAAGAGCTCAACAGATACCAAATTACTATAAAGTCACTGGTACTTTATCCAAAAGTATCCTGCTTCAAATACTACTTTTCCTAAGGGCTTAGGGAATAGGGGACAAATTAAATGTACCTAAATATTTCAAACAAATAAATTTAGTAGGAGTCATGGAAAAATATGTGGAAAACATGATCAAAAATAATTTGATTGAATTTGATACCTATTTATTGAGTAACCATGTCATACAAGGGCCTCAGGCACTGAGGGGATAGAGATGAACAGAATGAACACCTCAGGACCTTACTCCCAAATGTATAAGAAAAAAGAAGAGACACAAATAGCCACTTCACAGGGAGGTTACTATCTGGGAGGCTCCAGAGCTTTAGAGTCTGTGTGGTCCAACCATTCAGAGCACACTTGCACAGGATCCTGCTCACATGTTCTCGTTGATAATGTAAATTCTGTTCTAACTATAGTTTTTCTGAGTTGGTCTGGAACCCAAAGGAGCTGATGATTAAGGAAGATGCATTCTTCCAACAAAGGATTGGGATAAACCTAAAGTTGCAGAGTTCACTCTAAATCATCCCGGAGGCATCTTAGGTTTCTAAAGAGTTTACAGTAATTCTAAGGTACTTGTTCCAGAAATCAACAATGATTCCAGTCAGAAAGTTATCATTTATAACTAAAATGTTCACTTCCACTTTCAGGTTTTGTCCATCTTCATCATCAGAAGCTCACTTATTCATAATTTTCAACTTCTGACAAGACTCAACTTTCCTTCTGTTAGTAGAGCTAGTAACACAATTTCAATTCCTCTCATTTCCTGATCCTCCCACCAAACTGAGTTTTCTGAAACTCTTTTCCAGCAAATTTCATCTCTCAAAATACATTTGGTAATCTTCACAAAATCAGCAGACAGCTGTAACAGTGGGAGCAATAAAGCCCCTCCGGCTATGTACGGCTAGTCTCAAGCCTTCAAAAACACCTGCGAAGAGCCCACCCACGGCAAGACTGCACTTACTGCACAAAAAAAATTAAACAGCACGCGGCTGACATAATGATCTTGTCTACAGTCTGAGATTCTCAGAATATATATTTAAACTGCATTCAGTTCTGAGAAGATAACTATGTCTTCGTCCTAAGCTTCTTCACTTTTAGTTGTCAGTTTGCTCATTTCTTCCTTACTAGGCCAGAAAATCCCCTCGCTAAAAACCACAAAATATTTGAACAGAAACAGGAATCAGGGCAGTTTCCACTGTCCTTGATGAAAGCCTTTATAGAAAGATACTTTTTTAAGATGGTTATGAGGTGACCCCAAGACATGATGAGCATTCAAAGGATGGAACAGACTATTTTAAACAACCAGTGAGATGAAGCCAGAGGTGAAAATGATGAACTGACTTGGAGTATAGACAAAGAGTAGGGGGAGGTTATGAATCACAAGAAGTGTCTTTAGATCCTCTATCCTCCACAACACCTCTTCACCTCCTGCCCCTTCTTCAAACAAGCTAAGTAAAGATCTCTTGTTAACGAGTCAGGTTCTTATTAAAGAGTCAGTAAAGGCACCATTGAGACTGCCAACCTTAGACCTAAGTCCTTCTGTGTATTAGACTAGACCAGTATCAGGTGCCTAGTATCTTCACTGCAAGGGGAAAGGGGGTGTATAAAGAGGAATGAGAACCCTGAGGCCAAATCATGTTCATTACAGCACCTATAGTGTCAGAAAAGTCACAGAGGAAGGGGATTCACAAACCTAAGATATTTTTCCTAAAACAACTCAGTCTTTCATCATTTACTGAGGGATAAGTTTTGAGAAGAAGCTGTAAAGACTTAATGCCTCAGGAACATCTACACAGACCCACCTCATGAAACCTGTACATATGTCACAGATCCCTTAAATCTCCAATTAGTTAGACCTTCGGAAATTCAAACGATATTAGGAATAAGACATTGCAACCACAACTGTCCTATTGTCCTGGAAACAGTAACTACTTATTTGCCTAACACACACAGAGTCCATAAATGTCAGGTCTGGATACCAGAACTAAGGCTCATTTCTAACAGCAACTTAAAAATTAGTCAACTAGGTGTCGGTCTATCTTTGTGAATCTGTCCCTGGGGAAGTACAATTCAGATAAATCATAACAGATTTTTTTTTTAAGCCTGCACGCCTTACAAGGACTTCTAACAGGTTCTTTGTTTACTTGTTCTGCTTTGACCAAGCCAGAAACAAACTGACGTTTGTATTGCTATTAGCCTGTTGGTACTAGCTTGATTCGAATAATCCTAAATAAAGGATGCTTACAACTGAGAAGCTTCAAACTCTCTGAAATGATTTACAAAATTTTGTATGAAAATATGTGCATTTTTCTAAAGAGAAAACACAATTTTCATCAGATTCTCAAAGGGTTCCATGACCCAAAAAAAGTCAGAAGCCACAGCTCCAAATGTTTCTCTTATTTTGGGCAGGAAACATTTGACCACTTACAGATTAACCTAAATAAGTAGGTTTACATACAATCTAGAATAAAACATATGCACTACTAAATAACTGCTTTCTGGATTGATGATGATAACATTATTTTCTCTTTTTTTATCATGAGAAGCCTATGGATGCAAACTTCTCTAAACATACACACATATGTGAATGAGTTAAAAAAGAAAAAAAAATCTTATCCTCAAACTTGTATTTGAAGTTGTCTGAAAGGTCATCAGAAAATGTTCACCAAGGGGCGCCTGAGTGGCTCAGTTGGTTAAGCATCCAACTCTTGATTTCGGCTTAGGTCATGATCTCAGGGTTTTGAGATCAAGTCCCACACAGGTTCCGCACTGAGAGGGGAGTCAGCTTGAGAGTCTCTCTCCCTCTCCCTTTGTCTCCCCCCCCTCCCGGCCCCACTCATGCTCACTCACCAAAATCTCAAAGTTACACATTTATAATAAAAGTATTACATCTGTGGGAAACAGTGATAGTTTTGAAATGGTAGCACAGGTACAAAAAGGCATGTCCCAAACAGCTATGTGAAAAAGACCCAATACAGTCAAATTCCCACCTGGTTTACATCAAATTACAAAGAGCTTCTCCAGAACATAGCATGAGCTTAGATTCAAGCAAAATAAAAGTAACCATCACTTCCTAGGAAAGTGTTTATGGGACACATCTGTGATACCTCCATTCTGGATTAGATATACCAAATTAAAGTATTTCAATTTCTAAACCTATCAGTAATCAGAGTGGACATACACTTAAGAAGCTTTACATAAAACTTGAAGTTTGGGAAAAAAAGAGAAAAAAGAGCAAGAGCTAAGGGCATTTTTATATCTGGTCTCTTAGAAGAGATGGGAAGGATAATACAAACATCTGTGAAACTACAAATGAAAAAAACTAACTTGGTCAACAGAATAATTTATATCTAGGGCGCCTGGGTGGCTCAGTCGGAGGGGGAGGAGGAGCCTGGGTGGCTCAGTCAGTCAAGCGTCTGCCTTCAGCTCAGGTCATGATCCCAGGGTCCTGGGGACTGAGTCTCATATCGGGCTCTCTGCTCAGAGGTGAGCCTGCTTCTCCCTTGCCCTCTGCCTGCTGCTACCCCTGCTTGTGCTGTCTCTCTCTAGGTCAAATGAAATAAAATCTTAAAAAAGAAAAAAAAAAGAAGAAGAATTTATATCAAGCATGATGGAGGTTCTGCCAGAATATAAAAAACTACCTGAAGTTACTAAGGAACAAAAGGCAAGCAGATTATGATGGAAGAGAGATGGTCAAAACTTGGAAAAAGGTAATGACACCACCCAAGTGTCTCTTGTTACAGCTTTTGGCCAGACAGGTCCCAGTCTGTGTCATGAAAGATGGCTGAAATTGAGATAAAAACCCATAGTCTTACTAGCTTCACAAACCAAAGAACAGACTTTAAGGCAACCACAACAGAGAAGTGAGGGAGAGAAGGAGGTGCCTCAAACTCTGCATAAATTCTGCCCAAATTGCTGGCTAATCCCTAATGTATGCATGCACGGAACAGACCTCAAGCAACCAAGTTAGGGCTAAAAGAACAGAACTGAGATTTAAACTGCCATTCACTGCAGGGGAACAGAGTTTAACAAAACAAACAAAACTCAATGTTCTTTAGAGGAAGGTTAAAAAAAAAAGAATCCAGAGTGTCTCCAACATGTCATACTCAATATCAAGGACACAACCCAACAAAACTTTCTGCCATATAAAGGAACAGGAAAACATACTCTGTTCTCCAGAGAAGACTCAATCAACAGAAACCAACCCTGACTTGAATCAAATACTAGGGTTAGCAAAGATTTTAAAACAGCTAGCTGGCTCAGTCAATAGAGTTTGTGACTCTTGATCTTGGGGCTGTGAGTTAGAGCCCCACACTGGGAGTGGAGATTGCTTACATTAATAAAACTTTAAAAAAAAAAAAGAAAGAAAGAAATCAGCTGTGATCATAATGAATGAAAAAATAGTAGATCACAAAGCAAAACAGACTCTATAATTCAGAGGATGGGCTTAACAGCGGATTGGAAATGCAGAGGAGTTAGTGAACTTAAAAAGAGATCAACAGTGGTACCTGGGTGGCTTTCTTGGTAGAGCATGTGACTCTTTATCTCAGGGTCATGAGTTCAATTCCCACACTGGGCATAGAGCCTACTTTAAAAAAAATTATAAAAAAAATAAAGAGATCAACAAAAAGTATCCAATCTGAAGAACAGAGAGAAAAAAAATTAGGGAGAGAAAGGAGAGTGTGGGAGTGATCTGTGGAGCAACAAGTCTAATACACATATAATTGGAGCCCTGGAAGAAAAGGACAGCAAATCAGGTTAAAAAAAAAAAATTTTTTTTTTTTAAAGATTTTATTTATTTATTCGACAGGATAGAGACAGCCAGCGAGAGAGGGAACACAAGCAGGGGGAGTGGGAGAGGAAGAAGCAGGCTCACAGCAGAGGAGCCTGATGTGGGGCTCGATCCCAGAACGCCGGGATCACGCCCTGAGCCGAAGGCAGACGCTTAACCGCTGTGCCACCCAGGCGCCCCTAAAAAAAAATTTTTTTTAATTGAAGAAATAATGATCAAAATTTTCCCAAATTTGGTAAAAGACATAAATTTACAGATTCAAAAAGCTCAGTGGATTCTAAGCAGGATACACACCAAGAAGATAAAAAAGTATACATCACAGTCAAACTTTTAAAGAAAGGAAAAAAAAGAGAAAAATCTCAAAAGGAAACAAAGAAACATGATACACTAAGGAAAATAAATGATTGAAATTATCATTACTTTCTTACCAGAAACAGCAGAGATTAGAAGACATGGAACAACACCATACAAGTACTGAACCAAACAAACAAAACCCAGAATTCTATAAGCAGAAAAAAAAATCCTTCAAAAACGAAGGCAAAATAAAAATATTTTCAAGTAAAACAAAACTAAGATAATTCATTGCTTGCAGACCTGTACTACACAAGTGAGAAAAGCCCATCCCAATAACTTACATCCTATATGAGCTCATTTATACAACATTCTTGAAATTACTAACTTTTAGAAATGAAGAACACACTAGTGGTTGCCAGAGGTCACAGATGGGGAGGAGGAGGGTTCTATAAAAGGGCAATGCCCAAAAATCCTTGTGGTGATGGAACTATTCTGTTTCTTGAGTGTATTAATGTCAACATCCTGGTTGTAAGAGCATCCAATAGCTTTGCAAGATGTTACCACCACTGGGGAAAGGGTAGAGTCATTTCTGTATTATTTCCTACAACTGCATATGAATCTGAAATCACCTCAAATAAAAAGTTTAATGTTTTTAAAAAGTATATTTTCTAATTAAAAAATTTTTAATGTTTTTAACAACCTGTCAAGGTTTTAAAGCAGAGGCTTTAGGCAATACGATTCAAACAACCAGAGGCGCCTAGGTGGCTCAGTCGTTAAGCGTCTGCCTTCAGCTCAGGGCGTGATCCCGGCGTTCTGGGATAGAGCCCCACATCAGGCTCCTCCGCTGGGAGCCTGCTTCTTCCTCTCCCACTCCCCCTGCTTGTGTTCCCTCTCTTGCTGCCTCTCTCTCTCTCTGTCAAATAAATAAATAAAATCCTTAAAAAAAAACATTCAAACAACCAAAGTTATACCTTGGACCCAACTCTTCAAAGGCAGCTGAACTATCCCTCAATCCGGGGCCAAAACATTATGGTCACATGGGCTGCCTCACCTCACCATATCCACACCAATCTTATAGAGTCCGATTCACATTATCTACAGCAAGAGTGATAGAATTTTCTTCCTCTGGGAACAGATACAACCAGGTTATTATGTCATCATTTCCATATTGGCATGCTGGGATATCCTAAAATTGATCCTGCTGGTGACACTGGTGATCATTTCAGGGCCACTCATGCTATGATCAGCTTACTTTCTGCACTAACAGATGTCATGTCACTGTATTTTTCCTGTTATAAACATTCCAAAAACAGAATGCCCACCAAAATAGTATTACTACCAACTCATACTTCTGTCTGGTGCATGTTGAAAATCAGCTTGTGTTTCGCCAACTCACCTGCTGCCTCAGTTATTTCAATCCTCCTTGTCTTTCAGATAATTTTCTGAACTCTTGAATAAATCAGAGACCATCTCCTGCCATCTCTGACTGATGAGGCACAGTGTAAAAAGAGAAGGAATGCAAATTTCTAACTAAACAAAAATTAACTTTGCTACTCGTTTTAGGTGACTATTTCATTACTATCAGCAGTTTTAAATGGGGACGGCTTAAAAACACAGTAAGACTAGCTGAGTTTTGGTAGCTACCGAAAACCATCTAACACTATCCTCTACTCATCGCTCTCCCTCACCTCTTCTTATGAAATTGAGGTAAATTTACAGGTCCTGAGGCACAGAGAGGGTACCTGCTCTTTGAAGAGACAGGCTGTACCTTGCCCCGCAGCAACCAGCTGACATGGTCTCAGGAGTCAGCCACTCACAAAAACCCAGAACGCAGGGAGTGAGCTGCCCCCCACTCTGGACACACCACAAGGCCTCTTCTATCTAAGGCACTCACCCAGAAAAGCTGCTCACCAGGTTTTTCAATGAAAGCAACAGAAACCATCTGTTACCTCTTTGTTTTCCCCTTGAGGCAGATCTGTTCACTTTCTTTCTCAACATGTTTTCTTTGTCAGATAACTTTAGATTTAGGTATACAGCCATTACTTTTACTGATGTTTGCCTCCTGCTTGACATCTTCCAGGCTGCTCCACACCTAGTCCAACTCCTCCATCTAGTATTTCTAAAATGACTGAACTTCTTATGTACCCAGTTTTAACAGGAGTCTAGGGTTTGAGAACCCATCCAGACAGGACTGCTCCAAACAACAGCTCGGACAGAACTTTGGTAGCAAGATACCAAGCGGAGACACTGCTTCCCTTTTAGCCCAGCCAAAAACTCTGGCAGGACACAACATCTCGAACTTACATAATTTGCTCTGTTTAGTATGGGAAGCAACAAGCAGTCAAGTTCATGGTCTTTCAGACCAGTCTAACACACACTGTCCTGTGAGTTGGATACACACATACTGTACTGAATTACATACAGTACACACTGCGCTGAATTACTAATAGAGTAAGGACTCCCAGAGGTTATATTTGTACATAAGCACTTTTCTCTAAAAGCTAGCCCCTCCAGAAAAATGGACTTAGACAAACTCAGTGGACCGGGACCTCTAAGTAAGAAACAGCAGAGGACAAATATGAGCAATTTTCATGCTCTCCTCAGTATCAAATTTTAAAACAATCAGCCTAAATTAACAGTAAGCAACTAACCTAGAAGGTAGGAGACAGAGCTAAGGTCCTACCTTGGCTACTCGCTAGTTGTGTGACCTAAACAATTTATTGGGTCTTGTGGGTCTCACTTTCCTCACCTAAAAGATTAAGAAGTAGAGGTCTAGTTGCTAGTTTATAAAGGTTTTTCCAGCTTGATCATTTCATGACTTAATAACTGTTGGGCCTCAAATCTGACCTGGCATGGAAATTGTGCCTTTTAAATTGTGAGCAGAAAGGGCGCCTGGGTGGCTCAGTTGGTTAAGTATCTGCCTTCGGCTCAGGTCATGATCCCAGCATCCTGGGATCCAGCCCCAAGTCAGGGTTCCTGCTCAGCAGTGAGCCTGCTTCTCCCTCTCCCTCTGCTGCTCCCCCTGCTTGTGCTCTCTCTCGCATAAATAAAATCTTTTTTAAAAATAAAAAATAAAATAAATAGTGAGCAGAAAGCATGCATTAGCTCTCCCTCTGCTGCTTCTGTCCCCAAAACTTCATAAAAACAACAGTAGAGGGGTGGGGGTCAGGGGAGCATAGCCACAGAATGAAAGTGAAGCAGATGGATGAGCGGCTCCTGACAGCAGACTAAAGAAAGCTAAGATATAATATAACCTCCAAAAAGCTCAGGAACTTGTGGCATCAGGCACTTCTGGAAGTAGGCATAAAGATGGGACTAAAAACAGAAGGAATGGTTGAAAGTCTATTGAAGAACCAGGTGGCATCAGCTCATGAAAAGATAAACTGCTGTCAAACTATACAATGGAACATTATTCAGCCATAAAAAGGAACGGAGTACTGTTACACGCTACAACACAAATGAACCTTGAACATTATGCTAAGTGAAAGAAGCCAGACACAAAAGGCTACATGTTGTATTACTCCATTTATATGAAATATCCAGAATAGGCATATTCATAGAAACAGAAAGCGGTTGCCGGGGGACTAACTGCTAATAGGTATGCAGTTTCTGTTTGGGATGATAGAAATGTTCTGCAACCAGATAATGGTGATGGCTGCACAACACAGTGAATAAACTAAAAACCAATGAAGTGCACACTTTAAAATGGTTCATTTATGTTACATGAATTATATCTCAATTTTTTTAAATTGAATTTTTTAAAATTTTAAAATGAAAGAACCAGCTAGACCCCACCCCATCCCCATACTCTTCCCACTCTGTGCAGCCTCCAACATGCCAGAAGAAAACTGGAAGTTATTTTTTTTTTAAGATTTTATTTATTTGAGAGTAAGCAAATGAGAGAGACAGAGAGAGAGCACAAACAGGAGGAGAGGCAGAGGAAGAGGGAGAAGCAGTGTCCCCGCTGAGCAGGGAGCCTGATGCGCGGCTCCAGCCCAGGACCCTGGGATCACGACCTGAGCCAAAGGCGAACACTTAACCCTCTGAGCCACCCAGGTGTCCCTGGAAGTTTATTCTTTATAAGGTATAAATAAAAGAATGAGTTAGGTGGTGAAATAGGTGACAGTGGTCAAAAGGTACAAACTTTATAAAATAATGTACAGCATGGTGACTATAGTCAGTAATACTCTACTGTGTATTTGAAAGTTGCTGAGAGAGTAGATCTTAAAAGTTCTCATCACAAGAAAAAAGAACTGTCACTATGTGGTGATGGATATTAACCAAACTTACTGTGATCATCATTTGCAATATATATATATATATATATAGATATATATATCAAATCATTATATTGTACACCTAAAACACCATATGTCAATTATATCTCAATTGAAGAATAAAATAATTTTTAAAAAGAATGGATATATCTATACTTGGGATTATAGTTGAGGTATCAAGCATCAACAGCTGAGAAGCCACAGGCACAGCTGAGAGCAAGGGTATCATTCTAAAAATAGAAAAATATGAAAAATTTTACATACTGAATGTTGAGATTCCCAGTGCTCTTCTACTACTTGGCTCTTACAAACTTGGCAGCTAGGATTATGCCCTTGAGGCAGAGATTTAGAGGAATGTTTTCTATGTTTTCTATGAATCTGACCAGCCCAAGAAAAAAGACCTACAGATCTTCACACTACAGGGAAGAAACTATACAGCCAGTGAAACTCTCAGAAACCAACCTTCCCCCCACGAACATCGAGCTTCCAATCAGCTTCTTGATGCATCATTCTTAAGTGTAAACTGACAGCCGGAGATCACGAGACACTTGGGAAAAGGCTCTAAGATTAATGAAAGACACCTCTTGCCAATGCAACTCTGAGGAAACAGAAAATTATGCAGAAAAAAGAGCTTCAAAAAGTACTATCCTAGGGCCTAGAAGCAACAAGACCCCAGTGACAGCATGGCTAGCACCCAGATCCTGGTTTCCACAAATAAAAAGAATCAGGACTGCTTAGAGAAATGGCTGGTTCTTTAATTGGAACAGGGCATACACAGGAGGAGCCTGGAGTATTTTGCAGTGCCAAAAAGTAAGGAAGTACTCAAAAACCTATGATTACAGGGGCGCACCAAAGAGACACAGGGGCCAACTAAAAGATCTCCCAATGGCCAAAGCTAGAATAACTTGAACAACAAAATAAATACACTGAATTATAATCCAAAGTATAAAATAAATATCCATGAGGCCATACTAATATAAATAAATGATTAAATAAACAGGGGGAGAATAGACAAATTTCCTGGGCAGAGGAACGCCAAGTAACTTATACAGATACTAGACTCTCCAAGAGGCGGAAAGTAACTCCCTGCCCCGTAAGCATGGGCTGCTCATAGGAAAAAAGAGTAACTTTATATTGGAGAAACCTGACAAACACTACCAGGTGATCAAGATTAACATCAACAGTGAGGTCATGTTGAAAATATGCATGTATTCTTTTTTTTAAGATTTATTTATTTATTTTAGAAAAAGATAGAGAAAGGGAGTGGTGGCAGGGGGTGGGGGGAAGGAGTAGAGGGAGAGAATCTCAGGCATACTCCCTGCTGAGCATGGAGCCCAGTGTGGGGCTCAATCTCATGACCCTGAGATCATGACCTGAACCGAAATCAAGAGTTGGACTTTCAACCCACTGAGCCACCCAGGCACCCAATATGCATGTATTCTTAATATATTATGATGAGAATGGCATTTATTTCTGAAGTCTTCCTTTCAAAAAAAAAAAAAAAACTATTCTAAAATAAGAAGTTTACTGAAAAGGTTTTAAAAATTATATCCCATTTAAATAAAATGTCCAGAATAAGCAAATCCATACAGACAGGAAGTACATTTGTGGCTGCCTGCAATGGGGGGATATTGAGTAATTTTATGGTATATAAACTATATCTCAATAAGACTGCTTAAAATTAAAAGACAGGGGCGCCTGGGTGGCTCAGTCATTAAGCGTCTGCCTTCGGCTCAGGGCATGATCCTGGAGTTCTGGGATTGAGCCCCACGTCAGGCTCTTCCGCTGGGAGCCTGCTTCTTCCTCTCCCACTCCTCCCCCTGCTTGTGTTCCCTCCCTCACTGGCTGTCTCTCTCTCTCTGTCAAATGAATAAATAAAATCTTAAAAAAAATTAAATTAAAAAAATAAATAAAATTAAAAGACAACAACAAGCTTGTGGAAATTAAAAAGGTGCTCTGCCAAAACTAGAGATTAACCAGGAACGATGTACATATGGGATGCAGGAAACTGGATCCATCACAAGAGAGTGGCAAAGGGTAACTCCAAGATAAGGTAAAGGGACATCCCAAGGTGTGCAATGCGCACTAGGCTTAACAAGCCAAGACATCAAACAACCCAGGCTGATGGAGCTAGGGCAAGAATCTGCAGCTTCTATCAGATTCTCAGAGATTTATCAACCCCAAACTTCCATAAACCACTTCTTTAATAGTATCCATATTAAGTCCCACCCAAAGAACAAATTGCAAGACTCATACTTTTTTTTTTTTTTAATTTATTTATTCGACAGAGATAGAGACAGCCAGCGAGAGAGGGAACACAAGCAGGGGGAGTGGGAGAGGAAGAAGCAGGCTCACAGTGGAGGAGCCTGATGTGGGGCTCAATCCCAGAACGCCGGGATCACGCCCTGAGCCGAAGGCAGACACTTAACCACTGTGCCACCCAGGCGCCCCAGCAAGACTCATACTTAAACACATGCGCGTGCACGCGCACACACGAATCTTTCAGATGTTGTAAATCTCAGAGAAGAAATATAGAGAGTAATGAAGGAGAGTAACAGTTCTCCTGATTCAATATCATCAAGTAGGAATTTAAAAAAAGGAAATAGAGACACAGTTAAAGCACTTTAAAAGCCTAGTGAATGTGACTCCAGATGAAACTTAACACATTATTCTATAGAGCTTATAAAATACTGAAGAGAAATAGTGTTTTTTTAACTTATATCCTACCTACCTCAAAAAACAAGATTACATATAAGAAAAATTGCACAAAAAAATTTAAAACAGAACATTAAAAGAAGCAAAGAAACAGATTTTCTTGGGGTGCCTGGCTGGTTTGGTCGGCACAGCATGCACCTCTTGGTCCCAGGGTCATAAGTTCAAGCCCCACATTGGGCAGGGAGCCTACTTAAAAAAAGAAAATATATTTTTTAAAGATTTTACTTATTTGTCAGAGAGTGAGAGAGCACAAGCAGGGGAAGCAGCAGGCAGAGAGAGAAGCAGCCTCCCCGAGAAGCAAGGAGCTCAATGTGGGACTTGTTTCCAGGATCCCAGGATCATGACCTGAGCTGAAGGCAGACACTTAACTGACTGAGCCACCCAGGAGTCCCCCCCGCCAAAA
>NW_024424008.1:5024332-5107894 GCF_017311325.1 Ursus maritimus
TTTTTTTTTTTTTTTAAATCAGAGAGAGAGAGAGAGAGCACAAGCAGGGGGAGCAGCAGCAGGCAGAGGGAGAACCAGGTTCCCCGCTGAGCAAGGAGCCTGATGCAGGACTCGATCGCAGGACCTTAGGATCATGACCTGAGCCAACGGCAGCTGCTCAACTGGCTGAGCCACTGCAGGCATCCCCCAGGAAAATATTTTTTAAAAAAGAAAAGAAATAGATGTTCTTATGCACCTATGGCAATAACTTCCTTATAAATTACAAAGAATGATAGCTTGCTTGAAATATATATTTTAAATAATTTAACTCAGAAAAAATTATAAAAAGGAATACACAAAATATTAAATGTGGTTATATGACCTCTGGAAAGTGGAAGTATGGGTGATTGCTATTTTTTTCTTTATACTTTTCTGTATTTTCTGAACTTCCTACCATGACCATATATAATCTCTATGATAAGGTGATTACACTAAAGAATATAAATAATTTAATAGTGCATTTCTCCTGGCTGATGAAGAAGATACTTTTTAATTCAGATTTAGGATACTAATTCCTAACTTCTGTACTGCAACTACTCTGCACATCTGCTCCTCTTTGTATTATATGGAATGAGAAACCTTTAATGCAAAAGAAAAATATATATGTACCACTTTGAATCCATTGAAACCACTTTCACATATATTATTTCATTAAGTTTCATCACAATCCTAAGAGAGATTTTACAGAGAAGGAAACTGGCTCAGAGATAATAAATCATTCAGCAAGTAGGACACGAAACCAGACATCCTAGTCTAATACTCTTTTCACCTACTACACTCGAGTAGATGTCTCTTACAACATTAGAATTCAGAGCAGTCAAGAAGTACAGTTTTGGTATAAGGAAAGGAACAGTCTACAGGTAAGCAATCTTCATCAAAAAATCTAAAAAGCCATAAAACCACAAATTCTCTACTATAACACAGAGCAGTATTCTCAACCCACAGGTCATGAGAGGGTTACTCCCTAACTAAAGGCAACCCCAAATCTGGATCCTTTCACTGCACCAAGCCACATCAATCTCCAAGCTACCCTACCCTCCAGCAGTTAGGACCCTCTAACAGATGACCCCTCAGAGCCTCTTGTAGCTGGAATGGAAGAGATCCAGTGGAGAAGGGTGGAGAAGGGGGGATGAGACAACCTGACAGTTAAGTGAGCTTAGTAAGAGCAGAAAGACATGAGGCTAAGGCCTTCTACCAGTCCTTGGAAGAAAACCAAGACTTAAAGCCACCACTGTTGCTAAAGCTTTAGGTGAAAACCCACAACTTCTTAGAGCCAGAGGAGCAAATGCTATGTCAGTTCTTTCTCTCCACCTTTCTCCACCTCAGTTCTCGCTCTCCTCCAACATCTTCTGTAGCTCTCATGCTCTCCTGTCTGGACACACTCTGAAAATGAATCCGTTCCATTTAGATCAACAACCCTACAAACACTGATCCTCCTTTTCCTGAAAAACCATTACGCCTGCTAAATGCTAAACTGAGGACCCTAGCAGAATGACTAACAGGGTAACCATTTTCCTGCAAATGAGTTATTTATGAAGCAAGAGAGGCAGCTAACAGTCTTCAAGCTGTTACAGTCAAATACCATCATCTCTCCATTCCCCCACTATTCTTTTGTCATACAATCTATCTGACACACCCTTGTTATTTCTTCCCCCTAGCCTCCATTACTATCCTCTGAATAGCACAGTACCTAAATATGCCCAAGAGTTCCTTGTTGATCCACCTCTTACCCATTCCTATTCACATCCTCTACATCTAAGTCCTTCCTACTCTTCAAGACTTTGTTGAAACTGCCTATATTATGCAGCTTTCCCTAATCACTGCCAACATATGTGACTGTTCTCCCTACCCAGTATCGTGTACTCTCTGACAGAACTAAATGGCAGTACTGTACTGAACTGTGACTTCACTAAAGGCAAGATTTACAGTTAATTCATTTCCATCCTTCCACCTGTTTTCAATGAAAGCTCAATTCTTTTGAAGTGAACAAAAATTATTCTTTTTCTCCAGACTGTTAATGCCTTAAAACTTTAGTATGGGAGTCAGAGAATTAAACACTGAAAAGGTTCCAACCCACACAGTGACACCTTTGACACAAGCTCAACCAAACTAGCATGACATCATAAAAGCTGTTTTAAAAAAAATCCATACCCTTTAATTTGCTAAATCAACTAAAATTCCACCCAAAAGGCACCAGGGGAAGAAAAAAAAACCAACCACTAAAATAGCACCCCAGTAGCATTTTTTTTAAAGGGGGGGAAAAAGCAATTTCGGCACACCTGGTTGGCTCAGTTGGTTAAGAGTCTGCCTTGCGCTCAGGACATGATCCCAGGTGCTGGGATCATGTCCTGCATCAGGATCCTTGCTCAGTGGGGAGTCTGCTTCTCCCTCTGCCTGCCACTACCCCTGCTTATGCTCCCTCTCTCTCTCTGACAAATAAGTAAATAAAATCTTTAAGCTAAATAAATAAAGCAATTTCTCACAGTAGAGCTATTTACAACTACGAGAAAAAGAAAAGTAAATACATAACAAGATAATAGTTTGGTACATCAACACAATGGAATATAATCTAACCATTAAAGCAACACACATAGGAAAAGAAAGAAAATGAAAAACATTTATTAATTACAGTTAAGAAATCTAGATACAGAGGCACCTGTGTGGCTCAGTCAGCTGAGCACCTGACTCTCGATTTCAGCTGGAGTCATGATCTCAGGGTCCTGGGATGGAGCCCGGGGATGGGCTTCCAACTCGGCAGGGAGCCTGCTTGGGGATTCTCTCTCTCCTTGTGGCCCTCTTCCTCCCCTGTGCATGCATGCACTGGCACGCGCTAAGTAAATAAATAAAATCTTAAGAAAAAAAAAAAGAAGAAGAAATCTAGATACAAACA
The DNA here is from genome assembly GCF_017311325.1 of Ursus maritimus. NCBI lineage: Eukaryota > Metazoa > Chordata > Mammalia > Carnivora > Ursidae > Ursus > Ursus maritimus. The sequence continues at coordinate 5,027,262 of NW_024424008.1, forward strand.
AGGTTGATAAAACTTTTTTTGGGACAATGGCTCCCACCTAGAGGCCAATAAAGGAAATAGTAAGGATAGGATAGGGGTATCATTTTTAATATTTCAAAAAGCTGTATTGAAATATATGTGAAAACATTACTAAAAGGTCAAATTTCTTTGTCTTTGGCTGGAAGTATATTAGTCTAATTAGTGTAAGGCAATCAGAAGTTATAACCACCAATAATACATCTTGAAGAATTTTTAAAACCCTAACTACAATTTTATTAATGCAGAGGTGTTTTTGGAGGACAAAGCTTTTTTTTTTTTTTTTTTTTAAGATTTATTTATTTGAGGGAGGGAGAGACAGTGGGGGCAGGGAGGGGCAGAGAGAGAGAGAGAGAGAGTATTAAGTAAACTCCCTGCTGAGTGCAGTGCTGGGTAGGGGGAGGCCTCCATCTCACAACTCTGAAATCACAACCTGAGCCAAACCAAGAGTCCAGAGCTTAACCTACTATGCTACCCAGGCGCCCCTAGCTTTTTATTATGAAAACTACAATGAATTACCATGTATCCATCACCCAGTTTTAATAATTATCAATGCATGTCCAATCTTACTTTATATCTGTACTCTCCCATACCAAATTATTTTAAAGCAAACCTAGACATATCATTTTATCTCTATTTCAACATGTGCCTCTAAAAGGCCTTTATTCCTTTTAATATAATCATAATATGATGAATACACCTAGAATTTTTTTTTTTTTTAAGAGAAAAAGACTCAGGACACCTGGGTGGCTCAGTCTGTTAGGCGTCTGCCTTTGGCTCAGGTCATGATCCCAGGGTCCTGGAGCGAGTCCCGCATCGGGCTCCGTGCTCCTCTGGGAGCCTGCTTCTCCTTCTGCCTGCTCTGCCTGCCGCTCTGCCTGCTTGTGGTCTTTCTCTCTTTGAAAAATAAATAAATAAAATCTTTTAAAAAGGAGAGAGAGACAGACAGAGTGAGTGTTAACTGTCGGCGGGGGGGGACAGAGGGACAGAATCTTAAGCAGACTCCGTTCTGAGTGCAAAGCCCTATGGGGGCCTTGACCTCACAACCGAGATCACAACCTGGGCCAAAATCAAGAGTCAGAGGTTTAACCAACTGAGCCATCTAGGTGCCCCTCACCTAGGAAATTTTGACAAAAAAAATCTTTAATGACAAATCTCTGGTCAGTGTTCAAATTTCCTTGGTTGTCTTATAAATGTCTGAAAACAGTTTTGCTTTTGTTTTTTTTTAAGAAGGCTCCATACTGTGTGGGGAGCCCAAAGTGGGGCTTAAACTCACAACCCTGAGATCAAGACTGGGACGCTTAACCAACTCAGCCAGCCAGGCGCACTTGAAACTAGATTTTAAATCACTAAGTGGATGTAAAGGAAAATACTATATCATGGTCTTCAATAGGGAAAAAAAAATGTTTCTAGGAATTTTTTTTTTTTTAATAAAGTTAAGAGCATGAGGAGAAAAAGACAATTTCTCTGTATAAACAAACCACAAACAAATTAAAGAAACTTCAGGTCTGGGTTATGATAGGGGAAGAGGGATGGTTAGAGATAGACATGATTTTCAAAATACTTAACTATCAGAGCAGTGTGGACACCAACCTATGAGAACAAAGACTAGCCATATACATACGGTATATAGGCTAGATACCAACCTTGGATAGAGCCCTGACTAAGAAACAAGCAAGGAGGCCTCAAGAACCTGCTTCGCATGAAATTCAACCCAGCCTGCAGTGGAACAATAAGCTACAACCACATCAGTCACAACCAAAATTATCACAAGGTCTTGATAAACACATCTTCTTGGCACAGCTGTTAACTGCTAGTCACTATAGCTTCAAGTGTTCATCCTAGCATCTATCATTTGAACCAGGCAAAGAAAAAAATGCTCTTCTAAGCAAATAGCATGGTAAAGTGGGAAAAGTTCTTGATTCTAGCATAACCTAGACTATAGCCTGCCTGTCTCTAAAAGTTAAAACCATAATAACTGATGGAGCACCTGGGTGGCACAGTGGGTTTAGCATCTGCCTTCAGCTCAGGTCATGATTCCAGAGTCCTGGGATCGCCCTCTCCCTGTCTCTCTTTCTCTCAAACAAACAAAATCTTTTTAAAAAGTAATAATAATAACTGGGATTGTTTATACCTCTTCAATCTACTGCTTACAGATCATAGTTTTTCTGATAAGTTTCTTTAGCTTGCTAAAGAATGTAAAAGATAGTCCTGTGTGATTAGAATCCTTTTATAAACAGAGGGCATACCCTGACCATTTTAAAGTAAACCTAAAACCACACACCTAAAGTAAGGGAATGAGAGAGCTCCTTTTTTTTTTTTTTTAAGATTTTTTAAAATTTATTTGACAGAGAGAGCCAGAGAGCACAAGCAGGGGAAACAGCAGAAGGAGAAGCAGGCTCCCCGCCCAGCAAGAGGGGCTCCATCCCAGGACCTTGGGATCAGGACCTGAGCAGGAAGCAGATGCTTAACCATCTGAGCCACCCAGGCGCCCCAGCGATGAGAGCGCTCTCAAGGGAAGTAAAAAAGCCTGGAATTCCTCCCGGTTCAATTCAATCAAACCTTATGCAAATCAGTCTTATCTTCTGGGCTCTAGTTCCTCCACCTTCAATAAAGCACCTGCCAACTTCCCAGTCTTACCTCCTACCCAACCCCTCTCTCCCTCTCTAGACATTATCCACACCAACTCACTTGTAGTTCCTAAAATATGGCATGTTTTATCAAGCTGCCTTCATTCTTTTTTAAATGTATTCTCTGCTTAGAATGACCTTCATAGGCTTCTTCGCCTGATTAGCCAATCTACATTTATTCAAGTGAGTGCTATCAAAATCTACAGTATTCCAACAATGTTGCCAATTCTGCAACTCCAAGATCTTCTGAAACTCTTCTGTGGGACCTATTGTCAGAGCCATTCACTGGTCATAAAACAAGTCTGCTCCTTTGAATGTACGACATGGTTTTCAGTTCCCTGACCTCCCTAGCTCCTAGAACTAGAATCAGTATTCTATTTAGGTGTGGTCTAATTAACATCATTTAAAACAGGACTATCCACTTCTCTGACAGTATCTATTAATGCAAGCTAAAATCACAACTTTTTTTTTAAAGATTTTATTTATTTATTTATTTATTTATTTATTTATTTGACAGAGAGATAGCCAGCGAGAGAGGGAACACAGCAGGGGGAGTGGGAGAGGAAGAAGCAGGCTCCTAGCGGAAGAGCCCGATGTGGGACTAGATCCCAGAACGCCAGGATCACGCCCTGAGCCGAAGGCAGACGCTTAACGACTGCGCAACCCAGGCTCCCCGTCACAACTTTTTGACATAAAGTTGCAGCCAACTAAAAGCCTTACATTTTAGTGTTGCTATTAAGTCACATCTTTTTTTTCAGAACATCTCCTTTCTGTACTGCTACTTATGCATCACCTGCTTCATCATACAGCTCAAATCTGTCTCTTATCCCCACGTATATCCTAATCATTCCCATCAAACCATTCCTGAATCCAAAAATGGTGGTGCCAGTTATTCTCCTCTTCTACCAGTCTATTCCCCCTTAATAAAGAAAATGTAGTTAGTCTGACCTAACATGATCTTAGTGGGCCTGTGTTGGCTCTTAAAAATCAGTTTTCTTTTTGAAATCCTCATTCCATATCCTTAATAAACCATTCTAGATTTTGACTAGAAATGTCAAGGTCTTACCTTCTCAGTATTGAAAATATGTCTTTTTGTGGTAATTCTATATGCCTTAGATGTGACTGACAGCAACTAAATGATCTCATCCCAATACTCTTACAGAACTCTGGGGTATAATTTGTTTGGGTCAAGAGACTTGAATTTGGGGGCGCCTGGGTCATTTAAGTGTCTACCTTTGGCTCAAGTCATGATCCCAGTGTCCTGGGATAGAGTCCTGCATCAGTCCTTACTCATCTGGGAGACTGCTTCTCCCTCTGCCTGCCACTCCCCCTGCTTGTGGGCGTGCAAGCTCTCTCCGCCCCGCCCCCCAACAAATAAATAAATTTAAAAAAAAGAGAGAGAGAGACTTGAATTCATTCAGAGAAATTAAACGCTCCTATATAAATGCTTAATGGTCTCAGGTTTGGGTCTCCTCTATAATTCAGTTCTACCCTTTCCAATCTATAGATGATTTACCATGACAATGCAGCGAGGAGCTTCTGGGGCCATTTCAGTCTTGGAGATTTCTTTTTCCAATGTGGTTATTTGGGATTTCACATTTAGAATACTACCTAGCATTAAATGCCCTTCTTGAAGAAATATTTAGTACAATTAACATTTCTTTAAGTTTGTTTCTTTTTAGGTTCTTCAAAACAAATCCATAAAACTGTTAGAGGAAGCAGAGATGCTAATTATAACATAGTTCTTTTTACCACAGCAGCAAAAACTGAATTAGCCAATCTATTACAAAATAAGGCTAAAGAAGAATTCTAAAAATGAATACACCTCTGCTACCACAGAGAAATAGAAGAAAATGCGTAAGCCAAAAATTTAAATTCTTCCTCGAGGTGAAAATATCCCCATAATTCAACAACATATCAACCCACAAATATTTACTGAATGTGCAAGACACTTAAAACAATTCACCCAAAGCCTCCCATCTTACTCACACACCCTCCCACCAAATCCAAGCTATAAATATAAGCACAGTGATGTTTTCCCCACTCAGCCACCACAGGATAGAGAACTTGTCTACCACACCCTCAGCCATTCTACTACATTACTACATTATTCCATGCTCAAGCAATTTATCAATCTTGACTGAGTTCCTACTATTTACACGGCTCTGTACTAAGTGCTATAGAGACAGAAAAATGTATCGTTAAAGGGGCGCCTGGGTGGCTCAGTCGGTTAAGCGTCTGCCTTCGGCTCAGGTCATGATCCCAGAGTCCAGGGATGGAGCCCCATGTCAGGCTCCCAGTTCAGCGGGGAGTCTGCTTCTCCCTCTGGCTCTCCTCCTTCTCGTGCTCTCTCTCACTCACTCTCTCTCAAATAAATAAAATCTTTTTTAAAAATTATCATTAAAAACCAACGCCTCCTGGAATTCATGAACACTTCTGAATAAATCTTTATCTCCTCTCTGGGCAGATGAGGCTCACAAATCCGCAAAGGTCTCTCTTCAGATGAAGCTAGGAAGGTACTGCAGTATGTCCTGTTATACATACACTGTGGCAGAAGAAACTGGACTTTAAACACAGGCAAATCTAGATTCAAATACTAGTTGCATGTCTTCCTGAATTTTAAGTAACCTGCCCAAGGTCTCTCTTCAATAAATCTCAGTTTCCTCATCTTTAACATAGGGATAATAATGCTTATTTCATAGGCCTATTGAGGGACTGAGTTAACGTATGTAAAGGGACATACTTGTACAGAGCACAAGAACTATTCAACAAATATTACCTCCTTTCCTCCCAAAAGGACAGCCATACATGCAAGAGTCACCTTTAAATCTTTAACCATGAAAATGACACAGAAATGCCCTGGGAATTCCCAAATTCTTCCCAAGAAGGAAGCCTCCACTGCATAAAACGGACAACATGTATCTGCCCAAAGCAGAGCCCAGAGCAGCAAACGGGGCTGTACCAAGAACACTAGCACTAACATATCCCTATGGCCAAATTTCAAAACACGGTTTATAATAAAGGATCACCCCCTCACCTCCCCTAGAGTGTACAAGGAGATTTAAGAATGTGGGAGCCTCCTGTCAGGTTACCTTCAATAACAGAGGTGAATTCACTTTACCCTTAAGACATCTTATAGTAATTTTTTTTAGGGGTGCCTGGATGGCACAGCAGTTAAGCGTCTGCCTTCGGCTCAGGGCGTGATCCCGGCGTTGTGGGATCAAGCCCCACATCAGGCTCCTCTGCTGGGAGCCTGCTTCTTCCTCTCCCACTCCCCCTGCTTGTGTTCCCTCTCTCGCTGGCTGTCTCTATCTCTGTCAAATAAATAAATAAAATCTTTTAAAAAAAAAAAAAGACATCTTATAGTAATTTTTTTCTTTTACAGTTTCCTAAACACTAAAATTTTACCAGCTGGTACTAAATCAAAGCACAAAGACAAGCATTTGTTTAACTAAACGTCTATCAAAAGCACTGTATTTGGTCATATCAAAGCGTTGTTGTACTACAGGCCCAGCTGTGACAGCAATGGAAATGTTTCTCTTCCACTCTGTAGAACGTTGAAAAGTGGCGTCCATGCGCATGCCCGCGCACACGGGCAGCACAGAGTAGTGTCACAGTATAGTGATTAAGAGGGTTAGCTCTGAGACTGCAAATCTAAATGCAAAAGACAGAACAATAAAGCCTTTAGTAGGAAACACAGAACATCTTTGTGACTCTGCAACAGCAAACAGATCTTAAACGGAACATAAAATGCACTAAACATAAAGAGAGAAAAGTGATAAATTGGATATTTTTTGTTCTTCAAAAGTCACCATTAAGAGAATGAAAAGGAAACAAATTAGAAGGAGATATTTTCAGAATATATAACTGACAGAAGACTCATATACAGAGCATATAAAAAAATTCCATTAAATCAATAAGGAAAAAAAAGACCACCTGAAAGAAAAATGGCAAAAGACTTGTTTACTTCTAAAAAGAGGGTATACAAATGTCTGGTAAACTTTTGAGAAGTGCTCCACTTTATTAGTCATCCAGAAAAATGCAAATTTGTGTAATGCAATACCACTACACAACCACCAGGACGGCTAAAATAAAAAGGAAGGAAAATGCCAAGTATTGATGAGGACAGGGTGCAACCTATACTCTTATGCTACAGGTGAGAAGGGAAAGTGGTACAACCACAGTGGAAAACAGTATGGCAGTACTCACTGAAACTGAACAGATACTTATGACCCAGCAAGCAATTCCACTTATAGGTAAATAGCCACCCAACAGACCAAAAGGCATGTTCACAAAAAAGGCACATACAGGAATATTCATAATATATCACTATTGTTAATACTCAAAATCTAGAAACTACCCGCAGTGTCATCAACAGAAGTGAGAGAGAAACTGTGGTAGAGATACACCATGGAAAACTATACAGCAGTGAGAATGAACAATCTAAAAGTACTTATAACAATATGAATGAATCTCTCAAACGTGATGTTGTGCAGAAGAACCAGACACGAAAGACCACAGCGTTTTATTATATTTATATGAAAGTACAGACAAGCAAAAGTAATCCATGCTGTTAGAAGTCAGAACAGTGACTACCTTTGGTAGGTGAGAGAGCAAATACTGACCAGAAGGGGCACAAGAAAGGATTCTGGGGTGCTGGCAACACCTCAGTTTGTGAAAATACATCACGGTGTGCACTTGGATATGTGCACTTCACCGTGTTCTATATTGATATCAATAAAGTTTAATTCTTAAAAAAAGTGAACTCTGATTCTGACAGATCTGAGTTTGAATACCAATCTTCCCAAATATTAGCTAAATAATCTCAGGCAAGTTATTTAACCATATCGTGCATCAGTGTCCTCACATATAAAGTGTGAATAATAACAGAACTTACCTCATGTGGTTGTTAACAGGCCCAAATGAGAATGTATGTAGTATTATTACTCTTTCGCCACTTTGCATCAATGTCAAAATTATATAGTTAAATGATGCAAAGAAAAATGTTAGTAATAGTGAAAACACTTAATGCATACTCATCATGTACCAGGCACTATCCCAAGCCATTTAATGTATCACCTCCTTTAATCCTACAACAACCCTATGAGATAGATTCCATGTCCACTTTAAAGATGAAGAAACTTAAACACAGAGAAGTAAATTGCCCACCATCACGCAAATAGTAAATGGAGGATCTGGGTTTCAAATCCATGTGACAGATATAGCTTTTAGGCTACCCTGTTTCCTTCGCTGCCACAGTAGGAAACCCCAGCTTTAAGGAAGAAAAATAAATAATCACAAATCTTTCCTTCTTTATCAGTTTGTGCAGCTTGTATACTGTATATATCATGCAAAAACACTCAACCAAGAGTTAAGGAACCCCAAACTCAAGTCCCAGCTCTGACACTAACCAGCTGTGAGACTTAGATAAGTTATTCAGAACCCTTCCAGCACACTTCCTTCCTCCGTAAAATGAAAGGTTTGGAAATTCTAACCAGCTCTTGCTTCTCTTCTAAGAGACCTATGTTGACTATTTTAAAAGAATAAATACTGTACCTCTATGTTTACTGCAGCATTATTTACAATAACCAAGATAAGGAAGCAATCTAAGTGTCCATCAATAGACAAATGATAAGGAAAATGGGATGTGTGTGTGTGTGTGTGTGTGTGTGTGTCTGCGCACACACACTAAAATATTACACAGCCATGAAAAAGGATGAGATTATGCCACTTGAGACAACATGGATGGGCCTAGAGGGTATTACGCTAAGTGAAATAAGTCAGAATAAGAAGACAAATATCATATGATTTTACTGATATGCAGAATCTTAAAAAAAAAAGGAATAAACAAACAAAAAGCAGAATCAGACCTACAAATACGAACAACTGATAGCTCCCAGAGGGGAGGAGGATGAGGGGATGGGCAAAATGGGTGAAAGGGAATGGGAGATACAGTTTTCAGGTTATGGAATGATTAAGTTATGAGAATAAAAGGCACAGCATAAGGAATACGGTCAGTGATATTGTAATACTGATGTATGGTGACAGATGGTAACTACACTTGTGGCGAGCATAGCATAATGTATAAACTTGTCAAATCACTATGTTCTACATCTGAAACTAATGTAACATTGTATGTCAACTATACTCAAATTAAAAAAGAATACAATGCGAACTATATTTGAATTTTTAAAATAATAATAAAGAATAAATACAGCATAAACAAAAGTATTAGAGGTGATAGTGATGATTACTGATGGTGATGACAATGAATCTGACTGGTTCAGTAGATACTGGTTCTAGCATCGCAGTGCTAGTAAATATTTTTATTATAGATAAGAATGTTCTGCCATAGCAGAAGCTTGACTTTTGTGAGTTACGTGGCTTGTGTCAAATAATTTAGACTCTTAGTCATTTTTATACTAAAATCCTATCTCTGAATCCTAATCTCTGAATATCAAGTATAGTAACAGTACAGAACACTGGTGATATTAGTCTCTTTTCTCCTTAACCATTCTTCTTGGGATCTCCTTTTTACTCCTGTCTGCTCCTTGCTCACAGCTGAGTAAATTTAAAACCTACCTTATAGACACTCTGTAGGTTGAATGGTGGCCCCCCAAAACAATATGTCTACATCCTAATCCCCAGAACCTGTAATGTTATCTTATTTGAAAAGGTAACAGATGTAATCAAAGATCTTGTGATAAGAAAATCATCCTGGATTAGCCGAGTGGTCCCTAAATCCAATGCTAAGTATCCTTGCAAGACAGACATATAGAGAAGACATAGAGGAGAAGGGATGTGAAGATATGAGCAATGTGGCCAAAAGCCAAATTTATGTTATGTGTAATACACCATCCCCACCAAACAATATATACATATATATATGACTAAATAATGGCAAACTAGGGGCGAGCATTAATTGGAACAGCACTTCTGAGAAGAAATTTATCACTACATGTGAAATGTGTTTAAAGATTCATTTAATTTGGCTTAATAATGTCAAAATATTTACATTAAAGCAAAAATAGGATACTCAAGATTTATATAAAGTATTAAAGTGTAAAATAATTTATAATAAAGTATAAACCACCCAAGTGCCAAATAATCACTAAAAATTTTAGTTCAAAAAAAATTTTACAGTTCACCCATACTTTGGAATTAAGTAACAATTAAAATTATATTTATGAAGACTATTTAATAGCATGAGATTATTCAAGACACTTTTAATGCCATGGGAAAATTATTGACATATAGTAATATATTCAAAAGGCAGTATATACACAATACACTTCTCTTATGATCCCAATTTATAAATATATACTATTGTACATGTATATTTTACTGTACATGTATTTTTGAAGCTCTGATTTATTTCCTGACAATCAAAATATTCCTAATACACAATTTCCACAAATCAATGAAAAAAAGATAATCAACACAATGGAAACATGAAGAAAAAACCTGAAGAGGTAATTCATAGAAGAAATATACAAATGTACATAAAGTATATGAAAAGATGCTCAACCTCACCAATAATTAAATTCAGATGAAAACAAGATATTTTCTTCCTAGCAGACTGGAAACATTTTAGAAAAGTCCTAACATTTATTACAGACGTAGAGAAACTGGAATCTTAAACACTGCGGTGAATCTAAACTGTTGAGGAGGAAATTTGACAATATTATTAAAACTTAAGATGTGCACTTCTCAGACTCAACAAAGTCTAGTTTTAGCAATTAACCTTATAGAATGACTCCTGTAAGTGTAAAAACATATGAATGAGGATATCGAAAAAAGGAAAATTTGAAATATTCCATATATTTATGTTGGATATTCTTTTAAGATGTTACTTATAAATATATTACATGTTAGAATTTGAAAGAAATCCCCTTTTTACTTTAGCTTATCTGAATGAGTTTCTGCTCCCTGTAATTAACTCTTCACTGGTATCAACAAAATTTCAGGAGAATACTTCATGACATTGAGAAATATTCATGATAGAACATTAAGTGAAAAAAATCAAAACACAAAATTTTACATTTCACTTTATCACAATATGTAGAAGTATACACCCACACATAGTAAAAACTGGAAAGAATTGATCTGGGTGATGGTTACACACATGCATACATATATAAAAATACATCAAGCTGTAGACTTAGGATCTGTGTTTAAGTTATACTGCAATAAAAATGTTTAAAAACTAGAAGGAACTACATAAAGACATCAAAATACTAACGGCTTAATTCTGGATACAAGAATTATGAGTCACTTATTTCTGTACCTTTCTATAATTTCTAAATTTCCTATAAGGAGTGTGTATTTTATAACTCAAAGTTTTATTTTTAGAGAGAGAAAAATACCATGATCTTCAAACATGTTTGTTTTTTCCAACCCTCAGATTCTATAATTTATGTATAGGTCCAGAGGTGTTTTTGCACATACTAAATGAGCACTGAATTAATCAATGAATAAATCAGAGAGATTATCTTTTTATTCAGGGTCACACCCAGAGCTAAGCCCTCTGTAGTAAATTCTGCAAGACATAAAGTACAAAGCTAGAGAACAGAACTCGTTCCCTCTCCTGAACCCCAACAACACACCATAAGGAACTGACCTTTTCTGAAGTTAACTGATTCATATGCAGGCCTCCTCAGAAGACATGAGCTCAAGGACAGCAACTGTATCTCACTCATCTATGCAAACAAGGGTCCTATCATCAGGTTGGTCGTTTAATAAGAGAAAAGTGTGGTAGAGGACTCTGGAGACAGGGAAAACAGGCTTCCAATTCTTGCTATATGATCTTGGGCACATTATTTAAATTCTCTGCACTTTAGGTCCCTAATCTGTAAAATGGGGATAATGCCATCTCATACCTGGCACTGAAGTGTATTCAATAAACAAACACCTAGTAATTTAATTATCATCTATTGCAACAAGGATGAAATGCTACTCTAACCTCACTTTCTTGCCTGTGTTCCCTATGACCTACAGTGTCCTTGTCAGTGGGATGGTGAGCTGACACTAGCACAAAAGTAGATAGAACAAAGCTAACTGGTCCTTATGGAGACCGACACAATGACCTTGGCCTCATTAAATGCACCACACTCATAACCAACTGAGCTAAGCAGCCAACAGAGCAAGATCAGCAGACCAACAATCCTCCACAAAACACTAAACATTCTTCTAGAAGATAAAGCCACAAATGCTTAAATACAACTTTCCACACAACAGAAATGCAGGGGAAATAATGTGTTTCATACAGATGTGAAAAAATGGGGCTAGGAGAAGAATATTAAGTAACTACTTAGCAAAGAAAGGGATTAAATACTATTTGGACACACAGAACCTCAGAGTTAGCAAACTGAATGACTGTCAGTTCAGNNNGTGATACTTCCAGGTATTTGTTTTGGTTTTTCCCAATAAGAGATCATGATCCTGAGTCAATAGAACTGGTTAAATAAATTAAAACCAGATTTATTAAAAAAAAAAAAAAGGCAGGTTCGTCTGAACTATTATAAAATTTAGTTTTATTGGGGTGCCTGGGTTGAGCGACTGACTCTTGGGTCCAGTTCAGGTCATGATCTCGAGGTCATGGGATAGAGCCCCACATGGGGCTCTGCGCTCAACACAGAGTCTGCTGGAGGTTATCTCCCTCTCCCTCTCTCTCTGCTCCTCCTCTACTCGCTCCCTCCCTCCCTGTTCTCCCTCTAAAATAAATAAATAAATAAATACAATATTTTTTTATATTTTTTAAAATTTAGCTTTATAAATTAAAAATTATAAAACAAGTGGTGCCTGGGTGGAACAGCGGTTAAGCGTCTGCCTTCGGCTCAGGGCGTGATCCCGGCGTTCTGGGATCGAGCCCCACATCAGGCTCTTCCGCTGTGAGCCTGCTTCTTCCTCTCCCACTCCCCCTGCTTGTGTTCCCTCTCTCGCTGGCTGTCTCTATCTCTGTCGAATAAATAAATAAAATCTTTTAAAAAAAAAATTATAAAACAAATGGACTGAGGTACAAAACACCTCTTCCATCACCATCTTACCTCTAAATCTGACTTTGGCCCTTAACTTTTTGAGTATGGGAAAATAATCAATACTATTCCTCTCTTCTACAGACCTCCACATTTCATCACTTATTCAGCACTTAGAAAAGTTGTGGAAGCTTGGCTTGAATTCTAAAAGTTAACTCTTGTGCTTTATATCAGAAAAAAAAATGATTACATACAATTCTTTGAAAATCTGAATAGGCAGTCTCTATCCTTTCATAATTAATAGAACAAATCTTTATCAGCAACTATTATGTAAAGCACTGTCTTTTAGCAAAGCTAAGAAATTTGTCTAGCTAACCCAAGGACAACAGGAATTTATAACATAACTCTGTAATGTTTTAATTTTTATAATGATCTATGGTTTTTATTATCAGTAAAAAAAAAAATAAGAAAAATTTTAATGGTCATTGTCAAAGACTCTGAGAAAAACAAGAAAAGGGACACCTAACGTAAAATAAAATCTCTACTTTTCTTCAACAATATAAAAATAATCAATACCTGTCTTCACAACTAGGCTAAAGCAGTGTCAGAGGGCCATTATTCTAAAACTACAGGCGTGCCTGGGACGCTCAGTTGGTTAAGCATCTACCTTCAGCTTGGGTCATGATCCCAGGGTACTGATGCATCAGGCTCCCTGCTCAGCGGAGAGCCGATTCTCCCTCTCCCTCTGCTGTTTCCCCTGCTTGTGCTCCCTCTCTCTGTCAAATAAATAAATAAATAAATAAATAAATAAATAAAATATTTTTTAAAAATAAAAATAAATAAATAAAACTGCAAAAACAAAGAAAGAAAAAGACATCAGCTGATAACACAACTGAGAAAAGAACCAAGTCCTTTGACATTCCTGTGGAAAGTAATTCTAATGTATAACAAAAATGCATGTAATTTATTATAAATTGGTTTTATCCACTTACAAATTGTGGCTTATGATTATCATTTCTAAATCATTTCCTCCTCTGTCTTCCTGCTTTTAAAAATCCCAGAAGTTTCTTTGTTGCTTCCCATAACATTCTTTTGTTATACAGAATATGGTAAACCAGAAGTCACAGCCAGCCCCCAAACTATAACCACAAAATATGCAAACTACAGCCTACGCTGAGGGATTTCTGAGGTTAACAGATGCAAATCCTTTTCTTTTTTTCAAAGAAAACAAACCTCAGACAAAAAAGCATTAAACATCCTGAAAAAGCCACACCAAAAAGGGAACTTCTTAGAAACAAAGCCCTAGTAACTATTTGATCTAAGAAAGACATTTCCAGAACTGATAAGAGTGGGGTAGACAGGAAAATATACATGTAAAATAACCAGCCTTAACTACAATTCAGACCATGAGTGACATGGTTCCTCTCCCAACAGAGCTCCTCTACTGCAATGTGGGTTGGGGACCAAACTAAAGAGGTCACACCATAGCTCTGCTATTCAATGATTAAGTCGTTGTTTCAGTTTTCCCAAATCGATAACTAAAAACAATAATCTCATCAATGGTGTGACAGCAGACAGAAGACATGGATTCTAACAGTTCTTTCCAATTTGACTGGTGACAATGGACAAAAAATTATATTTCAAGTAGGGCTGAACAAAACTGTAAAACTCATTAAAGGTACACTGCGAAACTATAAAGTCACTAATATTAATCATTACCATCTGTCAAAAGTGATGGACAGACTGTCTCTGATTTCTAGCTCTGACTTTTTAAATTCTGTGACCGCTATTAATGAATGCACACTCATTTATGTTTTGCCAACTAGGAATACTTTAGAAGCCAAGGAATCCCACACTCACAGAGGAATGAAGCTTAACAAAAGGAACCTCCATAAACCTTCTCCCTGCTTAGGACTCTCAGCACTCCATGAAAATTCTATTTTAGACTAACCCTAGTCTAGTTCCACCAATACAGCAGATCACAGATGGCTTAGCGCAATTCTGACTTGACTTACCCATCACACTGATGAACAAAAAAATAGTAATAACCTGGCTATCTTTAACAGGAAACTATGACAAATCCCAAGTATAAGATACTATTCTTAGGGTCTCAGATATTAGACTAAGGTGGGAGAAACTTGATGATCTAAACTATACCTGTTCCCATCTTACTTCCTGGAGTCATACCTGATCGCATACTGAAAATAGCTCGAGAGCTGGCACATCCTCTCATTTTCCACAGGACTCTGCCACTCATAAACCCATACAGGGTTCCATATACTCCAAACTAAAATCAGTCACCACAGGACATCTGGAACACAGACGCTTTTCCCTTATCTGTCCCACTTAGTAACTTTTGAGAACTAAATCTAAAAATCTGGCAATGATAGCCTATTGCAATCACTGAGTTCCCTAAGTCACCAGCTTCTAAAAGGTTAAGTCTTTCTCTTTCACTGGATCCTATGCCTTATCCAGCAGGTTCCCTGATGTGCACTTAGATGCCTGAGAGACCTTAAGACCCCTTGACAGTAATTCATACCCAGGGATGGCAGAGGAATTGAGGAGCCAAGCCAAGTCCAAGAATACCATCCACCAGAGTTAGCCAGAAAACAAGTTTATAAAAGGATATAGAACTGGAAATGGGCGTTGCCAAAGGATGCCTTAGGCAAAGAAAACTGTTCTAATCTAGGAGGGAAGGAAGGACCGTGCAGAGTCTAAGAGAATTTGGTTTAAGCACCAAACACTGTAACTTAGGACTTCCTCCTAAGCAGAGAGGAGCAAGGCTCCAGTGCCATTCAAGTAAAATCCCACTTACCCTCGATGTGACCCTCCCTACCTGAGGGAGTGCAAAGTGGGGTTCTCTCATGTTTAAGAATATACAGTCTCTTCGACTAAATTTAGCGTGTAATTTAAAAGATTTTTTTAGTTTTCTATTTTTTCAATATATTTTTTTAAAGATCTTATTTATTTATTTGACAGCGAGAGAGAGAACACAAGCAGGGGGAGTGGGAGAGGGAGAAGCAGGCTTCCCGCTGAGCAGGGAGCCCAACGCGGGGCTCGATCCCAGAATGCTGGGATCATGACCTGAGCCGAAGGCAGACACTTAACAAATGAGCCATCCAGGAGCCCCGAAAATTTTTTTTAGTTTTCTAAGTAGGCTCCATACCCAATGTGGGGCTTGAACTCATGACCCCAAGATCAAGAGTTGCATGCTCTTTCCACTGAGCCAACCAGGCGCCCCAGCATGCCTTGCACTGCTCTGTCTTCTGTGTGTTGATCTCTTCTCTTGATTTCTCCTTTGCTCAACTTTAAAAAAGGAAATATATGATCTAACTTAGGAAATCTTCCCCTGCTATATAGCAACTTTGACCTCTGGAATTTATCACAGACGCTTGAGGTAAGCTACCAGGATTTGAGTTTTGCTTCAGCTAGGAGTCTAGGATTCAGAACGGAGATGCCTTTATACAATGACCATGAGAGAATCTGCATAAAATTGAAAGACTAGCAGAGGAAAATAAAAATAAAATAAAAATTAGCTCATACTGACTCCCTGTTTGAAATTGGCTCATCAAGCTTTTTATAACCACTTCATCTCTGGAAAGAGATAGCCTTCTTTTTTTTCTTTTATATAAGATATCCTTCTTAGCCATCAGGGATCTGAAAATCCAAACCACAAGGAGATATATATTCACACCCATTACGATGTCTATAATCAAAAATAAAGTTAGTAATTATTGGTGAGGACATGGAGAAAGTGGAACCTTCACACACTGCTAGTGGGAATGTAAACAGGTATACTCATACTGGAAAACAGTCTGGCAATTTCTCAAAAAGTTAAACACAGGTGCCATATGACCCAGCAATTCCACTCCTAGGTACAGACCGAAGAGAAATGCAAAGATATCTCCACACAAAAACATGTACAGGGGTGCCTGAGTAGCTCAGTTGGTTAAGCGTCTGCCTTCAGCTCAGGTCATGATCCCAGGTGGGATAGAGTCCCACATAGGGTTCCCTGCTCAGTGGGGAGCCTACTTCTCCCTCTCCCTCTGCTGCCCCCCTGCTTGTGCTCACTCGCTCTCTCTCTCAGATAAATAAAATCTTAAAAAAATATATATATACACAAATGTTCACAGCAGCATTACTCATAATAATCAAAAAGTATAAACAATCCAATGTCTATCAATGGATGGATAAATGTGGTATACTCCTACAACAGAATATTATTCAGCCATGAAAAGAAATAACATACTGATAAATGCTATAACATGGATGAACCTTAAAAATGTGCTAAATGAACAAAGCCAGTCACAAAGACCATATAGGACTCCGTTTATGAAATGTCCTGAACAGGCAAATCTATAGAGATCGAAAGTAGATTAGTGCTGCCTAGGGCTGAGGAGGGTTACAGAGTTGGAAGGAAATGGGGAGTGACTGTTAGTGGGTATGGGTCTTGGGCAGGGTGGGAGAGGGGTGATGAATACATTCTAAAATTGACTATACTGATGACTGCACAATTCTGTGACTATACTAAAAACCACTGAACTGTACACTTTAAATGTGTGAATTATATGGTATATGAATTACATCCCAATGAAGTTGTTTATATATATGTACATGTAAGAAAGAGAACATACACATACAAGTGATAAATGGAGCAGAATGTTAATCAGTGAATCTGGAAAAAGGATGTACTGAAGTTCTTTGTGCTATTCATGTCAATGCTCAGTGTGAAATTATCTGAAAAGAAAATGCTAAAAAATATAAGACATCCCTCATGAGAATCACACATAGTATTCTTCCTTAACATGAAACAGAAACCTGCACTAGAAAAATTGCCGTGTCTGCTCCTGCCCCTGCCAAACAAATATTTTACTTGTCCCCTCTACTCAACAGATTACTGCAAAGCATCACTCAAATAGCAGAAAAGAGAAATGAAATGTGGCAAGGGAAAAAAATGTTCTCCAACTTTCTCATGGCCTCAGTTTCTTCATCTGTAAAATCAGAAGGTTATATAATCTCTTGAAGAGTGCCTCCACATTTGACATGCCATGAATTTTAGGTTCTAAATTCACTGCTCAATATAGTTAAGGAGGAATATGATCTCACCAGTCCTCTGACTCTCCTAGTCAGTAAGCATTTTTCCTCTCTTCTAATGGTGACATTAAGAGATGATTTCAATATATTCTCAGTATTCTAAATAGGCTCATACAGGACACTGGCCTGTATCCTGTCTATATCCCCAGACCTTTCTCTTCAACTGTTGGCAAGGTCCTCTGCTCAGAGCCTGGGAAAACTAGAGTAGTGGATGCATGAATCAAGAATACTTACATCTCAATACTAGGTGCAGGTCAGTTCAGAGGAACTTAAAAAGATTCCAAAGTAAGAAATAGGTCACAAGTATCCTGGAACCTTAATTCTCAGGCAGACAGGGAAAGTTAAACTCAGGAATCCCATCTCACGGTAAGCCTTCTCCTGCAGTCACTGGTGGGGACCACAAGAAGAAAAAGGGGAAACAAAGATACCCAGGACATCCATCCATCAAAGGGGTAAAAGAGGGACTGGACTCAACTACCACCTGCCTCCCCACTTAGGATGAGCCAACAGGAATGGAAAACATAAATCAAAGGCAATTCTTACAGATTTGCTTCTCTCTCTGACAAGCTCAAAAAGCTAACAAGCAGCCACTATTTCCTAAAGTTGGCTAGACTTAGGATTCATTCATTGATCACCTCCCCCCCTCCAAGCCAAAATACTTCCTCAACTAACCAGAAAACAATTTTCATACCTTCCACAGTTTCTTGCACAACAAACAGGCATATGACTTGCTTAAATGCTTAAGTCTGAAAGAAAGGGGAAGTGACAGGGAGACAGTCCAATAAAATCCAGTGATTTGAGTTTATATTCAACACAGCAGGCTCTATGCTTATTGTTGCAACATGAGGATGAATCTTAATCCTTCTCCACAAAACTAGAAGGAACAAGTGCGTGCTTTGATTTGCCCGTTCTGGATTTGCTTAAGAGTACAGAAGCTACCTGAAGTACAGAACTTAACTTGCATAGAGAGAACACAGACTTCTCAGTACCTCCCTAAAGACCTGGGTGCAATTCACAATTTCCTACAGTTTCACTTACTATGACATCATCAGTTTGAGAGCTATAAGGACAGCTATGGAGAGAAAATGCACCCTGGAGAGTCCCAAGACTAACCTGCATAAAGCTACTTGTATTGTTTTTATTTTATTCAGATTCCCTCTGGGTAGTCCAGATTCCCCTACCAACTCACCAGAAATGAAATGAAGGAAAAAAAGAAATCCTTCAATCAGTGCCCATTCGAACAAAGGCCACCTACTGAATAAATGGTCTTTGGCATTCCACTACTGCAACCACATTTAAAAAGACAGAAAAATTACTCTTTCTTCACACATTTTATACAATTGATTACCCCTTTCTTTATTCTCCCAATAAGCTTTTACAGGGATATAATTTTAGCTTGCTGAAAAAACAGATAATTAACAGATATTCACTAAAAGAAAAGTAACATTTTTGAGTGTCTACTTGACAAAATGCTTTTTACTTACCTTCCCTTTTTTATAGATGAAGATCCCAGCAGAGTTATCTAACTTGCCCCATAGTCATAGAGATAGCCAACATATTGAAGAGGGGTACTGTTTAACTGCAAAACCCATGCTCTCACTAACACATCATTTCCCAGCTTCATTCCTACACTTTATCATCTGCAAACCATTCTCTTTATTTTCTAAAATCAAATTTCTTTTTTTTTTTTAAGATTTTATTTATGTATCTGTCAGAGAGAGAGTACAGGCAGGGGGAGCAGCAGGCAGAGGGAGAAACAGGCTCCCCACTGAGCAAAGAGCCCCATGCAGGACTCGATCCCAGGACCCTTGGATCATGACCTGAGCTGAAGGTAGACGTTTAACCGATTGAGCCACCCAGGTGTCCCTAAAATCAAATTTCTATATAACTTAATAGACACTCAAAAGCACAGCATTAAACACACACACACACACACACACACACACACACACACTTGTGTATTCCACCATTTTAAAGTTTCTTTTACTGGGAAGAACTGTGTTATTTTTAGTCTTTCTCAACATGTTAATGTTTTCTAAAGACCCAACCAGGCAATGAGATGCAGTTTAGTGTAAGAGAGGAGCACTAAACCAAAAGTCAGGCAATTAACTAACAGGATGTAGGCCCTACTGTCCTTCCTGGGGCTCATTTTCCTCTCTGAGGTCCCTCCCAGCTCCAACATCATGAACTGAATTCCAACAACTACGTCACAAAGTCACAAATTTAATAAATATGAGACAAAGATGAAAAACTAACATCTGTATTGTAAGAATTTGAAGACCTAAAAAAGTGACTTTGAAACAATAAAGCTTCCCCAACAAAAGGCCTAGTATTAATAGCATTACTGCTTCACGATTTTTTTCTCCATCTGGTATTAACTTGAGAAAATAGTGTATTTGTTCTGACCTTGTTAAAGGTCATCAAGTTATCATGTTTTTTAAAAGATGGTTTATTTTTGTCATATGAAGTATGCACTTAGTTTTTTTTTTCATAAGAAACACTGGAATTTTTCTGGTGACCAAAAAAATCAAACAAAAAAACCCTGTCCTGTTATCTCTGAAGCAAGGTAAAATAGTCATTAGCATAATCACTTTCGGGAAACTGGTGAATACATCGTGACAAAAGACTGGAAAGGAATATCCCTCATCAAATCAGGATGACACAACAAACCTCCACTCACATGAAACCTGCAAACCAGACAATCCATACAAAAACTTTTTCAAAACTGTTGCAATTCAAAGGCTCCAATGACAATGCAGTGGAATTCAAGGGGATTTTACAATTATGACATTCTTCTGCAATTCTTGTCAAATTTGATCTGGGCCCCATATTCACTTTCCTACCACTTCCCCTTTGAAAGATGACTTGAGAAGCATCACTACCCAACCCTCTCCCACTAGGTCCCTGCCCTTTTACTCACAAATGAGGGTCTCATAACGGCCACCAATTACTTTTCATAAAAAGAGGCATGGCCCCGTGGTACAGGCCCTTTCTAGGACTAAGAGAGCTCTCACCCTTCTTGATGTGGCTCAAGTTCACTCTATTACTTCATGTCCTATCAGACCAGGGGCCCAGGCCAGGGCTGAGTTAGAACGGTTTTGAGGAACTGGCTTCTTGGGAAGAGGCCAGAAAAACTCACAAGTTTCTGTTTTGCTCTCCTTGTTTTTTTTTAAAGTCTGGGTGGAACTTACTTTCACTGAGATGTGGGATACCTTCTGCCCTCCTTCGCGGGTGCTCGACAACAGGCTTACCTTCATCTTGTACTAAGTCACTCCGCCTTCACCAGACAGAACACACAACGCCTCCCCCTCCTCCTCGGCCCCTACTAGACGACCACGGCGCAGAGGGGCAGCGGGGGCCGTTCGGACCCTCCCGACTCAGAAGCCCTCATCCCGCTTCCCCGCCTCCAGCCCGACGCCCCCTTGCCCCGCGCCGGCCGCGGGTGCTGCGGAGCGGCCCTCGCCCAGCTGCCGGGACAAAGCGGGGAGGTTTCCTCGAGGGTCCCCGGCCGCAGCGGGCGCGGGGAAGCGGCCCCGGGCTCCGCGCGCACTCACCCGACAGCTCGTCCGGCTCCAGCCCCGTCTCGGTGTCCAGCCCGCAGATGACAAAGTAGTCGGCGAAACGACTGGGCGCCGAGCCCCCTCCGCCGCCGCCGCCGCTCATGGCGCCGGGGCCGAGCCGGGCCGGGCCGTGCGGAGCGCGGAGCCCCCGCACCAGGGCGCCCGCCCGCCCGCCCTCAGGCCGCCCCTCCCGCCGCCGCCGCCGCCGCTACCGCGGCTCGGGCCGCCGCCCCCGGCCCTGGCCCGGTCCCCGCGGCCGCCGCGGCTGCCGTGACGGGGCAGGGGGGCACCGGGCCGCCCCGCGCCGCATCCTGAGCGCCTTCCTCTCCGCGCCGCCGCCAGCCGAGAGCGCCGCGACCCGAGCGAGCCTGGAGAAGGGTGGAACGCGCGGAGGAGAGCCCCCACCGCGATCCCCTCCCGCCGCGCCTGCGCAGGCGCCGTCGGGGAGGGGGCGGGCGCCCGGCGGAAAGGATGACGTGATGCTCTTCGGGCCCGGAGGGCCGCAGCTTCCCAGGCGGCCGCCGCAACGCGGCCGGCCACTGCCCGGTCGCCTGCAACCGTCACCCCCTCGGGGCTGCGGCTCCTTTTGAGAGAATAAGGAGGTGAGGGATGAGTGGGCGCATGCCGCAGAGCTGAGGCCCTGGTCCATGTTCTGTCCCCCCACCTACTCCTCACACTGGAGGTCCCGACGTCTCCTTAACCCGGCCCTGTCGCAGGGATGGGGTCGCAGGACCGAGCTCAGCAGCCTGCCTCGTCCCGTCTCCAGGCTAGACCTAGACCCCAGATAGCTCTTTCCCCCAGCCCCTGCACCTTGGCTCCCGTGCCCTGCCCCTTCCTCAGGGGAGCTGAAAATGCCCCCTCTTTTGGCGGAGGTGGATCAGCCAGTAGCGTATTTACCCTTTTTTACAAATGGGGAAACTAAGGCTTAGAAAGAAGCAAGGACTTCCCCCGAGGCTATATAGAGTCTAAGAGACAAAACGCGAACTAGAATCCTGGGCCCTGGTCAGCTCCCAGCTCTGTCACCCACCACCCCAGGCAGGCCTTTTCCCATGCACCAGGCTGTCCCCTTTTCTCTCCTGGAGCCTCCAGGGGCTCAGGCCACTTAAGAGCTCCCCTTCCACTTATGAGAATTCTCAGATCCATATCTGAGGCTGTCCTCCTGAGAGAAAGTGGGGAATGAGGAGAGAAACTTGCCTCCTAGCCCTTGTCTTGGGACCCTCTGATTTGGTTTCCCACAGAGGGTAGGCAGGAAACCGGAGATCAGAAGCCAGGAAGGTAATATAGTATGGTGGTTACTACCATGGGCTCTAGAAACAGAATGCTCAGATTTGAATCCTGACTTTGTCATTTATTATGTGACCTTGGGCACTCTCCAGGTTCTGGCAGTCGTGTTTTCGTGAAGATTACATAAAATAAATGTGCAAACTGGTAAAAGGGTCATAATAGTACCCGGAACATAGATGGCATTCCATATTATTATAATTATTATTCCAGCAGAGGTTTGCTTGGGCAGGCTGCTACTAAGGACTCTGGAAGGCAGCTGGTCTCCATAAGGGCCAACCATGGGCTCTCTCCTGGGTTCTCTCCTGGGTGCTTCTCTCAAGCATTGGTTCCCTTGGGGAGGGTGGCCTGGAGTTCACAGCCAACATCACTGGGAACCATAGCACCTGCCCCTCCCTGTATGTAACCTCTAGAACTGATGGGACAAAAAGGGGAGGAGAAGGGGCGCCTGGATGGCTCAGTTGGTTAAGCATCCAACTATTGATCTCAGCTCAGATCTTGATCTCAGTTCAGGTCTTGATCTCAGGGTTGTGAGTTTAAGCCCTGCATTGGGCTCAAAAAAAAAAAAAAAAAGTGGGGAGGAGAAGGTAGCTTCACGAATCCTATTCAAGGTGATGCCCCACCCCATCCTGTATGTTGGGAACACAGAGACAGTAGAAGGGACTCAGAGAGCTAAATAATTACACAGCATCTGGGGCATCCCCCCAGGTTGGGAGATGGTCAGGGAATGCTTCCAGAAGATGGTATAATCCGACCTGAGTTGTAAAAGAATCAAAAGGAATTTCTCAGGTAAAAAGGGAGAGAAAAATGCTTCAGGAAGCATAGGCAACAACAGGGAGTGACAGATTAAAATGGTACATGCAGGCAACAGCACATAATTCATTTCAGTGTGAAATGGAGAATTAAAAGGGGATGAAATCAGGGAAAGAGGAGAGGGACAGAGCAGGAAAGACTTCATATGCCAGGCCAGAGAATTTATCCTGTAGAGTGTGTGTGAGGGGTGGTAACTTAGAGGAATTTGAGCTGGGGAATGATAAGATCTGACCAATATCTTAAAATGATCACTTGGGGGTGATATGGAAGAAGAGACTTGAAAAAGACTTAAATGTCCTCAGTTTGGGGGCACCTGGATGGCTCAGATGGTTGAGCATCTGCCTTCAGCTCAGGTCATGATCTCCAGGTCCTGGGATGGAGCCCCATGTGTGGCTCCCAGCTCAGCCAGGAGCCTGCTTCGCCCTCTCCCTCTGCCTCTCCCCCTGCTTGTTCTCTCTCTCTCTCAAATGAATAAATAAAATCTTAAAAAAAAAAAAAAAGAAAGAAAAAGAAAAAAGAAAAAAGAAAAAGAAAAGAAATGTCCTCAGTTTGAAAGTCCAGAGACTTTATCCGATACATCCAGGGCAAGCAGGTGCTGGGAGATCTCTCACACTAACTCAACTCATAAAACACAAGTTCGAAACAAAAGCCCAACTGTATTAATTTGCCCTTGGAAATGTAACTGCTCAGAGGCCTAGAATACTCAACTGTAAAGTGATCTCCTTCCCAGTAGGAAATATGTTTGGCAGAGTGATTGCTTCTTTTGAGAGAAAACAGAACTGGATGCTCTTTAGATTTAGTATTTAAATCCCCACTCCTGCTTTTACTAGCTGTGTGAGCTGAGGCACATCAGTTAACCTCTCTGGAATAAGAATAATCATTCTAACCTTTCACAAGATTGCTTTGAAGATTGTTCAATTAATTTTTTAAAGATTTTATGTGTTTATTTGTCAGAGAGAGAGAATGAGCGCAAGCAGGGGGAGCAGCAGGCAGAGGGAGAAGCAGGCTCCCTGCTGAGCAAGGAGCCCTGATTTGGGGCGGGGCGGGGGGGGGGGGGATGCAGGACTCTGGGATCATGACCTGAGCGGAAGGCAGACGATTACCAACTGAGCCACCAAGGCGTCCCTGTTAAATTAATTTTTAAAAATCAATGGAAAAAGGACTTTCAAATATCTGGGACTAAATATACTCTTAGTAAGTGGCATACTAGGGCACCCATTTCATGATGAAGGACATGAGGGAGAGCAAGTGGACATCTGAGGGAAGATAATTCCAGGAAAGGACATGAGGCCAAAGTGTGCCTAGAGTGTTCAAGGAGTTGTGAGAAGGCCAGAGTGGCTAGAAAGTGTTGGGGTGGGAGGAGTGGCAGAAGATTGTAGAAGGCGTGGTGGATGTGTCTTGTAGTTCACCAAAAAATGTTTCTCCTTCCACAGTGTGGAGTTGTCCCTAGGAAGCAGCTGTCTGGTCTTGGCAACTTTTCCCAGTCCCACTTGCGTCTAGATGTGGCCACGTGACTAGTTCCCACCAATGGAATGCGTGCAGGAATTTATGTGTGTCATTGCTGGGTCAGGATTTTTAAGAAGCAAATGAGGCTTCTCTCTCCCTTTTATACCTTCCACCACCGAGAAGTAGAGGATTCTGAGGTTCTAAAGCATGGTGAAACAGAAGACAGAAGAAGCCTGGATCTCTGAATCAAGCACATAGAGGAAAGGCTTCAGCTGACCAAGAATACCCACACTGGACTGTTTTGTGAGCAAGAAATAAAATTCAATTCTATTAAGCCTCTGGTACTGCGGAGTTTACTTGTTAGAGCAGCTAGCATTATCAACACAAGGCAGAAGATGTTGGGGTGGGGCCAAGCAGACTACAGAGAGCTTGGTAGGCACACTGTCAAGATTTGGCCTCTGTCTCTGAATAAATTGAAGAGTCACTGGAGAGTTTTTAATAAAAAAGAGTCATGGTATGACTTACTTTAAAAGGACCTCCAAGGCACTGTTTTAAGCCCTTTATATATATTAATTCTGCCTGGAACTTGTCCCTCCACTCAAGATTTGTATATTTAATTGACTTCTTATCATCTCAGTTTGGAGATCTGAAAGGCATCTCCAAGTTAACATATTCCAAATCAGATTTCTGATTTGCCCCCATAATGCTGCCCCTTCCACATTCTTCCCCCATCTCAACAAATGGCAACCCCATTCTTTCAGCTCATGGAAAAACCTTACACTCATTCTTGATTTCTCTCCTCTCTGTCTCTCTCTCTCCCTCTATCAAAAACACACACATTAGGGGGCGCCTGGGTGGCTCAGTTTTTAAGTGTCTGCCTTCGGCTCAGGGCATGATCCCGGATCCCTAGGATCGAGTCCCGCATCAGGCTCCGCATCAGGCTCCTCCGCTGGGAGCCTGCTTCTTCCTTTCCCACTCCCCCTGCTGTGTTCCCTCTCTCGCTGGCTGTCTCTCTCTCTGTCAAATAAATAAAATCTTTAAAACACACACACACACACACACACACACACACACACACACACACACTAGGGGTGCCTGGGTGGCTCAGTCATTAAGTGTCTGCCTTCAGCTCCGCTCGGGTCATGATCCCAGCGTTCTGGGATCAAACCCCGCATTGGGCTCCCTGCTCAGCGGGAAGCCTGCTTTTCCCTCTCCCGCTCCCCCTGCTTGTGTTCCCTCTCTCGCTGCCTCTCTGTCAAATAAATAAAATCTTTAAAACACACACACACACTAGAAAATTCTATTAGTGGGGTGCCTGGGTGGCTCAGTAAGTTAAGTGTCTGCCTTCGGTTCAGGTCGTGATCCAGGGATCCTGAGATCAAGCCCCATGTTGGGCTCCCTGCTCAGTGGAGAGCCTGCTTCTCCCTCTACCTCTACCTCCCCCTCTCCCTCTCCCCTCTACTCTTGCTCACTTTCTCTCTCAAATTAATAAAATCTTTTTAAAAAACAAAATTCTATTAGTTCTGAAAAACAATAAATAAAGCATAGCATGGTACTGTCCCACTTTTAATCCCTTTAAAATTATCTGGCTCAAAAGTTAAGGGGAAACTGAAAAAAGAACAAGCTACTGAAAGTGTGAAATATTTTGGTTATATGAAATCCAGAAGATCACTAAGCATATTTTGAAAAATACATTGGAACTTTATAAGTTTCCTCTACTTTTAGTGAGTGTTGCTAGATAACGATATCAATAATGGAAAAACTGGGAAATAAAAACAATTTCATAATGTATAAACAACAACAAAAAGGAGACTCATTGTGTACTGACATGGAAAAATATCCAAGATATATTGTTAAAGTAGAATGGTGGTTGTCAGGGGTCAGTGGGGAGAAAAGAGTGAGTCATCATTATTTGATGGGTGTAGAGTGCAAGATGAAAAGAGTCCTAGAGATGGGTGGTGGTGATGGTTGCACAACATTATCAGTGTACTTAATGCCACTGAACTGTACACTTTAACAAGATTAATGTGGTAAATTTTATGTTATGTACATTTATTTTACCACAAATTTTTAAACTGAGAAAAAAAAAAAACCCACAGTCGGGAAACTAATTGAATTTCAAGGAAACTCTTCATTCTTTAGTTGTTTTGAACTTACTTCCTGGACAGTAGCTTTTTTTTTTTTTTAATCAGAGAGAGGGTTGGGGGACAGGAATAGAAAGCATCTTAAGCGGTCTCCAAGTCCAGCACGGAGCCCCACCCAGTACGGAGCCCTGCAGAGGGCTCTATGCAGGGCTCGATCTCAGGACCCTGAGATCATGAGCCAAAATCAAGAGTTGGACACTTAACCAGTTGAGCCACCTAGATGCCCCTGGATGCTAGCTTTTAAAAATGAAAGGGTATGGTTTCCGGGTGGCTCAGTCTGCCTTCGGCTCAGGGCATGATTCAGGGTCCTGGGATCCAGCCCCACATTGGGCTCCCTGCTCAGCAGGAAGTCTGCTGCTCCCTTTGCTTCTGCCCCCCTACTTATTCTCTCTCTCTCTCAAATAAATGAATAAAAATCTTTTTTAAAAATGAAAAGGTAGAGCTGAGCTAAGGATATAAATCAGAAGCAATTTTTTTAATGTAGAAAAAATAAATTCACATATTGAAAGACAGCTTTTTTTTTAACAACTAAGAAATTTTATTCTGATACTTTTTTTTTTTAAAGATTTCATTTTTTTATTTGACAGAGAGAGACAGCCAGCGAGAGAGGGAACACAAGCAGGGGGAGTGGGAGAGGAAGGAGCAGGCTCATAGCAGAGGAGCCTGATGTGGGGCTCGATCCCACAACGCCGGGATCAGGCCTTGAGCTGAAGGCAGACGCTTAACGACTGAGCCACCCAGGCGCCCCTATTCTGATACTTCTGGCCAGTTGTAAAACTAATCTAGGACAAATTACCAAGTAAATGTTACCTTATTTCTTCAGGACTGGAGTTTTTTGGTGGCTTCAAATTTGGGATTTTCAAATTTGAAATTAGGGAACATAATCATGTCTACTTTACCATATATTTGCTTAAGCTTAAAAAGCTCCCTTGGGACACCTGGGTGGCTCAGTTGGTGAAGCGTCTGCCTTTGGCTCAGGTCACGATCCCAGGGTCCTGGGATCCAGCCCCGCATTGGGCTCCTTGTTCAGCGGGGAGCCTACTTCTCCTTCTGTCTACTGCTCCCCCTGTTTGTGTGCTCTTGCTCTCTCTCTGACAAATAAATAAATAAAATCTTTTAAAAAAAAAGAAAAGGAAAGGAAAGAAAGAAAAACCTCCCTCTCCAGCTGTTGCTGGTACGCTGGGCCAGTATCAACAGGTCCTCCAGCTGCCTGTCACTTTGCTCTGTATTCTCCAATCTTGTCCATGAAGAGTTTCTATACAGGATCAAGTTCTTTATTAAATGGCACAGCTGTAACACCAATGTTGCTCCCCGAATGGACTGAGACTGTGACCTAATGACAGAGGAGACCCTGAAGAGCCTCTGAAGAATCATGCTGATTCTGTTACGGACAGGAAACACCTCGGAGGCACTCTGCGACTGGCCAGCTCTCGGTGAGACAGACGAAAGACAGCTCTTAATGGAACTGAAAATTCTGTAAATAACCGAAATCACCTTACAGAAATGTATGCTAAGATAGCACTTCTTAGTTCATGTGAAATGGATCCGTTTCCTGATTTACAAATTGTACTATTGGGGGGGCCCCTGGGTGGCTCAGTCGTTAAGCGTCTGCCTTCGGTTCAGGGTGTGGTCCCAGTGTTCTGGGATCGAGCCCCACATCAGGCTCCCCCGCTGGGAGCCTGCTTCTTCCTCTCCCACTCCCCCTGCTTGTGTTCCCTCTCTCGCTGGCTGTCTCTATCTCTGTCAAATAAATAAATAAAATCTTAAAAAAAAATTGTACTATTGGGATTTTTAGTAGAATAAACATTGGTATTATGACATTCCTGTAGTAATATGGGTCTCTGAAATCAGAGTCCCCAGGTTCAAATCTCAACTTTAACCATTTACAAAATCTGTAATTTTAGGTAAATTTCTTAACCTATGCCTCGATTGCCTTGTCTGTAAAACGGAGATATTACCTGTCTCACATGTTTGCTGTATGAGTTAAATGAGATGATACAAGTAAAAAAAAACAAGGGTGTGCAATATGTTACTATCTGTGTAAAAAAGAAAATAAAAGAACTATGTACTTTCGTTCTTGTACATACACATACTAGTTTTGGAAAAAGAAGACATTGTTAAAATTGATTACTTCCACAGAAGGAAACTGAATGGCTGGGGTAAGCGCCTCTTCATCTCATCACACAGGGCTTTGATACCAGCTGCTCGGTTTCCTTCCCCCAAAGCAATCAATGTTTGCAATGCCTTGTTTCTCCTTCCAGAGATAGTCTGCGCCTATACTAACAGGGGCACTTCCTCCAGCGAGACCGGAATCAAGTTGACTCCACCCAGGCAGAACCTGCCCACTGCCCAGCTCACGGCACAGCATTCAAGAAAAATCAGGCATGAACCCCACAGGTGCTCAAAACCCTTACTCCCCAGTGCTCAGTGAAGAGTTCACTATGTGCAAAACTAAGTGAACCTCACTAATAATACAGAGAAATGGATGCTTTACAATATGGGCTTTCTTAAGACTAGAAACACCATTCAACTAGATACAGACTGATACACCCACAGCCATCTCTGGCAGCCAGCTCCTTCTGCACAGGGATCCGTCTCTACAGAAGTCACACAGGCTTCACTTTCCCATGCCCTACTGTCCCACCAGCCCCCAATACCTCATTCCTAACAGGCATCAGGCTCCTCCTGTCTCTCAATGACACAAGCTCCCTGAATTGGTTAAAAATTAGACATCACCTTGGACGCCTGGGTGGCTCAGTTGGTTAAGCATCTGCCTTCTGCTCAGGTCATGATCCCAGCACCCCTGGATCGGGTCCCACATTGGGCTCCTTGCTCAGCAGGGAGTCTGCTCCTCCCTCTGACTGCTGCTCCCCCTGCTTGTGCTTTCTCTCTCACTCCCTCTCTGGAAATAAATAAATACAATCTTTTAAAAAAATATTAGACATCACCCTTCCACTACCATAACGCACAGTAACAAAGAAGCCCCAAAGAAGAGTCGGCATCAAGCAGCATCTGATGTCTCACGGCATGAGGAAATACGAAGTTGAGCAACAAGAGAAGCAAATTGCAGATAAGGTCCACGAGTGATGCAACTTTCCCCGAAGTAGTTCGTGAGCACATGCCATGTGCATGTGTGTACACGTCTGAGTTTATGTGGGGTTAGCGTTTGTGTATAGGGTGGATCATGTATAGGTGTGTGTTTATGGATATCAGATGTATATTTGCACATGTAAATACTTGTATGGGGTGTATGTGCGTGTGTGTGTTGTGTGTACACGAGGAGGCTGAGACAGGGCAGACCGGCAAGACCAGGTAAGAGTAGGGATATGTCTGCCTCTTGACAAACCCGGGAGTGACTCACTGATGGTCTGCTCTTCCCCTCTATCCTCCTAGGTTGGGGAGCCTTTTGAGAGTCCGGGTGGATGGCCTTATATGTGCTGCTGCCAGCCCTCTCTCTTAGAGTGTGAACGTAGTGGCCTCACTATTCCCATCAACTTGAGGGCCAGGAACATCCTGGGAAAGGCCAGATAGTCTAGTGAGGGAAGTGAAACGCCCTTGGACAAGATCCCAAAAGGAAGATATATTTAACTGTGGCTGAACTCTCAAAATTTCTTTGGGGTGATGGAATTGTATCTTGATTGTGGTGGTGGTTACGTAATTGTTTATACTTATCATATCTCACAGAACCATATGCTAAAAAGAGTGAATTTTATTATATGTAAATGATACCTTAATTAAAAATGAGAAAACATCTATAGAACTGATCAATGAATATTTTAGGATTTTTTCCAGCTGACTGTAAACAAAAATATACAGAGTCATACTATCACTTTTGCAAGTGATATCAATCTGCCTTTAGTGTGACAGAAAAATCATACCAGAATTATTATAGAGAAAATTAATGATATTTAATTATTAGATGATTAAATTTATAATGATATTGACAGAATTCGAACAGCACATCAAGAATTAACTGTAATCGAAATAAACTGAATTTCTAAGGTTCAGAACATTATGTCCTAGAGCGTATTTGGAGAACACTTTGTCTTTATTCATGCATAAGGAGATGCTCCACTTTTAAGAGTACAGTTTAATGTATTCTGTGGACAAAGAGATATAACTGGGTCACTAGAAGGCGTGGAGCTTACAAAAGAATTATTAGCCATTGTTATTAAATGCAACTCATTCACAATAACCAATTATATTTTGGCAAATGTTAATTAAATGGTTTGGGCCCTTTCTGAGTCTGACTAAAGGCTCATAAAATTTCAGGAAGAAGAGGAAGAGAAGGAGGATGAAGAAAGAAGGAGGTGCTCATCATGGGGACTGAGAAGGCGCTGCCTCAGGAGCCGAGAAACCCAAGCTAGAATCCTAATTCTGCAATTTACTCAAATGATGTGACCTCAGGCAGACCCCTTGCTCTCTCAAGTCTTTGGCGTACCCACTTCTGTGAAGAAGGGCCTGGCCACGAGCAGGGTTTCCAATAGCTGCATCTTTTAAAGTCCTTTTATTGCTTTCCCACCTCAGGGACCCTGTAATTAGAAAGATGTCTCTGGGGACACCTGGGGGGCTCAGTCATGAAGTGTCTGCCTTCAGCTCAGGTTATGGTCCCAGGGTCCCAGGATTGAGTCCCGCATCGGGCTCCTTGCTCAGCAGGGCGCCTGCTTCTCCCTCTGCCTGCTGCCCCCTCCCCTGCTTGTGCTCTCTCTCTTTCTCTGACAAATAAATAAGATCTTTAAATTAAAAAAAAGATGTATCTGAAACAAATTGCATTTGCAGTCAGTTTACCTATTTTTTATGAATAAACGATACATTCATCTGATGTTGAGATTTTTTTAAAAGGTTTATTTATTTTCGAGAAAGAGAGCGAGAGAGCGAGACAGAGGGGGCAAGTGGGTGTAGGAGCAGGGGACAGAATCTTCAAGCAGAATCCCTGCAGAGCGGGAGCAGGTTGCCGGGCTCAGTCCCGCCACCCGGGAAATCATGACCTGAGCCAAAACCTAGAGTTGGACGCTCAACTGACTGAGCCACCCAGGTGCCCCTGATGTTAAGATTTTTTTTAAAGATTTTTTATTTCTTCATTTGAGAGAGAGAGAGAGCGCACGAGCAAGAGTGTGAGCAGAGGAGAAGGACCAGAGGGAGGAGGGTAAGCTGACTCCCCGCTGAGCAGAGTACCCGACACAGGGCTCCATCCCAGGACACTGGAATCATGACCCCAGCCAAAGACAGATGCCCACTGACCGAGCGACCCAGGAACCCCAAGATCTTTTAATTAGCATAAAATATGTGGATCACAAAGAGTTAATGTAATTCCAGCCAAAAGCAAAAAAACGTTGAGGGTTTGTATTATATTTTCTTTTTGCCTGTAGAGGCTTCCTCTAGATAAAATACTATTTCCATCCACTCGGCTTTGTCAGATGTTGGAACTGGCCAAAAATCCCCACCATGACATCTTCACGGGCTGCCAAGGGACAAGGCAATGTAAACAGAGGAACAATTGGTGTTGATTCCCAAACAAATGCCTCTGAGGCTGGGATTCAGAGGTATGCCTGGGCCACCCGTAGGCCTGCCACCTCACCCCTGACAGCTGCCCACTAAGATTGCCAAGCTCAGGTTATGCGTTATCCGCATGTGTGCCTCTGGACCCCAGGGGCCCTGAAGGTAACAGGTCAGGACTGCCACTCATGTTTTTACAAATTGAGCATTGCCCAAGAGACACTATTCATTGTAGTCACCATACATTTATAAAGTGGTTATGACAGTCTTCCAACAGATGGCAGTAAAGTATCTTAAGAAAGGGGCACCTTTTTCTAGTTCACTCAAAATCACACTCTGAGCTAACAATAGGGCTGCATTTTCTCTACATTGTCCAAAGTGGTGCCAGTAAATAGCAGGACAAAGGAAGTAAGACTGGGCCTCAAGGAACTAAAAAGTAGTTGACAGTCAACACCCACCCCTACCTCCTTCTGTTATGCCCAGGGGCAGCTTCCTGGTACTTCACCTACGCCCAGGGCTCTGTATTCAGAAGGGCTAAGCACTTGGTTTAATGCCCGGCTCTTGCCGTTTTAAAATTCTTCATAATTTTATCTTGGAACTCGTATTTTGTAAGTGAAGTCTTTTGGGACAAAGGAGTGCGCCCATGAGCAGATGCTCTATGAGCAATATGCACGCACACCTGCTGTTCCTTGCTGCCTCGTTCCCATACGGCGTTTCCCATACTCTGTGAGCAGACAATTCTGGTGGGCTAGTGATACCTGGGAGTTCAGCGAAACTAGCATGTTATGTCTACAACTGCATAAACAGAGGTGCTGACTGTCCTGACAGGGTATGCTTTCCCTTCGAACCAGAACTTGCTTCTAACACAGAAAGAAGGCAATGGCGTTCTAAGAAACACAAGTGACCAAGGAACCCTATCACAGTCTTACACAGGTGACTTCCTTGTAGCGATCACCTGCTAAAAATGATGACGTAGAAGGAAAAGGAAAATTAGGGCAACCCATAGTCCCTTCTCCTTTCAGTCCTTCTTTACTCATCAGTAAGAAGGCAGAGACTGTTGGTAGAATGTGCACACATCGGGATGTGAAATAAAAACAGTTGAGTTACTTTCTGCAGCATTTCTACTATTCATGTAAGAATTGAATATATAATGCACGTATGGTAGAACTGTATCATTTCAGAGATTCCACACGTAAATACTCTTGTATTTGCATTTAAAACTGGCACAGCACAATATAAAGAAATATAAGCTAATAATTGACAATTTTAACTTTTTCTTTACTTAGGACAACGTTAGATAGAAAATAAAAACACCATAACACGTCAAGAAGGAGACCCTGGAAGAAAAGGAAAAAAATCTCTTTATTTTACTACCTTTAATGGCATCTTTTTTCCCCCTGCCTTTTGAATAAAGGGCTCTGCATTTTCATTTTGCACTGAGCCCTGCAAATTACGTAGCTGGCCCTGATTATTCGTTTCTGTCTTGCAGAAGCTGGAAAGCTACAAACTCTAAAAACTAGAATTCTGCATGCGAAATGGTTTCCACAAATTACATGCCCTTGAAAGAAATTTGAATGGAAAAGAGAAACAGATGCTATTTTCCTGCTGCTTTCAGCAGTGTTCCATGGGCAGGAAGGATTGTGGAGATGCCAGGGGTCCATCTCCAGCCTTGTGGATGATATGACAGAGTTTCAGTGGCGAAAGTAGCAGGCTCTGTCTTCCAGGATCGAAGAAGCAGCAACGGTTGATGCAGTAGCTTAGATCCTGTCCTAAATTCTGAACCACAACTATGGCGGCGAGTTCTTGAACACAATTGCTGCCAGCTCTGGAGTTTTCTAGGAGTCATTCTTGGATCTTCAATTTACAGCCTGCTCCTCCAAACTTTCCAGTAATTTTGTAAAACCTACAATTCCCTATACTAAGTTCTTCTTTTTTTTCTGCTTAAAATATCTAGAATACAGTTGTTCAAAATCAACTGCCAAACATCACACATTCTTGTGGAATATACCTCTACCATACCCTCATTAATAATGATGAAACTAAGCTAAAACATCTCATCGATTCAAAAAAATGCAATGCACAGCTTGTAAGTATGCATTTACTCATTAAACGCTTTCTTAAAACAAACAAATCCTGGAGTAGTTTCTTTGACTACACTGATCCCCGTCACGATGGTCCCAACTCCCAGACTTCACGTTCAGAGCCTTTTCAACAGCAGTTCTCTTTTTTCAAAGTAGGATTTGAAAAGTCTATTCTGTCAAGCCCTTCTTACAAAGCCTCAGATCCATCCAGGCTTTGACCATAAGTAGAAAAGCTCCAGGCCCAACTTCCACTTCCTGAAGTTAAACAGACCTGACCAGCCGTCTTGCGCCTCTGACTGCACCTCGTCCATGCTTGCCCCACATGCCCACCTGCCTCCTGAGAACTTGTCGTTCCTTTACCCCTCCATTTCTTCAAGCAATACCAATTGCTTGGAACCTCATCAACCTTCCCTCCCATCAGCAAAGGTCCTGTGCCCAAGGAGCTCCCAAGTTAAGAGAAGCAGGAGAGTAAATAAATCAAATAAGAAGGGTGAGCTTTACGAAGAGATCCTCACCCAGACGGGCCTGGAGGCCAGCCTGCGGAGACTAGTCAGGTGGTGACCATCTTCTTGATGAGTTTCACGGGATCTATGCAGGTAGAATCCAGGGCACACAGATCCAAAAGAGCAACAGGTTTTTCTCCAGGACCATGGGGGCTTCCATGACTCCAGGGTTCTGCCCCACTCATCTTGGGACAAGCTTCTGTACATCCTGGTTTTGCATCTTCAGAAGATGCTGGGAGCCCTTGCGCTTCTCCTGGGCCAACTGATGAAAGTGGCCCACGCCCTCCAGAGCCACATCCTTGAGTAGAAATAGAAGCCCAGAGATAGGGAGGTGTAGGAGGCCCCAGATACCTGTTGACAAGGTGGTTGATAGCAATCTCCAACTCAGTGAAATAATTCTGATGAATCTGGGAGCTCATGGTTGATCAGCAACAGGGAACTAAACTCAAAATACCTTTGTTGGCTGGTCCTGGAGGCAAAGAATGGCTGGAATGATGGTTGCAAAGGTTGCAACTGGCAGATAGGTTGGAGGATAGTCAGAGGCTGGAAGAAGGGGCATCCCCAGGTCTGTTCTGTCCAAACACTGTTGAAGCAAGAGACAGATCAGCAGATCACCAGGTGCACTGCTCCAAAGACTATCTTTTAAAATGGTAGATCCTATTATCTGGTGTGCCACTGATGTCCAGAAACACTGCTAAAGCCTCATTTGAGTTTTAGTTTGTTTAATTTGCTGGTTTTATTAAGTAGATGATCATATAGGTTTCCAAATAATAGTTTTATCTTTCCTTTCCAATCTTTACACCTAATATTTCTTTCTCTTTCGTTATAGCATTTGGCCCCTTTTATAGTCACACCCATTTTTGTCCTATACCCGCCCCTTCCTTAGCCCCTAGGCAACAACTAATCTCTATCCTATGTCTATAATTTTGTCATACGGTATAGAACATATTGCAATTTGCTTTTTTCCTTCAGTATAATTCTCAAGATTCATCAACGTTGTACAAATCAATCGTTCATTCCTTTTCTATTGCTGAGCAGCATTCCATGGTATGGGTATACCACAGTTTAACAATTCACCCCTTGAAGGACATCTGGATTGTTTCCAGTTTGGGGCTATGATGAATAAAGCTATTATAAACATTCACATACGTGTTTTTGTGTGGACCTAGTCTTCATTTCTCTGGGATAAATGCCCAGGGATGCAGTTACTGAGTCATATAATAGTCACGGGCTTAGTTGTTTTTTTTTTTTTAACATTTTCCAGAATGGCTGTACCATTTTAACATCCCCACCAGTAATATATAAATGAGTGATCCAGTTTCTCCATACTCTTGTGAATATTTGGTGTTGTCACTATTTTTTTTTTTAAAGATTTTATTTATTTGACAGAGAGAGAGATAGCCAGCGAGAGAGGGAACACAAGCAGGGGGAGTGGGAGAGGAAGAAGCAGGCTCCCAGCAGAGCCAGGAGCCCGATGCGGGGCTCAATCCCAGGACTCTGGGATCACGCCCTGAGCCGAAGGCAGACATTTAATGACTGAGCCACCCAGGCGCCCCACTATTTTTTTATTTAGCCACTCAGATAGGCATGTAGGGATATCTCATTGTGGTTTTAATTTGCATTTCTCTAGCGGTTCATGATGTTGAACATCTTTTCACATGTTTTTTTGTCATCTGTATATCCTTTTGATGAAATGTTTGTTAATACCTTTTGCCCATTTTCTAATTGAATTGTTTTTTTACTATTGAATTTTGATAGTTCTTTATACATTCTAAATACCAGGCCTGTGTTGGATATGTGGTATGCAAATATTTTCTCCCACTCTATAGCTTGTCTTGTCATCTTCTTAACAAGATCTTCTACAAACATTTTTAATTTCTTCATAAAGATCTTATTTTTAAGTAATCTCTACACCCAACATGGGACTCGAACTCACAACCACGACATCAAGAGTCACATGTTCTACCCACTGAGCCAGCCAGGTGTCCTGCAAACATTTTTAATTTTGCAGTGTACTTAACAATTCTTTCTTTTATGGACATGCTTCTGGTGTTAAGTCTAAGAACTCTTTGCCTGTTTCTAGTTACCAAAGATTTTCTCTTATGTTTTTCTCTAGAAGTTTTAGTTTTACATGTCACATTTATGTTTTTTGTTAATTTTGAGTTAATTTATTAGTTTTGAAGTTTAGGTAAAGGTTTTTGTTTTTTGCTTTGTTTTGGGTTTTTTGCCTATGAATGTGCAATTGTTCCAGCACCATTTGTTAAAAAGACTATCTTTCGCTTTTGCACCTTCGTC
The DNA here is from genome assembly GCF_017311325.1 of Ursus maritimus. Classification (NCBI taxonomy): domain Eukaryota; kingdom Metazoa; phylum Chordata; class Mammalia; order Carnivora; family Ursidae; genus Ursus; species Ursus maritimus. The sequence goes on from NW_024424008.1 coordinate 5,064,594, forward strand.
AAAAATCAGTTGAGCATATTTCTGTGGGTCTCTTTCTGGGTTCTCTATCCTGCTTCCTTGATCTATATATCTATCCCTTTGTCAATACCACATTATTTTGATTACTGTAACTATCTAAGTCTCAAAATTGGGAAGATTTCCAATTTATTCTATTTTTTAAGATTATTTTAGCTATTTAGTTCCTTTGTTTTTCCATACAATTTTTAAAATAATTTTGTCTGGCAACGCCTGGGTGGCTCGTCAGTCAAGCACCTGCCTTTGGCTCAGGTCATGATCCTGGGGTCCTGAGATCTAGTCCTGCATCAGGCTCCCTGCTCAGTGGGGAGCCTGCTTCTCCCTCTGCCTGCCACTCCCTCTGCTTGTGCTCTCTCTCTCCCTCTGACAAATAAATGAATAAAATCTATTTTAAGATTTTTTAACGATTATTTTAAAATAAAATAAAGTAAAATAAAATAAAATAAATTTTGTGTGGGGCACCTGGGTGGCTCAGTTGGTTGAGCATCTGACTCTTGATCTCAGCTCAGGTCTTGATCTCAGGGTTGTGAGTTCGAGCCCTGCATTGAGCTACCTGCTAGGCATGGGGCCTACTTAAACAATAAATAATAAAATAAAATAATCTTGTCTATATCTACAAAATATCTTGCTGGGATATTGATGGGAATTGCATTAAACCTATAGACCTATTTGGGGTGAATGGACATCTTTATAATGTTGAATTTTCCAATCCATGAAGATGGTATGTCTCTCTTCCTTTGATTTATCAGCATTGTACTTTTCAGCATACAAGTGCTGTATATATTTTCTTAGGTTTACACCTAAGTATCTAAGTATTTCGTTTTGTTTTGAGTGGCTAGACATTATATTATACTTTTAATTTCTATTTCCATGTGTTCATTGCTAGTACATAGAAATACAATATTGTTGAATTCACTTATTCATTCTAGAAGTTTTTTTGTTGATTCCTTGATATTTTCTATGTAAATAATCATGTCAGGTGCATATAGGGATAGTTTTATTTCTTCCTTTCTAATCTGTATGCCTTGTATTCACTCTCCTACCTCTCAATTCACTAGCTAAAACTCCCAGCACTGTGTTGAATGACACATGACAAGAATGGACATCCTTGCCTTGTTCCTAATCCTAGGGGAAAACATTCAAATTTTTTTACCATTAAGTATACTGTTAACCATAGTTTTTAAGTTAGCTGTTGCTTTTTATCAAGTTGAAAAAGTTCCTCTTAGGGGTGCCTAGGTGGCTCTGTCAGTTAAGTGTCTGCCTTCAGCTCAGCTCAGGTCCTGGTCCCAGGATCCTGGGATCAAGCCCCACATTAGGCTCCCTGCTCAGTGGGAAGCCTGCTTCCTCCTCTCCCTCTGCCACTCCCCCTGCTGGTATTCTCTTTCTCTGTCAAGTAAATAAATAAAATCCACAAAGAATGAAGGAAGGGAAGGAGGGAGGGAGGGAGGGAGGGAGGGAAGGAGGAAGGGAGGAAGGAGGAAAATTTCTCTCTACTCCTATTTTTTCTGAGAGTTTTTATCATGAGTGATTGTTGAATTTTGCCAAATGCTTTTTCTGCATCAATTAATATGATCATGTGAACTGTCTCCTTTAGCTTGTTAATATGGTCGATTGCATTGATTCGTTTTCAATTTTTAATTTTTCTTGTTTTCTGATGTATTTAAAGCATTAAAAATGTTTGTTTTTTAAGTAGGCACCATGCACTTGTGGGGTCTGCACTCAAGACCCTGAGATGGAGTGCATGCTCTACTGACTAAGCCAGACAGACACCCCCAACTATGTTTAAATTAATCATTTTCACTTTAAGTATTTCTCTGGTTGTGTCTCACAAATTTTAACATGTAGGATATTTATTACCATTCAATTTTAAATATTTTATAATACCCTTTATAGCTTCCTTTACTAGACGAATTGGATTTTTAAGTCATCTTTTCGTTATTTTTTTTTTTTACCATTTTTTTAAAAGATTTTATTTATTCATTTGACAGAGATAGAGACAGCCAGCGAGAGAGGGAACACAAGCAGGGGGAGTGGGAGAGAAGAAGCAGGCTCCCAGCGAAGGAGCCTGATGTGGGGCTCGATCCCATAATGCTGGGATCACGCCCTGAGCCGAAGGCAGACACTTAATGACTGAGTCACCCAGGCCTCCCTTACCATTTTTTAAAACTTATTTACTTGTCAGAGAGAGCAGGAGCAGGCACAAGCAGGGGGAGCAGCAGAGAGAGAGAGGGAGAAACAGACCACCCACTGAGCAGGGAGCCCCACGCAGGGCTTGATCCCAGGACTCCAGGATCATGACCCGAACCCAAGGCAGACGCTTAACTGACTGAGCCACCCAGGTGCCCCTTGTCATTAGTTTTCTAACTTCACTGCAGTACAGACCAGACAACAAATATTGTCTGATATCACTGAAATTTATTTAGGCTTCCTTTTCTTTAAAGTATATATATTTTTTATTATTGAAGTAATGTTGACATACAATGTTATATTAGTTTCAGGTGTACAACATTGTGATTTAACAATTCTATGTATTATGCTGTCATCCATTTTTGTAAAGATTTGTGTGTGTTCAGAAAAAGTATGCTTCTTTAGCTGCGTAAGTCTACATGTATTTCATACATATATGTTGCTTTAGTTACTATTTTATTGCTCATATAGTCTATGTTTGCTTATTTTTTGTCTGCTTATCAGTTTCTGAAAGATATGTGTTGAAATCTTCAACTGCGATTGACTTATCCATTTTCCCCCACCGTCTTATAGGCTGTTGTGTTTTATGTTTTGAAGCTGTGTTTTTAATGCATTTACACTTATAATCATTGTGTAGTCCACTCTACTCTTCCTTTTTCCAGTAAAAAATATGCTTTTTACTACTTCTGACATTTCTGTGCTTAAGCTTATTTTGTCAAATGTTAAGACTACTACTCCAGCTTTCTTTGGATTTAAAATTACCTAGTAGAGGCTCAGTTGGTAGAACATGCGACTTTTGATCTCAGGGTTGTGAGTTGGAGCTCCACATTGGGTGCAGAGATTACTTAAAAATAAAATCTTTAAAAAAACATAAAATCTAAAAAAAATAAAATAAAATTACCTGGTGTATTTTCCAAACCTTTCATTTTAAATTTTTGCTGCTTTATTTTAAGTATGCATCTATTGTATTCTTTTTAAAAATTATTTAAGTAATCTCTAACCCCGTGTGGTGTTCAAACTCACGATCCTGAGATCAAGGGTTGCATGCTCCTTTGACTGAGCCTGCCGGGCACCCCTGCATTTTTTTCTTTTTAAGATTTATCTATTTGAGAGAGAGAGAGCGCGCACAAGGGGGGGGGGTAGGGAGTGAAGAGAGGAAAAGGGAGAGGGAGAAGCAGACTCCCCACTGAGCAGGGAGCCCGACATGGGGCTCATCCCAGGACCCTGGGATCATGACCTGAGCCCAAGGCTGACACTTAACTGACTGAGCCACCCAGGCACACCCTCTGTATTGTTTATTTCAATGATTACATGTATCATACTTAGTATTTTTACCTAGTTCTTTGACTTCTTGTTCTTGCATATTAGTATCTTTATCATCTTGAATATGTTTTCATTTTTAAAAGTATCTCATCCAGTAATTCTGCCTTAAATATTGTACGTTGTTCAATGTATTGTCTCTCTTTCATAGTGATTGTCCTTCTTAGGTGTCTAATTACCTTGGTTTATGACTTCATGTTCTTCTAGTACTAGTTACTCTCTGCTTATACGCGTTGAGGAGGGGCTGAAGGGAAGCCACCACACCTTTCTCCGTGAATTTAAAGACAAAGGATGGAATAAGCTCCAGGGTGGAAAGCCTCAGACAAGGTTCCTTTCACTAGCACTCTATTAGACCATGCCTCCGGCCAGGGACTTAACCTACAAGCTGTTGGGAAGAAACCCCAGTGTAAGAGGCATCTCCTTAGTTTATGACTGCCCAGGCCTGGACGGAGGAGCAGGGAGAGAGAAGTGATACTCACCGATTCTTCACCCCGACAGGGATTTGCACTACCCTGTTATTCTGGTGACACAGTGAGTCTGAGTTACCATTTAATGCGGGAAGGGGAAAAATAGAACTTCAAAGCCCCATTGTCTCATTGCCCTCTAATCCTCCACCATGGCTAGAGCCGCTAATACTAGTGAAGACACGCACTCACAAACACATATATGCGCGCTTGCACATGCACACACACGCGCACACACACACAGAGCTAACTAAAGCTTTCCTTCTCCCCAGGGGTTTCTCATGGTATTTGTTGCTGACTTCTCAGATCTGTGCTTCTCTCTGGCTTCCACTGTTTCCCTAGGGTTGATTTTGGGGAGGAAGCCAGCAGGTGGTGCTAGTTCACCATTTTGATAGGAGATGAGTTTTTAAGAGACCGTGCTGGCTGTGGTGTAGAAAACAAGAGTTTAGGAGGGCAGGCTCAGGACTAGGCAGACAAGGAGGTTATTAAGGTATTTCAGGTCAAAGGTAATGATGGACTTGGATGAACTAGGCCGCTAGCAGTAAAGATGGAAGAAATTAGATTCAAGAGTTCTGGAGGTACAATTAGTAAGTCTTGCTGATGAACTGTGTTTAGTTGAAGAAAGAATAAATAATGGCTACCATTCAGCATAAAAAACTGGATGTATGAATGGAGCCATTTTTAGGATAAAGATTGACAGACAAAATTGGGGGACTTTCAGTTTTAGAATTCTGTATTACATATTCTTATTGGATAAAACAGCAAAAGCCCTGAACTGGGTGAGTTCCCAGGCAGGGTCTTCTGCCACTCTCCCCACCTTCAGAACCACGTCTCCCTTTTGTCTCTGTCCCATGCCAAGAAGGCCTATCACAGATGGGCTTCCTGACGGTCTCAGGGTCTCATTTCAGAGTCTCTGTCACTGTTAGGGGAAAGCACATGGCATGTATGACCTCCAAGCTTTCTGCTCACTGGGATCAGTCACTGCAGCTCCTCGTTTCTAATTTCCCATTTGCTGCTCTTTAGTCATCTTGACTTCACTTTCCCTTCCTGTCAGCATCCCAATTTCTTTTTGCCTTAGTCTAGAGGAACTGTATAATCAGGTGCTCTGCTCCCCCCTGGCGGTGTGGGGGGCAAGTGACGACAAGGTGAAGACAACTGTAGTCAGTAGCCTGACTTCCATCCTGCTGAGGCCATTCCAGTGTTTCTAGGTCCTGGCCTCCAGAGGTGCTAATAAATATCCTTTTGTTCAAGCCAGAGGTAGTTTTTGTTGCTTGCAATCAATGAACCTTAATAATAACCACACTTTATGAAGTACCAGGACATGAGTGCAGCCTAGCCCCAACGCCCAGCTTCACCATAACAGTAACAGGTGGGTTAGTGTTGACCCTAACACACCTCCACCCTCCCACTCACAAGCAGCCCTTTGTTTTCTCAGAACTGTCCCTGCCTAGCCTGCTAGGCTTCTCTTTTGTTTGTAACCAAGACTTCCCACACATTCACAGCTGAAGTAAACTGATGTCCAGGGTAGTATTCAGGCAGTATTTTGACCAAAAGGGAGTGTGTTTATTTCCACTGCCCAGAATCTTACTCATCGGGCCTCTGAACTCAATTCCAACTCAAGTCTGAACTGAGGGCTCCCTTCCCAACAAGGTTGGTTAGAATTGTTATCTGAAGATGACCAGTGTCTCACCGAGCTTCTTCTTCACCCAAGTTGGATCCCTAAGAAAGATTAGAGGGCCTCTCAGGTCTTTGGTGGTCTTAGTTTCTACACTTCACTAACAATCACGCTTATAAGGGTTTAAATCTAGCTAGGACTGCTGTTCCAGGATGCATCCCATAGCACCCTTGTCACATGACTTGATGCAAACTCTTCCAAGCCTTACAGAGAGATTTTTCTTCCTTCCTACTTTTGTGTACCCAGAAGCTATATATGTAAATTCTGACAATTATCCATGTTACCAAATACATTTTATGAGGAGTCACGCATACCAGTAGTGACATGAGCATTAGTACCTTTGACACCACACGTAATTCTTGATGACAAATTCTACTGTTTTGTATCCATCACTCTTCTTCATCACTTCCAAAGCCTCTACTTCTGTAACATTTTGGCATGTTCTAACCAGAAGTCCCAATTTTCCTCTGCAATATCTATTGCTATTTCACATCTCCAGTTAACAGCTGCCTATAACCTTGAATTAGGGTTCTCCAGAGAAACAGAACTGAGAAGTGTGTGTGTGTACGTAAAGAGATTTGTTAGAAGGTAGTGGTTCATGATTATGGAGGCTGAGAGGGCTCACCGTGTGCTGTCTGCAAGCTGGAGACCCAGGAAAGCCAGTGGCATAGTTGAAACGCCTGAGAGTCAACGATGTCAATTCTGGTCCAGGTCTAAAGGCCTGAGAAACAGGAGTGCCAGGGGCAGATGATCAATGTCTCAGCTCACCATCAGGGAGAGTGAATTCAACCATTTTGTTCTATTCTGGCCCTCAATGGATTCGGAAAGACTATCTGCTTTACTCGGACCACTAATTCAAGTGCTAATCTCTTCTGAAAAACACCATCACAAGCACACCTAAAAATAATGTTTAACCAGCTATTTGGGTACCTCATAGCCCAGCTGAGGTTGAAACATAATTAGAAGGGCTTATTAATTGGGGCAATTGGGTGGCTCACTCAGTTAACCGTTTGCCTTCAGCTCAGACCATGATCCCAGGGTCCTGGGATCGAGCCTCACGACTAGCGCCAAGTCAGGCTCCAGGCTCAGTGAGGAGTCTGCTTTTCCTTCTCCCTCCCCCCAACTTGTGCATGCTCTCTCTCTCTCTCTCAAATAAATAAATCATAAAAAAGAAGGGCTTATTAATCTTCTGTATTAATTTCAGAGAATTCTATCATACCTGAGCTATGAGGAACCTGGACATTAGAACTCACTTGCTTACTTGTACCAGATGAGAAAAATGAGGTCTAGAGCTTAAACAATATCCTCCTAAAGTCACCCAGCCTAGAAAGTTTTTCCTAAGTAAGGAAAAAAAAAAAAAAAGAAAGAAAGAAAATAATGAAATTGCACTATGATCCACGTTCTAAACATCTAAGCTACAAGCCGTGAATGATCACTTACACACCAGGAAAGCTTCAGCCCTTTTGATTTATTCTACCCATTTTCAAAAAAACTGAAGGGGGCACCTGGGTGGCTCAGTTGGTTAAGCATCTGCCTTCAGCTCAGGTCATGATCCCAGGGTCCTGGGATCGAGCTCTGTGTTGTACTCCCTGCTCAGTGGAGAGTCTGCTTCTCCTTCTCCCTCTCCCCCCAGTCGTGCTCTGTCAAATAAATAAATAAAATCTTAAAAAAAAAAATCAAAGGGAATTTTTATAGAGAAATCAGAATGAACTAGAAACTTAGATGTTTACCTGTATTTACTTACCTCTACAATTTTTTGGACCTCTGCAATTTTAAAAATAGATTTAAGATTCTCAAAAGCCAAGAATAAAAATCAAAGGTCTTTAACAATTTCTTTGGGGGTGCCTGGGTGGCTCAGTTGGTTAAGCATCTGCCCTCAGCTCAGGTCATGATCCCAGGGTCCTGGGATTGAGCCCCACATCGGGCTTCCTGCTCCGCTGGAAGCCTGCTTCTCCCTCTCCCTCTGCCACTCTCCCTGCTTCTGCTCATTTGCTCTCTGTCAAATAAATAAATAAAATCTTAAAAAAAAAAATCTTTGTTCTTAGAGGGGAAAATGTGCATCAGAATTTTGGGAGAATATATTTTTATTCAATAAATAAAATGTTGTTTTTTTAACACAAATACTTCTATGAAATAAATCCCAAGTACTACATTAAAGTTTCTTCAGTACAATTTATTCTTACTACACTTTAATTTGCATTTATTAAGTATCTTGGAAATATTATACTCAAAGTACTAGAACTCCAGAGAAACGCCATTAACTAAGGCGAACAGTCTCAGTGTGTCAGCTTCCTGGTCAGCCTGCTCGCCTCTCCACTGTACATACTTGCTCTCTGGTGGTTATTACTACGTAATTGTCTTCAAGATGCGGCTGGAGCTTGAATCTACATCCGGTATCAGGCCACGTCTGTAAATCCATGAATACAGGTCACTGACTGCGTTTAGGGTACAGTCAATGATGATGAAACTGAAAAAGACTGGCTATTCTCTTGGGAGAAGAAAACACCCCACATAAGTGGCAGCTCAGTTTTCTAAGAAACTCAGAAAAGAATCATCAGCAAAGGGAAAGAATCAATGGTAAGTAAAGGGATAATACTCTGAGAATAGCGTATTATTTACTGGAGTAAATAGGCTTCTCCTGCGTCCAAGCTCTTACTTTTATTTTTAAAAGTCTGTTAAAAATGTACTCAATTACATTTTATACAGTAATATTTAGTGAACGTTATCCAAAAAACTTATGTTTTAAGTTCGTTTGTAAAAATAACAAAAGCTGTATCACTCAATTCCTGGTCAATAAGGAAGGAAGAAAAACCTTGCTAGAAATGACAATAAATAATTTCACACAAAAGGCCAGGTGACATAAGAATAGTATATTAATTAATATATTTTCTTTGTATTTACAATAAATCCATTTGTTAATACTGTGATAGAAAAAATAATCAGTCCACATTATGTAGTAGAAACAGGCTTTGAGGATGACCATTCCTCTCACAATAAAAACATACAAGGATTTCTCCCACAGCTAAAGTACTTTTCAACATGACAGTCTTGGGTGAAGGTAAAACTGACAGTACTTTACCTTATAGATCAGCTATGTCCTAGAATCAAGAAATCAAGGGTATTACCAGTAAGCAAGCAGCAAAAGGCTGTTTCATTCTTCTAGGACCATTTAAATATAGTAGTTACCATGTGAGAATTTAATTTTACTTTGAGTTATAAAAGGTAAAAACACTAAACTGGGTAACTGCATTAATCAAAAGCAGTCCCAAACAAAAAAGCCATCAATAAAAATGAAACAAGGCATTCTTATAGTGTATCATGCATAAAAAGGATAATTACATAATACATACTTTCATGACCAGACCAATAAATAAATGAGGTAAATTTTTCAGTTATTGAAACAAACAAACCATATTTAACCACTTAAGTGTTGCGCTGCCACTGCTTCAGTCTCAAAATATAAAGTAATATAATTAATCTATCATCTAAAACCTGCATACTTTGAATATTTGCTTTTCTTTGATCCCCTTCTGAGATAGTAAAGGGAACTGTGTAACAAAATATTATCTGAATATAAATTATCAACACCAATATAATACAATTATCACATACTCGCCACTTTTATATGCACAGTGGAAATACTGTGAAATCTAGAAAAAAAGATGAAAATAGACCGGCCGGAATTTTAAATTTCAGACTAACCCATGATAATCTAGAACAGGAAAAACAAAAATAAAATTTAGAAAATAGATATAACTTGATATCCTTTCCAAATTCAGTAATCCACCAACATGCAGCTTCTAAACAAATCTATTACCTCAAAGTTAAAAAAAGAAAATGTAAATCTCTTTTGAGCTTTAGTTTTCAAGTTTATGCTCTTAAGGTAGACTAACATTAGCAAGAACTGTAATACCATTTTTAAAAATCTAGAATATTTGCTTTTTTATTTTGTACTTGCTTTCCCTATTTTAGTTATTATTAAGGGATAAGAGAGAAAAATATTAAATTATCAAGTCAAGGGTAAGTATGTATAGCCAGTTCATGAAATATATTAAGTTGAATCAGTTGGATCAAGAATTTCCTACTACGCTGCTACTAAGTATCTGTAGCTACCCTGGAGTAGTAACTTAGAAGGTGTCTATCGTAACTATTGACAGTACTTTTCATAGTATATCAATTTCCATTTCTACTTTCTTCTCTCCATTGCCACTTACATGCATTATTTTAACTGTGTGATAGAAAATTTTATTTTACAAACTCATTTCAATTACTGAAGAGGTGATTTTAACACCTAAACCTGCCAATCCTGAGATGACGATGATGATGATGATGATGATGATAGGAAAACTAAAACCTAGATGATTTCTCACTCAAATTTCTGCTTTAATTTCTTTTGGAAGATGGCTGGCAGAATAGAAAGAAGAGCCAAAATCATTAGAACGAATACTGAGTTCCAGGAAACAGCTTCCCCTGCTGTTGTAAGCTGGTACAGCGTTGTTCCTGCTTTAATCGCTACAAAAGAGGGAGGTGCGACACCTAAAACAAAAAATAAAAACATAAACAATCATTTTGAAAAATAAGATTTTATAATATACTTTATATTCACAAAATTATTCAGAACTCATAACAGTACTGATATTATTCGAACACTTTGTTATGTAATATTTTAAATGATTCAAATAAATCCATATTTAAATTTTTAAAAATTAAATTCTGTGTATAAAATTTCTTATAAGAATATACAGATCTCCATTTCGGAAAAATGTAATTTAGTTTAAAGCTCCTCAGGTTTATTTCCATGTAAAGAATTAAATCTTTTATAACTACCTCTGAAGGATAATGAATTTAAAAATTCAAGAAAATTTTCCAGAAAATAATTTACATTTATCAGTAACTTTAAAAAAAAATGTACTTTGACCCAGCCATTTCAACTGTAGGAAATACTAATGTATATAAGCAAAGATCTAGTCTCAAGGATGTTCATCAATGCATTATAAATAACAAAACTCTGGAAACAATCTAAATGTTCAAGAATAAGATTGAGTAGATTGTCGATCATCCTTGACAGAACATACTTAAAAATGAAGCGGTAGGAGATACTCAGAAAGAGAACGCTACTCAAAACATGAGGAAGAGCAGTTTATACAACAGCATAGGTGGCACAACTACATTTTATTAAAAACCAGAACAAATTGGAAAAATTACTTTAGACCAAGTTGAAGTTAATTAAATCTCTAGGTATTCCACCTGTAAAATAAGGAGATAGGGATAAAAATTCTCTCTTCTGATTCCATGAATGTAACATTATTTTACAAAATCCAAAATTATCCCTGCTAAGATTTTTAAGTTTGTCAATGAATTTTTTTAAAGTAGCAACAAAAAACTGATTTTGATTATTCATTTCAAGACCTAGAAATACTAACTTAAACTTTAACAGATACTCAGTACAAAAGAAATCTGTTCATTTCATTGGTACCTAAACAATTCAAATTAAATTTGATAGAAAACCAGAATACTCTTACTAAAGAACCATCAGAATTCACAAAATATATAAATGAATCTTTACGTCCACTAATTTCAAAATGAAGTGCCAGCTCCTTGAAAGCAAGAACATTTTATCAACCCTTGCTTCTCCTCTCCTGTTGGTAATGCCCATAATAAATACTGATGTAAATAAAAAGAAAAACAGGGGGGCGCCTGGGTGGCACAGCGGTTGAGTGCCTTCGGCTCAGGGCGTGATCCCGGCGTTATGGGATCGAGCCCCACATCAGGCTCCTCTGCTGTGAGCCTGCTTCTTCCTCTCCCACTCCCCCTGCTTGTGTTCCCTCTCTCGCTGGCTGTCTCTCTCTCTGTCAAATAAATAAATAAAATAAAATCTTTAAAAAAAATAAATAAAAAGAAAAAGAAAAAGAAAAACAGGATCAACTTTCTACTGAACATTAAAGTTCAATAAGGGAGTAAATTATTCAAAATGGGCACCTTGATTTTCTTTTCTCTCCACCAAGGGAGAGGACGGAGTTAAAAAAAGTCCTGCTCAAATCTTTATGATTATAAAAATATCTGATAGAAAGTGCTCTTCTTTAAAAGAAATAACACAAAAATATTTAAATCAACACAACCCAACAAACATTTCTATTTATGTGTGCCAGGCTCTGTGCCCAAGAGTTATATATGGTGCTGGCATGTGTGCAAAGAACACGAAACATAGCCCAGCCGGACACTGTTAGGTATGTACACAACAAGTTCTAACACAGCATGAACCAGAGGCCTTACCTAGAAAAGTGCCAATAAAAAAAACTTTCAATGGCACATTTATCACAGGGGATGTAATATTAATAAACCAATTAGGCAGAAATGGTGTTATTCTCAAAAATATAATGTAGTTAATGAGATGTTCTCTATGACGCTCAACCTGTCATAAGAAAGAAACCAGTTAGGATCAAGATAAGGCCAATACTGAAAATAAGTTGCTTAACATAAAATATTTATTTCAAATTCACATTCTCTGATAGCTCAGAATCTATCCAATAGAAATGATCAAAAAAGGAGCCTGAAAATGAAAATGAACTACTTATACGCTCTTCACAAGAGCTAAATGAGATGAGGTTTTTTAAAATTGTACTTATAGCTTAATGTTATAAGACGACTCTGTATCAGCCTATTTAATGCAGCTCAACAATGACACTTTACACCTCAAAGAGCAAAATTAACACTATATATAAGATACACGTCAGGTGACTAATATTTTAATGCCTTTAACTTCCTACAATATAAAGGGCTAGTATAGCACATCACTAAACCTAGCCTCCAATTTAATCTTTATTTTTCTACTATTAGGATATATACTACATGAGTGACTCACTCATTAGATAAATGAGATTGAAAATATATGAAGATATTTACCCAGTTAAATAAAAGCACTGATTATAGTTTATACTTCTAGATCCTGCTTAACAAATAATGATGGTGATTTGCAGCAAAATGCTTAATTTCTCATTTCCTAGTCTGTAAAGCAAAAGGGTAAGGCAGAATGATTTCTACAATTCCTCTGGGATTTAATTAACAGGTTGTTTCTTCTAATTCTTTATAAAAATAAGATTTTCTTAGCAACACTATATCAGACCTTTCTGTGTAGTGGTGCTTATATTTATCATCGCTTGTCTTTGCAGAGATCCTGACTGAAGAGCACAGTCATTTCTACTGATGAAATGTATTTAAGGAGTTGGCTGATACAAGTTTTTCAGTGACCCACTACAGTGTACTGCACCAACACAAAACAGGAGAGGTGTCCAAATACGTGAATGCCTTCACAGACACGCTGACTTCTCTGCTTTGACTGAACTTACTAGGAATGAAGAACTAAAACTACTGTTACAGTACAGAAACTTCATATGTGAAATGATTAACGTTCATTATTTGCCCACCACCTTAATGTACGTCGGTTGGAAGATCATTTTTATTAAAGCCCCGAGTCTGGGTTAATTCATATAGGAATTACACAGTGATATATTGACCTCCCAATTAGCCAAAGAATTACATTACATAACTTAAAAATACATGTTTACCTGTTGTGACCATTTTACTGCTTTCTCTGTTAGGTATTTGTATACAACTGGCCTCCCAACTAAATAGGAGAGCATATAGCAGAATGAGGCACCGAGTCCAGAACACTAGGAAATAACAAGAAGCCATAAGCATTGTGTACTTTTCCGTCTTAGTCACATGGATATACTCACTTAAGGAAAAGCTCAACTAGTATACTTCTTTTGGGTTTAGGGGAGGATACTCTGCATGACATCTCCTATTCAGAGAACAGGAACCCATTTGATCTAGTCCTTCCTCAGACCAAATTATGATTAAGATGAGACCAGCTAAAACTAACTGGCATTTGTGATTAAACTTAGTGACCGCATCAAATAGTTAAGGATAGCATCTAGTCTAAGTATAAAACTTAAAGAGCCAATCCTTTTTCAATTGCTATGCCTAAAAATACCACCCCCAGCGCTGGACTTAACTCATCGTGCCCACCAACACTCTTGGGACTATTTGAATTACAAAACACAGTAAGAAGGAAAGGCTAAAACAGAACCTATAAATGCAATTAAGTCTGTGATGTCCCTGTTCTAAGAAAAAGACAAACTATAACAACCTGCTGATGCAAGGACTTAAAAGATACTTTAACATTAATCACCTCTTAAAACTAATGAGTTTATGCTTACATAGACTGGTGGGACTAGATGCCATCCTTCTCGCTCATCATTCTATCAAAAGCTACTTTTCTAGTCTCCCAAATTCATTTTATATACTTACCAAACAAACAAGAAATAAGGCTAGTGGAAAGGGATAAAGAAACCCTGAGAGTATACTGAGAAATATAGAGCCTGGAATAGCAAATGTTTGCAAGCTGTTAACTTCTAAGTTAAGGATTAAAACATAATAAAATGGAATTTTTAACAAATCAAACATTTCAGAAAAATTATCAATATAGAAGTTATTATAAGATTACATCCATAACTCAGTACTAATAAAGTAAAATTATATCTAAAAGTTTAAAAAAACCTACAACCCAGTTATAATGCCTTTAACTGTAAACCGACCATTTGCTAACATTATCATAAATACAATGCTAATAAGAGTGTGTTACTGAAAGAAAAACCAAGACAAATATCCAACATGTACCAGATAAAGAACTGGGCACTTTGGCAAAAGAAAAGAACAAAAGAAAAAAAAAAAACAGAACAAAGAAGGTCTTCAGTAATCTTATAGATACACTTCTCTAATGCACTGCATTTACTACTAAATGTGTTCAGGAAACATGATTTCCGTGGAAAACTAGGTATATATAGGGTATAAAAATTACTTGTTCCTAATTTAACTTACAAATATTTACCTCAGTTCACTACTCATTTAAAAAAGAATAGGGGTTACAAAATATAATAAAAATCAAAAACCTTATTTTTGGAACAGAACTATGCTTTTTACTACTTTCCTCTTGTTCCCAGTGTTGGTGTGGAGCCCCCTCCCCCTTTAAAAAACCCCTAACATGATTTACTTACAAGTCAGTCAGAGTGAGTGAATTCCCTCAACATCTACCCTTCCTTTAAAACGTCTATCTTCACTCATTCTTCCATTTTTTCCCCTCTAGTTCCCACTTTATTCATGTTTTCATCTAATCTCCTCTTTCTCCTTCCTGGCTTCTTTCATTCTCAGCTTCTTGCTCTTTCCGAGGATCCCTCCTGTAGAAAACCACTCCGCTGCCTATGAACTCAAGCAAACCTAGGCTTTCCTTGACCGAGGTATTCTATCGGGCCACTGCGTCTCATCTTCACTTCCTCACAGAAGATTCTTTCCCTGCCCCCTTGCAACCTGACTTACCCACCCAGTACTCTACCTACTGACACTTTCTCCTGGCCCAAAATAACGACTTTTTCCTATTTCTTTTTTCATTCTGATTTAATTGGTTTTAAAATTACGTTATTTACCTGGTTCTAAAGTCAAATCTAAGCAATGAAGTACGTCTAGAGAAGTTTCACCTCCATCCCTGTATCATCCCTCTCCCCATAGGTAAACACTGTTATTGGCTTTTAAAGATATCCTTTCTTTTCAAAAGAGGATAACAAAATATCTGCATGTGTCTGTGTGTACTCATATAGATAAAACACAGCATACTGACTTACTATTCTGCCCCTGCTCTTTTCATTTAACAACATAGCCTGGAGGTAATAATGCCTTAACAGCAGAGAGAGACATTTCTCATTCTTTTAATAGCCAGAGTCCACTCCAGTGTTTAGATTTACCATGGCTTATTCAACCAGTCCCCTACTGACTGACATTGGGTATGGATACTTCTATTTGAATATTTAAAATTCTGCATGTCCTAAATAAAAGTAAACATTATCTTCCTTTCCCAACCTAAATATGGTCCTCTACCTATTCTCTTTTTCTCAAAAGGCCAAAAATACAAAGCCAAAGAAAGGTAATCAGCAAGAACAAAACTGGCATAATATTGGTAACTACTGAAGCTGGGTGATGGGTACACAGAAGTTCATTATATATGATTTTCTCTACTTTTGTGTATGTTTAAAATTTTCCATAATAAAAGAAACTTTTCTAAGTTACTCAAAGATTTTAGCCTTAGGGAAACAAACAAAAAAGAGATGATAGTGACACTTTTAATGTCATCCACAGCTCAAAAGCCCTCAATGACTACGCAATACCAACTAAATAGTCTAAATTCCATAGCCCAGTGACTCAAAGTCCTCTACAGACTGAGTGCATTGTCTAGCCTATCCTCCTAAACTTATTTCTCTATCCTCCCCTTCACGTACCCTGAACTCCAACTAAACTGGACACCCAATCACTTAACCATGCGCTATGCTTGGCAAGCTCTGCTCTAGACTTGCTCCGACTAGAATGAGACTGTGCCACGTCTCTATCCATAATTCCCTCTTACTCCAGTAGTTGTCCTGCTTTTGAGCTGTCAAAACACTAGATCTGTACTTAGTATATAATTAATAATTAAAACACTGGCTAAATAAATGAATAAAATAAGTAATTATAATGTAAAAAGTCATTTATATTCATGAGTTTGAAGTTAGAGAATACCAAGGAAGGTACTAGTACTCCACTGCTGAATATGGTGGCCACTAGCCACATGTAGCCATGGAGACACTGAAATGTCCCTAGTCTGAGTTAAGATGTGCCAGGAGTATAAAACACACACATTTCAAAGATTTAATATGAAAAATAGAATGTAAAATATCTCAATTTTTATGCTGATTACATGTTGAAATGATAACATTTTGATATATTGGTTCAAGCAAAATGTATTATTTAAACTGATTTCAGATGGGGCACCTGGGTGGCTCAGTTGGTTAACTGTCGGACTCTTGACTTCCGGCTCAGGTCACTATCTCAGGGTTGTGAGATCGAGCCCCGTGTGGGGCTCCAGACTGGGCATGGAGCCTGCTTGAGATTCTTTCTCTTCCTCTCTCTCTAACCCTTCCTACCTCTTTAAAAAAAAAAAAAAAAAAAAGGAAAAAAAAGGCAAAAGAAAAAGAAATTGATTTCCAGTGGCCTTTTATTGTTGTTTTTTTTTTTTTTTTACTTTTTCTAATGTGCCAACTTGAAAATTTTTAAATTACATGTGGTTCACATTGTATTTCTATTAATCAGCACTATATAGTTAAAAGTCCTAAGATAGAGTCTTTCTCTTTGGTTCACTGAGTTTAAAAAAGTACCTTTTTAATACAGAGCTTAAGATTCAAAAGTGAAAACAGAAAATTATGACAACATGGATTTGACAAATTATGTTATAAAAATCTAAAATGAGGTGTGAAAAAATTAAATTACTTATCAAGGCAACAGTTACAATATGCAATAAAACCTGAATTGACAATATTAATCAATATTTAAAATTTAAAACTTTAAACCAAATGTATTTTATAATAATAAAGCCATTCTTATACTTTCAATTCACTTTCTACAGGGCAGTTTATTCATTTCTATTATTTTGCATATGAATATTAAGACAACTAGGCTATAATATTATTACTCCATAGACTGTCAAGATTCATTTATGGTAACTGGTTGATTGACCTCATGCGCGGGCATGCCCTTGACCCTCAGCCATGTATCCCTCCCAAAGCTGAGAGGCAAAATAGGGCAAAACAAGATGACTTTCCAAAGTAAACAGAAACTATATGCCTTGTTCACAAAAACTTTATAAAAGTCAAACGAAAAAAATGAAACACGTTTTTACCTTACCTGGGGAAAATATTTTAATTTATGGTTAAAGTCTATAAAGGCAAAATAACTTGTAAGTCTAACACTATGGTTTTCCCAGATAGGTTCTAAAACAGAATTAGTAGGAAAAGGCGGCAGTTATGGATTTCTTAAAACAGTTAATATACTATTAAATTACTTTACAAAGTAAAGATAAGTGCATAATAATTCTCTAAATTTTCCCTAAATTTGAATTTTTCTCATAATAAATAAATAATGACAAAGTGCCTACATACAGCACACTACCTAAATAAAAATGTATTCTCACTAGACGGGTAAAGGAGTAATGTTTATATCATCAGCAGAAGATTTTGTAAAATGTACCTGTAATAAACTGCTTATGCTGGGAATAACTGGCCCAGAGTGCTTAAGTATACACTAAAAACATTTGTATAAGGAGGCAAGTATAGAAACATACATGTTAAATATGTAGCATCTAATCTAAAAAATATCAAAGAAAAGAAAATGCTACTGAATTTTAGGAGAAAAAGTTTTAGTTGAGAAGTCCAATAACCAAAAGCAATTCAGGAAATAGAAGAAGTCAAAATGGAAATAGTTTGAGAGAAAAAAGAAAAAAAAATAGTTTGAGAGAATTAACAACATAACTAATTTAACTTTTAAAAATAAATGCTGGTTGGGGGTGGTGCCTGGGTGGCTCAGTCAGTTAAACCTCTGACTCTTGATTTCAGCTCAGGTCTTGATCTCAGACCGCTGAGCCTGGCTCCAAGCTCAGCAGGGAGTCTGCTTAAGATTCTCTGCCTCCAGGCGCCTGGGTGGCACAACGGTTAAGCGTCTGCCTTCGGCTCAGGGCATGATCCTGGCGTTATGGGATCGAGCCCCACATCAGGCTCCTCCGCTATGAGCCTGCTTCTTCCTCTCCCACTCCCCCTGCTTGTGTTCCCTTTCTCGCTGGCTGTCTCTATCTCTGTCGAATAAATAAATAAAATCTTTAAAAAAAAAAAAAAAAAAAAAGATTCTCTGCCTCTCTTCCTCTGTCCTCCCCCTCAGGAGGGCACTCTCTCTCTCTCTCAAATAAATAGATAAATCTTAAACAAAAATAAAAATGGTGGTTTAAAAGGGATAATGACACCTTTACAAAATCAAGACATAATGTATTTTTTTTTTAATTTTATTTATTTATCTGACAGAGAGTACACAAGCAGAAGGAGTGGCAGAGGGAGAGGAAGAAGCAGGCTCCCCGCTGAGCAGGGAGCCCAATGTGGGGCTGATCACAGAACCCTGGATCATGACCTGAGCTGAAGGCAGACACTTAACGAACTGAGCCACCAAGGCACCCTGATGTCTTTCATTAACTGAGAAGATTTGAAAATAGGTTGGATTAAAATAAAAAATACAAAAAAATCAGATTAAAGTTAAAGCCCATAAATTAGAAGACTAATCACCAGTAGTATAAGCCATCTGAAAGTATGTAGGAAGAATAAAGTTATTTTCCTGACTAGTTAGTACAACATATATTTTATAAAACAAAGAAATACATACCAATAATTATTTTAAAATTTCATATCCTTTGAATTGACTAATTATTTTCTTAGGATCTTTTTATAAAGAAACCATTAAAAGGAAGTAAAAAATCATGAACATAAGATTCATAACATGACATGTAGAAAAATAAAAAATTAAATACAAATTATATCTTCAAACCTAAGGGAATATTTTTTTAAATTATGCTGTGGTGACTATTAATTCAAAATAACTAAACTGAATTAAAATAAGAAATTAATACAATCATAAATTAAATAGATAAATAAAATAATTATCTTGAATAATACAGAGGAAAGGAAAATGTTTATGATAAGTGAAATACGCAGAATACAAAAGAACTGGTAATAAATATTCAGAAATAATAACTGAGTTGAGGAGATAGGTTTAAAGTGAGAATTTTTTCCACTTTAATTTTTCTATATTTTACTAAATATTACACTGCATTAACAATTTTTTAAAAAGTTATGCATAACAGAACTTTTAAAACTTCTTTCTTGAATAAAACTAGAAAAACTTTTTTTTTTTAAGTAAAAGGATACAAAATATATGTAGCAAAATAAGCTACAAGTACTTGTACATAAAAGGTGTCCTTATATTTGGATAAAACTTTTCCTAGAGCCTTGGCATCATCCATATCTCTGGGAACCTTCATATTCACTCTTTCTTCTCTAAAGAAATAAAATTAAAGTGAAAAATTTTAAAGCAGAAATTTGCCAAGATAATTAATATCAAAATCAAAGCTCAAAACATGAAGTTTTATCCAAAATGATTTGATGCCTTGATCTGTAATATATTAACCATAAATTCGTAAGTTTTAAGTTCAAATGTCTACAAATTATTTGTTTTCAATGCTTTATTATGATTTCATGAGACATGTAATCTATATACAAAAGTTCAGGATGACACAAACTAAATCAGGTTAAAAGCATTTGCTCCAACGCTGCTATAAATTTTGAATTAAGAAGTGAACTACTGATATTAGCATATTTAAAACATATTTAACATCATTTTGGGTAATCCTCATGATAACCCTAGGTCAATAATTAAATACAACTAAAATTAAGTAAAATTTTTGGTGAATTTACAGTTCACATCTTTTCTGGAATATCCCAGCTCAAAATTCAGATAAAAACTGAAACATCTTTCCTTTTCTATTAATTTTACTTTATATTTGGTGCCTTCTTTGGAACTGAATGATTTCTTACTTATAAAAGCCTCAAATAATTACCTTTGTGTTTAATGTATATTGTGCCCATTTATTTACATGATAAAATTTAACTGATCTTGCAGAACAATGACAGACCGCTACCTAAGTTCTATAAAATTGGCAGGTAAACTAAATGTATTTTCTCATTTATAAATTTAAGAACTAAAAAATTCATTATAGGAGTGTGCACATACGTATACATCCGCATACGCACACAGAAATAAGCAGAACATAACAGGCTTATAATAGCATGCTTATATACAAGTCATGTTATCATTCTTAGAGCAGACTGGGAGCAAAGATAACCTCAATCTACACTCTATATTCTTGCCTTCTTCCAGTCAGCTCTTACTTCCTCCTCCTTGACCAAAACCAGAAAGGATTTAAAATTCAATCATACTAATATTAACCTATCAATAGAACATGTTAGCCTCCCAAAGGCATTTACACTGAAGAAATCAAAACACTAAAACAAAAATAAGTTTAACTATAAAATTTCAAGCATAAGGAATTGTTAAAGAAAAGAATTTAGAAGAAAACAGGAAACACCCTGAAATCACATTTCACAGTTATCCGTTACTGCACCGTCTGGCCCTGGTTGAAAGTCTAACTACATTTTAGTAGTCCTTTATGTAATTTAGGATTACACAAGGGTGGTATTACTGTTTAAACAGCTCTGGGATATTTTGCCTTCTTAAAGTGTGTTTCATTTCAGGTCCTTAAATTCAAAAACCTCTGAAAACCAAAAGTTCTTCATACTCTGTCAGCAAAAGTTGACCCACACTTATATAATTATTCATATAATCTTTTATGATGCCCGTTTCTCTGCAAAAATATTACTGTATTTGATTATGGGATGCTGCCCCAGATCCTGCTGGAGGTACTACATAATATACAGTATTTTATTCCATGTAGTCTTTCCAAAATGGAAAAAAAAATTCTGAAACACGTTTCACCCCCAAGGTTTTGACTAAGAAATTTTGGATGTATTGTATATAAGATACACGAGGTTTATACAAAATCCATTTCACTGTGAAAACTACCTATTCAGACCATATCATTTTCATAAAATGGGGAAGAGAAAAAGAGCTAGGAGAGGGAGAGTGGGGAGGTGGAAATGGATGAACAGAAGCCGAAAGAACTTGATCACAAAAAGGAAGTGAGGAAAAAATGGATGGAAAGGGGGGAGGAGGCAGAGAAGAAGAGCGTCAATGTTTTTCAAACCGCAGGTCAATATCTTTCATGAATTTTAAAATAAGTTTGCTTCGTCACTACTGGCATTAAAAAAATAAACAGAATAATTTAGAAAATATCAGAGACCATGACCTGTTCCGTGAAACTTTAACCTAATTTTATATGTACAGATGTATGCAAGTGAGCAGGGGAAAAGGGACAGGCACAAGCATGCAGGATCATGATATAAAAACATTATTTCTTAATGTGGCTATATATATTTTTTTAATTTTGAAAGCCATTAGAAAGATGAGGCTTTAACTAGAGGAGCAGTGCTAGGAAAACCCTGCATAGAAAATCAAGAGGCATATTTGGAAAGGAGTGTTTAAATAACAGTTAATATGGACTTGCTACAAACCATGAGAGCTGATATACAATCACCATGACAGTTCTGCTGCTTAACATTAATTTAACGTTTAATCCATTTTTATCTATAAATGTCTAGGCATTTTTCAGTTTCTTTCTGTATACTTACTCACTAAGCTGAGGAAAATTTTTATATACCAAAAACATAACAAAAGCTGCAGATAAGAAAATGGACACCAATATAAGAAGTGACATTCTTGCTGACCCAGCTTCTGCACAGGCTTTTTCTGAAAGGGGAAAAAAAAAAGGCTATAATTAAGATAAATATTTTAAAAAGATAGTATTCCAAGTCGGCAAATAATTTCCTTAAAGTTTTTCCTCCCCCAAAAAACTATTCACACTTTTGTCCAAAACACTGTTTTAACATAAAATTTTAACTACTATTGTATTTGACATTAACCAGGCATACTACTTTTGGGGGATAGATCCATTTCAGAAGCACGAAAAAAGCAGAACACCAGAATTTGTAGCATTGATTTGTTAATAAACCAAAGGGGAAAGGGGGCATTGCTCTAAATACTATCACTGACTTTCAAATTTGTTTACTTATATTGGGAGCTAACAGCATAGACAGAATGGCCTCTTAGGAAAAATGAGGTAATTTGGCAATTACTTCAACTGTCGTAAGAACTCAGAGATTGACTAATACAACTGGTGAACGTTATACTTTTTTTTTTTTAAAGACTTCAGAATATAGTTGAGTCTCAAATGTTTTCGGTGACTCTCTGAGACCCCAAGAATGGCAAAATTTGTTGACATTCCCTCACAAGGTAATCTTAGCGTTATCTAAAAAATTATATGCAGGGGCGCCTGGGTGGCTCAGTCGTTAAGCCTCTGGCTTTGGCTCAGGCATGATCCCAGCATTCTGGGATCGAGCCCCGCATTGGGCTCCCTGCTAGGCGGGAAGCCTGCTTTTCCCTCTCCCACTCCCCCTGCTGTGTTCCCTCTCTCACTGCCTCTCTCTCTGTCAAATAAATAAATAAAATCTTTTAAAAATAAAATAAAAATAAAAAATTATATGCAAGATAAGAGTATGGAAGGAAATCCAGGAGACAGCAAGCAGAAGAACAAGCAAGGCTGTTTTTACCAGGACGCGGTCAATAGTGGGGAGGCTAAGATACCTTAGTAGTGCTCACTGGGGAAAAGGTAGAAGTGGGTGGCTCAAGTTTTATTGCCTATACTTGCCATTATCCCGTGTATATACTGATAACACTCAGAGGATTAAAAAAATATATGTATGCTATAATAAGGATTATTTTTAGTTCTCTCAGAACTAAATGGATGGATCTACCACTATGCCCGTCCCCTAACTACCGTCTGTGTTAACTTTCACACACACTTTTATGAAGTAACCTAATCAAATGCCTGTACTCTATTCATTAATTTCACAGAACTTTCTTCACAAACATTTATAAAAGTGTATTAGACAGGTGTCACTGCCTGTTCTACTAACACCCTCTTTCTCTGGGAAACTTTTCCATGTTCCCCTTCCCCCCAAAGGGGCTAATCTCATTGGCCCTATTACAGTGTGATTCCAACCCTCTACCCTCCCAAACACAGAAGGCTAACTTGCCCAAGGTTGGACACCTGAGGCAAACAGAAACACTTCGTTATTGACTGACCAAATTTTCTCTTGAAAATTTGAACTAAAACAAAGAGATGCTGTTGTCAAGAAGTGGTAGGTCTTGAGGCTGAAAGGTCAAGCAGTGAAAGCCACAGATAACAACATGGCAAGCCAAAGACATGTACCAGAAAATGTAAGAGGGGAGACTGAAACAAAAACCCGGAGAGCCAAAATGGGAGCTATAGCTAACCTACTCATTGATGTCTAAGTTTCTCACTTCCCTTGAAGCCTGGCTATATTTCATTTCTTGCTCATGGGTGCCGGTCTCTTATATATTTTTTTCTAAACTCTCTTTTTTATTGGTGCTGGTTTAAACTTATTTCTGCTCCTTTCAACCAAAAAGCATTAACTAATTAAAAGATAAATTTCATTTTATCCCTTGTCTCATTATGGTAGTTTTATATATTTTACAACTGAATTAGTAAAATTTTGCTCAGTTCTGTGTTGAACATGGAGCAACAGAAACCATCTAGCTCCGTGCTAGTCAAGGTGTACTGTGTGAACTACCTGAAGCAGCATCACCAGGGAGCTAGCCAGAAACGCAGATTTTCAGGCCAACATCCCAGAACTACTAAATCAGAACCTGAATTTTAATAAGATACCTAGGTGATCTGCATGTACTTTAAAACTTAAGAGGAAACAATAGAGCCCACTTTACCTATTTGATAGGCAAGTAAATAGAAGCCCTAAGGAGGCTGCATTATTAAAAAATAAAATCCTAAGCAACCGAATAGCATAAAGTATATCTCTAAAGCCCTTTAATAATCATGTATAATCAACTCACAATTTCTGTGGAAATACAAGTTACTTAACATTAGTACTTTGATATACTAGATATAAATTATTCTTACCTGGTCATTAAAGCAGAATTTCTAAAAGACAGTATTAGGTTTGTCAAGTTCTAGTATTTTGTGAACACTAAAGTTAAAAAATTTTCTTTTCCAATTTTCTGTAATCTAAACATTAGTTTACTTTGTTATCATCTGAATCTAAAAAAGGACTTTACTTCAAAAACCAGGTCACAAATAGAATCTTACTTGCTCACTTCATACTTCTAAAATTTACTGCAGGAAGGAACAGAATCATAAAATATATAAAAGATGCCTTCAATGGAGTAATAAACCAGGGATGCCTGCCACTGAATACTCCAGTTCATTAATCCACTAATGCATTTATATGCATGCTTTTTTGCAGCACAGAAAATTAAACAGAGACTTTAAACATCTGAGGTGGGTCAAATATGAAAAGGTCTCTGCAGAATCTTATGATAACGAATGCCTAATTGTCCATATCTTTGCCCTGGTTATGAGATCTAATTCAATGTATATCTTGAGAATTTAAGAAATCATATCTACTCACCCTAAAAAGAAAAGAGCAATCAGCCAAAAGTTACAAAAATATCAGTGTGCACTAAAACTAATTCAACCAAAACTGTAGTTTTCTTTTTTTTTTTTTTTAATTTTATTTATTTATTTGTCAGAGAGAGAGAGAGAGAGAGCAAGCGAACACAAGCAGGGGGAGGGGTAGGCAGAGGGAGAAGCAGGCTCTCTGCTAAGCAAGGAGCCGGATGTGGGACTCAATCCCAGGACCCTGAGATCATGACCTGAGCCCAAGACAGATGCTTAACTGATTAAGCCACCCAGGCATCCTCAAAAATGTAGTTTTAAATAGAAAATCTACTAAAACACAAACTTTTCACAAGGCTAAAATGTTATTTTCCTACTTTATTAAAAAAAGAAGTAATCTACTGGAAAAAGAGTAAGAGTAATACATAAACACTGAGGTTTTGGGCATAGTTTTCTATGGCCGGACATCAAAGCAAAGCCATGTTAACACATATACAGTCTGCACAATTTTTCCAGAGGTCTGCTACTTCTTAAAGGCATGCTCCTTTTAAATCTACCTCAAATTAACTTGCTCAGCCTTCACTTTTCACTCACTTCCCTGCTTGAATCAAGTCCAGAGTACAAAAAGGACGGATAATTTAATATTATGGGCATCTTTTCAACTCTTCAAAATCACTGCTTTTTTGTTCTTCATCTGGAAGATATTTGTGGACACAAGACTTACTGCTAAGAATAAATGGCTGATTCCCCACCCCCATTGCCCCACCCCTCTCTTGATACTTTCCTTTAGGGTTTCTACTCTGCAAGGTATGCACTCAAACGTGGAGTTGCTTAGGACTATCTGCTGAGCATCTATTATGTACAAAATGTTTTGCTCAATCTCTGCTTTTAAGAAGCTGATACTACCATTAGCTAGATTCCCAAAGAATGGCACAAAGGGGTTTTGAGTATAGAACAGCAAGATTACTGGGCTGGAGTAATGGAGACAAGATTCACAGAGCAGGTAGAAATTTGGTTGAAGACTGAAAGACGAGAAGAGTTTACAGCCTTCTAACCCATACTGTAGCGAAATATATTTTTTAAGATTTCAACAGGTTATATCATTCTTTTGAATTAAGAATTAGGGGTGCCTGGCTGGCTCAGTTGGTAGAACGTGCAACTCTTGATCTCAGGGTTGTGAGTTTGAGCCCCACATTGGGTGTAGAGATTACCTAAAAATAAAATCTTTAAGAAAAATTAAATAAGACATTTCGCATGTTAGGGGCGCCTGGGTGGTGCAGTCATTAAGCGTCTGCCTTCGGCTCAGGGCATGATCCCAACATTCTGGGATCGAGCCCCACATCAGGCTTCTCTGCTAGGAGCCTGCTTCTCCCTCTCCCACTCCCCCTGCTTGTGTTCCCTCGCTCGTTGGCTGTTTCTCTCTGTCAAAGAAATAATAAAATCTTAAAAAAAAAAAAAAAAGACATTTCACATGTTAGCTCTAAAATTAAACGATAATATTTTCCTTCCCATTATTAATTTGCCAGTCCTAAGTAAGCAGTCACAGGGAAGAAAGGTGTCAGGTAACACTTACCTGGACTACAGAATACCACCCTGAGTGTTCCCTGGGTACACATTTCTCTGACTGCTACTTGTTGTCTTACAGTTGGATGAGGAAATATACAGACATTTGAATAAAATTAACCGCCAGGTTTAACCTGATACCTATTTCCTGCACTCTTTAAAATTAGGCAAACATTTTCAAGCATTGTATTCAACAGTAACACAGAAAACAACGGATAAAAATGCAAAAAACAAAGCGACTTTCAATATTGAAGCTCTCCTTTCTTTCACACTAACTGGTAACTAGGGGTTGTTAGCTATTATGAGTCAACACTTTTTCTTGAGTATAATTTTATTAAGTCCAGAGACTAGCATGTAATATTGATTTAGAGTTCTAAACAGATAAGAGTTGAAAATCTTGTTTTAGTGGTAATTCTATATCTAAATGTATGGCATGCATATTTATAATGTGCTTCCTTCTGATTACATTAGATGTGTGTCATTTAGCATTTAGAGCTATACCCACAACAGTACTTTGTATATTCATTAACCTTCAAATCTTCCATCATAGTAATTCCCAATCTGAATTATCCCATTATCTGCTTTCCAACCTCCTCCCAGGCCAAAGGTACTGTTAGAGAAAGTCAAGATTATGTTCTCTTGGCCTACAGGTTCATATGTTTTTCTACCTTCAATTAAAGTTATCACTGGCAAATAATAATCCTTTCACAGCACTCTCTAAAAGGGCTATTTCAAGTCTCTTCAAGCCTTTAATTCTATCTTCGTCTATTCTCAAACAATGACACTGCCTCCACACTTTAGTGAGCTCCCTAACCTCTACCTCAAGATCTGTTCCCCAAATTATCTTCCCTTTGCCCCTTATCTTTGCATTCAATGCTAACACACTTCCTTTCAGATTTTGCTCCAAGAATTGTCTCTTCTCCATTCACCCTGTATCTTCAATTCTTCCTCCCAAGAGCAACTTTTCTCTAACTCCTAATATGCATCTATCCTTTCTGAAAAATCATAACCTTAATGGCCCTACAGTAGTTCCCTATTTCTCTTATTATTTTCATATCAAAACCTTTTGAAAAGCAAAAATCTTCCTAAATCTGCACAATCTTAGGAATGACTCTTACTGGTCATCAGGTCTACTAGTTCTCAACATTTTCTGAACCTACTTGATCCTACCATGAAGAAGCAAAAGACCCATCTCATTACCGGGACTCTTAACAAGTTTTCATGGTCACAAGAATCTACTACAACATTTTTGGAAGTAAATTTTATTTCAAAGGCTTTAGAAATTTTTTACTATTAAAAATAAAAATGGTAGCAGTATCATCAAGTATAAAGTCAAACAACTAAGATAACCATAAAATACAAATAATTAACTATTAAGAACACACACACAGAGAAAGCATGTTTGTAGGTAGAAGAAACACCACTGCCAATTTTGTATAAATGCTCATTCTCTAAGGCTGATACCCTACAACTGTGCTGCCATTCAATCCACACACCCTCACTCTCATCTAACCACTTTTATATGCTTCCCCCCTCCATTCACTGAAGACTGTGATCAAACTTATACTAAACTTCATAACCCTAAGAGATTCATCATCCATGTAGATGATCCACCCAGCCTCAAAATTCTTAGACCTTCATTTCTATTCAACTTTAGCCACCAACTTCCAATGATAAACTAAGTTCTCACATCCCGTGAGACTGCTCTACCTTGGACGTTTTAAATTCCAGTATGCCATTCCTTGATCACCTCTATTCTTTCCTGAGCTTACGCCCTCCATTTTCTCCCTTCTGCTGGGCTCCTCACTTTTCTTCTTTCCATACCCAGCCTGTATTCTACGGTGTGTCATCTGAAACAGCACCTTTGATTAGAATCCTTACTCTTTTCTTATATCTAATCAAACCCAATATCAGTGCTACAAGTTCACCTTCTTCACTAAGATGGTTGAGCACAAACAGAGAAAAATCATGAGTGATCCATCATAGTGATCTATGTCTTTAGGAAAAGTGACTTAGCCTCATTCCTACTCCCATTTTTTTAGGTGTCAAACATGAATCAGGTTGAGCCAATTTGATATCAGTGATAGGTTCAAGGACAAGCATTAAATGAGACAGTCTAATCAGAATGAATATCTAGACTTCTACTGGTAATCCTAGGAAAAAGATTCTCAAAGTTATCAAGCAAGCATTTAACTTACCTGGACCTTCAAGAGAAATCAACCTTAAGGTAAAGTTGACATTAAAGATATGAAAGAAATCAGATCCTGATGATATCACTGGGCCACTGGTTCCAGACTGAAGCCAGTGAATCCCACTTAATCTCTCAATTTTTTAGTTATATAAATCAATCAACTTCCTCTCAGCAAGGGTTTCAATTGTATTTTCTATTGATGATAAGCACAAGAATCCTGATACATGATATTTGGGTTGAGACTGGCACCAACAAATTATACTAATACCTTGGTTGATGTCTAGTTACCAATTTTAGTCTTAGTTCCCAGTTATCAGTAAGAGCTTCCTTCTTCCTCTAAGCCAGTACCTTGCTCATATCAGATGCTCAGAGTATTTATTGAACCAAATGAGCAAGGAAGGATCTAGAACAGGCATCTGAGAGGGGTTTATTATCCAAGTTTGAACAATGTTGTCTTCTAAAAGCAGTAAAACCAACTTCAAGATGTTTCTCAAACATTTTTGGCTGCAACCAAAATAAGCGCCTTTATATCATGATCTGGTACACGCAAAATCTATGAAACTAAAAAATAAAATTCAAAGAACACTTATGCCCTACTACATGCAAAGCATTATATTTTCTCTTACATTTTTAAAAATGTCTCATCATTACCCATCAAACGGATTTCACACTGCTCACAAGGATGATGAACTATATATATTGAAAAACACGGTCCTACAAGTTCTCTTTTTTTTTAAGTTTATTTATTTTTAGTAATCTCTATACCCAATGTAGGGTTCAAACTCATGACCCCAAGATCAAGAGTCGCATGCTCTCCTGACTGAGCCAGCAAAGCACCCGGTTCTTTTAAATCAAAATGGGAAACTTCTATGACTTGGCTAGTAAACAGATCAGCCAGGACAAATAACACAGAAGAAAATAAATACCCTGGTCCAGGCACCCTTGCAGATAGATTAGATCAAGAGCCTCTTAAGTGCTTCTACTCTTGTCTTGTTTCTTGCCCTTTCTCATCATCCAAGAATTAGACTTTCAGTGTTATTGCCTTGCTCAAGTCTTCACAGTGGTCCTCAGTCTATAAGGCTAAGATGTGAGACCAGAGACTACAGTCATGGCAAAGGACCCACTAAATGTACCAAACACTGCATGTAGCATGTAAAATATTTCAAACATACACACAATGACAACTATTTGTAAAAGTTAGGTAGGTGCGTCAGTTAAAAAAATACAAATTCATTTAAAGTGCCACGGAATTTATAGGAACATTCTATTACTATGTATTTCTCAATCAAGAGTTACTAAATTTTTTTTTTAAAGATTTTATTTATTTATTTATCAGAGAGAGAGAGAGCGATCACACAAGCAGGGGGAGCAGCAGGAAGAAGGAGAGGCACATCTATGGAACATAAGAACTAAGATGATCAGTAGGGGAAGAAAGGGATAAAGAAAGGGGGGTAATCAGAAGGGGGAATGAAACATGAGAGACTATGGACTATGAGAAACAAACTGAGGGCCTCAGAGGGGAGGGGGGTGGGGGAATGGGATAGACCGGTGATGGGTAGTAAGGAGGGCACATATTGCATGGTGCACTGGGTGTTATACGCAACTAATGAATCATCAAGCCTTACATTGGAAACCGGGGATGTACTGTATGGTGACTAACATAATATAATAAAAAATCATTAAAAAAAAAAAAAAGAAGGAGAGGCAGACTTCCCACTGAGCAAGGAGTCCCATGCAGGACTCAATCCCAAGGTCCTGGGATCATGACCAGAGTCAAAGGCAGACACTTAACCAACTGAGACACCCAGACGTCCCTGCAGTTACTAAATTTTTATCTCTTCTCCAAAAGGTGTAATTTTTTTGAAAGCCAAGCTAAATACCACCTGTAATTAACAAAAATTGTTTATCATAATTTGGAATACTGGTTGCTAAGTAGTTACTAATGACATCACATCAACAGCTGATTACCACAAGTAACCAAGCCCCATCATGTAAGGGATCTATGAAATCTTTTGCCCAGAAAACGAATTCCTAACACTAATTAAAGAGAGACAAAGACAGAAACAGAGAGGCAGAGAAGAAAAACACTGGGAATTCCTAATTAACAGGATGGATCAAAAAAGTTCCTCTGCATAGCACTTAAATCCCTCTGTACCGACACCATTTTGATCATGGTCAACCTCATCTCCTACGAAACAGAAATCCTCCACTCCCAACAAATTTATCTCTTTACTGACATAAAGATTGGAACTAAACTTCCAGCTTAATGTTTCCCCCAGCCAGAATCCCCTCACCCTCTCTCTAACAATCCAAACCCTACTGCTCCATGAAGGCATGCCTTCACATCTCCCTCTATCTTCCAATAGATCTGTAGTCCACAGAAGTCATTTGACAGGGGCAACTGGGTGGCTCAGTCAGCTGAGCACCCAGCTCTTGGTTTCAGCTCAGGTCACGGTCTCAGGGTGGTGGGATTGAGCCCCGTGTGGGGCTCGACGCTCAGCAAGGAGTCAGCTTGGGATTGTCTCTCTCCCTCTGCCTCCCCATTCCCACTCCCACACACTCTATTTCTCTCTCATAAATAAAAAATTTTCTTTAAAAAAACAATGGCACAGTCGGTTAAGCATCAGACTCTTGGTTTTGACTCAGGTCTTGAACTCAGGTCATAAGATCAAGTCCCACATCTGGCTCTCTGTGGAGTCCGCTTGACTCTCTCTCCCTCTGCCCCTCCCTGCCACGCTCTCTCAAGTAAATAAATCTTTAAAAAGTAATTGTGCTGAATGTGTCATCTTAATGATAAAATTGGATAAACAATTATAAACGCACTTTGGAGGTTTCAAGGTTTTATTTTCTGAATAGCTGTAGGTTAAAACAACAACAAAAATCAGTAATAAACAATTGACTGCTATCACAAACCAAATGACAATCTTTAGGGATGCCCTATCTGGAAAATAGTTTTTCTGAAAACCCTTGGATTATTGTCACTCTCCATCGCAGCATCTTTAAAACAACGTTCATATAATTTAGAGTGGATTTATACCTAGTAAATCCATTTCTGGGTTTCTGAAGTTATTTGGCCCTACTGTCTATAAGATGGAGAAATACCCAAATACATAAAGCTTAAAAAGCCAAATTAGACTGGAGACATTTTACATTATTTGAAAATAAACTACCATTTTCTGCAGGATACTCTTTTTTTTTTTTTTTTTAAGATTTTTATTTATTTATTTATTTGACAGAGAGAGACAGCCATAGAGAGAGGGAACACAAGCAGGGGGAGTGGGAGAGGAAGAAGCAGGCTCCCAGTGGAAAAGCCTGATGCGGGGCTCGATCCCATAACGCGGGGATCATGCCCTGAGCCAAAGGCAGACGCTTCAAGACTGAGCCACCCAGGCGCCCCGCAGGATACTCTTTTTAAAAAATTGATTCTATTTTTTTTTTTTTAAAGATTTTATTTATTTATTCGACAGAGATAGCCAGAGAGAGAGAGGGAACACAAGCAGGGGGAGTGGGAGAGAAAGAAGCAGGCTCATAGCAGAAGAGCCTGATGTGGGGCTCGATCCCATAACGCCAGGATCACGCCCTGAGCTGAAGGCAGACGCTTAACCGCTGTGCCACCCAGGCGCCCCAATTGATTCTATTTTAAATTTCAGCTGAATGTTAAACATACAATCTTCATATATATAAATATATATTTTTAAGTGTGTAATACTTTATTGTTGATTATACTTACAATGTTGCTAGACAATCTTAAAAGACCCTCTCCTTACCCATCACTGGTGGTGGAACACATCAGTGTAAGCTGAAGACAACTTAATGGACATTTGTTAGGATCTCTTCAAGTTTATGGGCTTTTTAAAAAGCATTTTAAAAGTTTAATCATTTCAGCTGTTGAAAAGCAATGAAAAATTCTATGCCAAGATGGAATTACAGTATTTAGTTTCTAGGTATACTCTCTTTTAAAATAATATTTGAAGTCCTGAAAAATGGCAGAATGGTGTAATGCAAAAAAGCTTGCGAATGAGAGATCTCAGTTACAATAGCAATTGCTAATATTTATTTAGCCTGCACTTCACATAAGCCATTACAATAAATGCTTTACATCAATTATTTTGTGTAATGCACATGGCAAGCTAAGCAAATACTATTATTACTATCATCTCTGTCACCCCCACTGTACAGTTTAGACACTGAGTTCTGAAAGATAAAATACCCAAGTCGTAAGTGGTTGAGGAGGGACTCACACCCAAGTGTTCCTGCCACTTGGAAATCGCACCTGTACAGAGTTAAATCCTTGCTCTTAACTACTACTTGACTAATTTGGCCTTGTGACTTTACGCAAGTTCCATATCCACTCTGGGCCTCAGTTTCCTCATCGGCAAAAATACAGTAGGATTGCTGAAGTTCCTTCCAGTTCTGTCTGGTCAACCTTACACCCTCCCTGAGCTTCAAACAAGCCAGTGTCATTAGCTCTTTTATTGAATTCAACTACACAGCATTTACGACGCACCTCGTAGGTGGTGTCCGGCCTTGTGGTGGCCAGCGGCCCAAGCCAGGTCCCCCACCCTCTCAGCTCCCGCGCCCCTGGGTGCCAGCAGGCCCCCTTCCCCTCGCAAATCCCCGGGGCCAACCGAGCTCCTTTCCACCCCGAAACCCCTTCGGCACACTCCCGCCTCTGGGCCAGCCCCAGCTCTGGTTCCGGTTCTACTCACCCTTCAGGTGGTCTCCGCTGCCCTGCGCCGTGAGACCCCGCGTCCCCGCTGCCCTGTCCCCCACAGGGGTCGTGTGGAGTGCCCCCGTCTGCGATCGTTCGGAGACTCTGCCTTTCGCCATGGCTGCAGCAGGGAAGGTGGAGGAAGACGGGTGATGCCGCCCTCCCTTACCAACAACTCTGCCGCAGGCTCCTTTCAACACCCAGGGGCCACAGCCACAGCCACTTCCGGGGCGACCACCTCACCTGAGACGACCTCAGCCCCGCGAGCAGCGACGCTCGGCTGAAACCTACAGCGCCCACTCGGACTAGACTCCGCCCCGTACCACCCCCGAGCCTCGCGCGCTCGCGCTCGCCCAGTAACCGCGAGACGTGTCAGGGTCCTGGCCCTCCCCATTCACTGCCCCGCCCCTCTTCGCGACTGCAGGGAGCGTGCGCAGTGGCGGCACCGGAGTCCCTTGCTGTGGCTGGAGGACGCAGGCATCTAATGCGCAGCTTTAATTATCCGGAAGTGCGGTCCGTAAAACTTCAAACCCTTTGTCCCGGCCGCCGGAAGTGCCCGCGAGTGATTAGTTGGCGTTTAGCGGCGAATGCTGATTCAGCTTGCTGACTTCAACGATTCCCCAATCTTCTGTCTTCACCCTGGAGGGTCTAGGTGATGTTCGATCTGAAAATGTAAAATACACAGCCTGAGCCGAACTTACCGAGTTTAAGGAAAGTGAAGGCTCAGAGAGGAGCTATAACCTGTGAAGGTCACAGGGTGGCAGAAATGGGTTTAGAAGTTTTCCCTGTTCATCACCCTGCCGCCCCTCTCTAGTAAACCCAGGTCAATTCGTTTAGCTTTTCCTTTCCTGAGCCCAAACGTGCCGTTTTTGACTGTTAACTTTTTACACTCTGAAATCTCGGAGCAGTGTTTAGCTTACTCATTGGTGAGTGTATTGGAATTCCCTCTTGAAAGCAACTTGGCAGTCTGTAGAAAAATACTCTGTTCCTATCCAGTAATTACATTTCTAGGAAACTATTCCATGGAAATGAGAATACAGAGGAAGTTATTCCTAACAGCATTATTTATTAGTATAATGGTAAATGTGGAAGAAATCTGATAAACCCAAAACTAAAGAATGGTTGAGGAAATTACGAGAGATTATTCAAGGGAACTGTTTCAGGTACACAACCTCTGCCTACTTACATTAAGACCTTCAGTGAACGCTCTGAGAGGTAGCTCCCCATTTTATTTCCTTCATGGTTGTCATTAAAAGCAGTAGTTATTTGGATTCTTTGTTTAGTTTTCATTGTCTGCCACCTCTCACAATGTGAGCTCTACTAAGGTAGGATCTTTTTGTTCACCATTGTAACCCCCCAGCAGCTGACAGAGCGCCAACACGGTAAGTGGGCATTCAATAAATTCATTGACTAAATTTTCAACCACAGAAAATTGTATTTATGAAGGGACTAATAATGTGGGCAATGCTCATTCAAAAATAAAATCAAATTTAATAAAAATATTAAATACGTAAGCAAGTAAATTTATATTTTTAGGATAAAGTTTTTTTGTTTTGCTTTCATTTATTTTAATGTAATTTCTATGCCCAATTTGGGGCTCAAACTCACTACCCCAAGATGAAAAGTCGTATATTCCACCAACTGAGCAAGCCAGGCACCCCAGGATAGAGAAAGTCTTCAGTAAAACAAAACTATTTTTAAACATTTTATATATTTTACTACGTAAAAAAATTAAAAGTAAGTATAACAAAAACACCCAGGGGGGAAAAAAAAGAAAAGAAAAACCTTCCAAACCTAGGGAAAAGATACTACCACATAAATAAGAATTGCTACAAACTGTAGCTTCTGGCTGGCTCAGTTGGTGGAGTGTGTGACTCTTGATCTTGGGATCATGAGTTCGAGCCCCAAGTTGGGTGCAGAGATTAAGTAATTGAAAAAAAAATTTTTTTAAAGAATTACTACAAATCAATAAGAAAAGCACAACTAACAGAAAAATGAAAAAAGGATATGACTAGTCAGTTCACAGAAGAAAAAATTGAATAGCCAACAAATCAGGGAAAGATGAACAACCTCATTTATACGGTATGATAACACTGAGAGGTACATAGAATGCAATAGCAATAGAGAGTGGTATCTAAATTAGAGTGGGTTTCAGTGAAGGTCTCCTAGGTAGAATGATTCTTAAACTGATTTAAAGGATGAGTAGAAATTAACAAGGGAAGGAAACCTTTGCAAAGGCTAGAAGCTACTGCTAATCTTTGAAAAACAAGTGGAGGCAAAGAGTGTGAGAATGGAAAGAAATGAGATGAGGGAGATAAGACAAAAGACACCACAAAATGCTAGAAGTTTGAACTTAATCCTCAAAGAATCTGGTCATCGACTGGAGAGGGACATACTAGGATTTGTATTTACAAAATTTATTCTGACTTCTCAGTGATAGAATTGAGGAGAAAGAAGGTAAGAAATTATTATAATCCTGGACTGACCCAGGGTAATGGACTGGAAACAGATCTAACATCAGATATAAGATGATGCATGAGAAAAACTACCTTTAAACTTTCATTATTTTAATTACATTAGTAAATACATAGTCATTTCAGAAAAATCGAAAAAGCAAACTATCAGAAAAACAAAAATCATATACTGTCATCCATAGATAATCATGATATTTGGGATTTATCCTTCTGAAATATTAGAAATGTTAAGAAAGTAGAACCTAGGGGACTAATGCCCTAATTAGACAAGGATACTAAGTGAGAGGGAAGAGACTAGTGTTTAGAGAGCTTCGGATTTAGGAGGCTGTGGGGAATATTTGTGCCTAAGAGATTAGAGGAGGAGGAGTCATATTGGAAGGAAAGGGGTGCTGAATTTTGTTTTGGATACCCTCTATCTAAATATCCTCACTTCCTGACTTCTTCCACCTTTTCTCAGCTAAAACTACTCTCATTAATGGTCACCAGTGGGCTTCTTTCCATTCAATTCAGTGGTCAGTTTTTAGTCATTTGCCACCTCTCTGAATTGTTTAATATATTAACTGTGCCCTCCATGGTTTCCATGACAACTCTGACTACTTAGTAGATTCTTGAAGGTAATTCTTTTCCCCACCTCTTAAATGCTGGTTATTTCCCCCAAGATAGTCACTCTCTTCTCAGTCTACAGACTTTTTCTAGGCAATCTTGGCCATGATTTGAGCAACCACTAATACATACATAGAGGACAAATAAATGTTTATGTCAAACACCAGAATGTTACATATGAAGCTTATTTATACCAGGGTGTACCACACACACACTTCAAATTCAGAACATCCAAATCTGAAATCAGTATCTTACCTCCCAAATTTTACCCACTCCCTATATTCACAATCTTGGGAGATGATACCATCAGCTCCCCTTTTGCTCAAGCAAGAAACCCAAGAATTCTCATTTCACACTTATTAAATTCAACTTGGTTTTTTATTTTTGTTTTGTTTTGTTTTGGGGGGGAAGGGGCAGAGGGAGAGGAAGAGAGAGAATCTTAAGCAGGCTCCAAACCCAGCCTGACACGTGGTGCAATTTCATAACCCTGAGATCGTGACCTGAGCTGAAATCAAGAGTCAGACACTTAACTGACTGAGCCACCCAGGCACCCCTCAACTTGTTGAATGAATAATGAATGAATGAATGAATGAATGAATTCCTCCTTGTCTTTCACACTCACATCCAGTCAAAATCTGGGTCTAGTCGATCTTCATCTCCTTACCCACTTCATTCAGATCTCATGAACTCTCTTCTCATTTGCCTCTAAGCCATTTTGCATGTTACCACTAGATAGGTCCCTAAGAGATAATCTTGAAGCCATTCATGATCTGAAACAAGCTCAAATGCTCTAGCTGACTCTGAATCCAACATGAATAAACACATCAGTGAATAAAAGAAATCATCCTGAACACATATACCCTAAACATACCATACTCATTTGTGCTACTGTGCCCTTGCATAAGTTATCCCACTGTCTTAAATATCTTCTCCCCAGTGTTTCCCAATGATCAATTACTGCTTATCCTTGAAGAATTTCTTCAAGAATACCAGTCCTGATTGATAGGTACTTCCTCCCTGGATTTCCTCTATTTTAGCAATTATCTAATTATTTTCTAATTGTTTACTTATCCGCCACCAGACCATGAGTGCCCTTTGGTGATCCAGCACAGTGCCTTTTTCAACATGTTTTTACACAATGAATGCTTTTGAGATACATGAAAACTCTCCAATTATCACTAGATAATTAAATGTACAAGTCTGTTGCTCAGCAGAGATTAAAACAAAGTCTGATGTTGAAAATATTGACACTTTTTTAAAAAAGGAAGACTGAGGATGATAGACCTGCACCAGCAGATCTAAAAAATATTATAAAGCTACAGTCATTAAAACAAAGGTATACTGGGGCAGGAAAAAAACCATATAAATAAATGAGATCAAATAAACTTATATAATTACAAGGATTCGTATATGATAAAGGAAGCATTTTAAATCAGAAAAAGAAAAAGAGAGATTACTCAGGGGAGCCTGGCTGGCTCACTCAGTGAAGCATGAGACTCTTGATCTTGGGGTTGTCAGTTTGACCCCTGCATTGGGTGTGGTGATTATTTAAAAATAAAATCTTAGAGAGAGAGAGTATTCAATAAGTGGTACTGGGATATTCAGCCAATTTTTGAAAAGTCAGATACCTGTCATACTATATACAAAACTATCAAAATTTTTTTAAGATTTATTTATTTATTTTAGAGAGAGTGTGTGTGTGTGCACAAGCAAGGTCGGGGAGCAGCAGAGGGAGAGAATCCCAAGCAGACTCCCCCAGTGAGTGTGGAGCCCAACATGGAGCTAGATCTCACGACCCTGAGATCATGACCTGAGCCAAAACCAAGAGTTGGATGCTCAACTGACTGAGCCACCCAGGTGCCCCTATTAAATGATTTTGAAAGCTTTGAATTTAATAAACAAAACTATGAAAGTACTGGAAGATAAAATAGAAAAAATGTTTTGGTTACCTTGAGCAAAAAAACTTGCTTAGTATAACCAATAGGAAGCCTCTGATTTTACCCGCATGCAACCCTTAAAAAACAGAATATAACTTTGTCACACACCCAAAAGAAAATCTTCTGTACAAAACAATAATAAACAACATAGAGTTTACTGAGTTGTTTGTTTTTGTTTTTTTAGTTACGTAGGCTCCATGCCCAAAGTGGGGCTTGAACTCATGACCCTGAGGTCAAGAGTCGCATGCTCTACCGACTGAGGTAGCCAGGGACCCCTAGAGTTTATGGAACTGTTTGAAGAAAGACAGAGAAACAGTTAATAAATTCCTTTAGACATTTCTTCTTCCCTCTTATTTTTAGCGCCTCCCTTTTTTCTCCTCCCTCCTTATCTCCAGAACAAACAATCCTTTTCTGCTTTTAATCTTGACTCATAGACCCTGGAGGCCTAGCTTTGGGGCAAGTTTAGAAAAGTCTTTATCTAATAAAATTGAAGAATTTTTTT
The DNA here is from genome assembly GCF_017311325.1 of Ursus maritimus. Lineage (NCBI taxonomy): Eukaryota > Metazoa > Chordata > Mammalia > Carnivora > Ursidae > Ursus > Ursus maritimus. The sequence continues at coordinate 5,103,299 of NW_024424008.1, forward strand.
CAGAATCTAAAATTAATATCAGAATAGGAAAAACATTTATTTAAGTATATTATACATAAAGAAAAGTTGACATAAGTTTACGGCTTGCTGAATGTTCACTAACTCAACATGGGAGCCCCCAAATCAAAAATAGAACATTACCAATACCAGAAGACCCCATACTTCCTTCCAAGTCACTATGCATCCTCCCTATGAGAAAACACTGGAAAAGCCTCTTAAAATATGATGTAAAACCCAAAAGCCAATTTGAGATTTCCATGTCTAGCCAAAGTAATTGCACCAGACCAGTATTCCCACTGCAAACAACTAGAATATTGGAGAAAATATCTGAAACACTGGTTTTAGATATTGAACAATAGTCAGGGACTATAATCTTTGAGAGAAGGGAAACAAATAAGACAAGCCTCATGATCACTGTGGCTTCTGCCTAGAGGCACTTTCTGGACCACTGCACAAGAAAAGGTAATCCAAAGAGAGCGCAGTGGTGTTACTGAACCAAGGAGAAAAGGACTGGAGTTCAAGACTATCAGTATGGCTGGAATGTGCAGGGCAGGATACCAGAGAGGAGTAAAGAAGAAGCTCTAGATAGCTGCATAGGAGTCTGTTTGGGTCCTTTTTTTTTTTTTTTTAAGATTTTATTTATTTTTGAGAGAGCATGTGCATACCAGCGGGGGAGAGAGGGGCAGATGGAGGAGCAGACTCCCCACTGAGCAGGGAGCCTGATGCGGGACTTGATCCCAGGACCCTGGGATCATGACCTGAGCTGAAGGCAGACGCTTAACCGACTGAGCCACCCATGCACCCTCTGTTTGGGTCTTTTGTTAAAAATCTACACAGCCAGGGTGAGGCTATATAGGTAGAGTGAAGAACAAATGCTGGAGAAATTACAAGTGCTGGAAAGCTATGAGCTGAACGGAGATACCAGAGTTCACACCGGGCTAGAAGACATTAAAATTCCAACCAATCCACCAACGTGGAGAAGGGCAACCCTATTGGGTTCCTGCCCTCCTCAAGAGCTTTGTACTATCACTTTGCTATCACTCAATAAACCTTGCTTTGCTTCCCACCAAGACCAAACAAACACAAAAAACCAAAAAACAAAAACAAAACAAAACAAAACACCAAAGTGGAGAAAATTTGTTAACCATACTGGGCATTCAGAAAAGACCCCAGAAAGGCAAAGCCTAGGCATTAGGGATAATCCAACCCTAGAGAAGAGTCTGTTTCAGACACACCCTAATAAAGATTACAAACAAGATTCAAAGGATTAATTTGATGCACAAGTAAGTTAACTGCCTACCAGAACAAACCTCAACATTGCTCAAGGTACAATTTTTTAAAGAGAAAATAGGGGGACACCTGGGTGGCTCAGTCAGTCAAGCATCTGCCTTCGACTCAGATCATGATCCCAGGGTCCTAGGATCAAGTCCCACATTGGGCTCCTTTTTCAGCAAAGAGCCTGCTTCTCCCTCTGCCTACTGCTCTCTCTCTATGACAAATAAATAAATAAAATCTTTTTAAAAAATTAAAAAGAAAATAGATGCACCTGGCTTGCTCAATCTGTTAAGCCACTGACTCTCAATTTCTGCTCAGGTCATGATCTCAGGGTCCTGGGATAGAGCCTGGCATCTGGCTCCACACTCAGCAGAGAGTCGTCTTGAAGATTCTCTTCTATCTCCCTCTGCCCCTCCCTCCAATCTCTCTCTCTCTCTAAGATAAATAAATCTTGAAAAAATATATTTACTAAATAAATAAAAAGAAAATCAAATTCTATAGCATGGAATCCATCACATTCAGCCTATAATCTAAAATTAATAGACATTCAGGTGCCCAGATGGCTCAGTCAGTTAAGCTTCTGACTCTTGATTTGGGCTCAGGTCATGATCTCAGGGTCATGAGATAGAGCCCCACATCGGGTCCCACACTCAACGGAGAGTCTTCTTGAGATTCTCTCACCCTCTCCCTCTCCCTCTGCCCCTTCCCCTACTCATAGTCTCTCTCTCAAAAAAATAAATATACGTATTTAAAATGTTTAAATGAATAAATAAAATTACTAGACATTCAAAGAAGCAGGAAAAGGTGATCCATAATCAGAAGAAAAATTAATCAATAGAGAGAGACCCAGAAATGACTTTTTTTTTTTAAAGCTATCATGAATATGTTCAAGGACTTAAAGGAAACCATGAGCATAATAAGGGAACAAATGAGAAATATCAATTAAGAAATGTAACCCATAACACAGAACAAAATAAAAATTCTGGAAATAAAAATGCAATATCTGCTATGAAAAATTCATTAGATGGATTTAACATCAGACCAGACACCATGCAAGAAAAAAACAGTGATCTTAAAGACAGGGCAAAAGGATCTCTTCAAACTGAAGCAGAGAAAGAAAAGGCTGAGTCTAACATAAGCCTAATTAGAACTTCAGAAAGAGAGTGGATTCTTTTGGGTTTTCCATATAGAGTATCATGTCATCTGCGAAGAGAGACATTTTGACTTCTTCCTTGCCGATTTGGATACCTTTTATTCCTTTTTGTCGTCTGATTGCTGTTGCAAGGACTTCCAGTACTGAAGAAATAATACCTATTCTCCTAAAGCTATTTCAAAAAATAGAAACAGAAGGAAAGCTACCAAACTCATTCTATGAGGCCAATATTACCTTGATCCCCAAACCAGGCAAAGACCCCCTCAAAAAGGAGAATTACAGACCGATTTCCCTAATGAATATGGACGCCAAAATCCTCAACAAGATACTTGCTAATAGAATCCAACAGTACATTAAAAGGATTATCCATCACGATCAAGTGGGATTCATACCTGGGATGCAAGCGTGGTTCAATATTCGCAAATCAATCAGCGTGATACATCATATCAACAAGAAAAGACTCAGGAACCATATGATCCTCTCAATCGATGCCGAAAAAGCATTTGACAAAATACAGCATCCTTTCCTGATTAAAACCCTTCAGAGTGTAGGAATAGAAGGTACATTTCTCAATCTCATAAAAGCCATCTATGAAAAGCCTACTGCAAATATTATTCTCAATGGGGAAAAGCTGGAAGCCTTTCCCTTAAGATCAGGAACACGACAAGGATGCCCACTCTCGCCACTATTATTCAACATAGTACTAGAAGTCCTTGCAACAGCAATCAGACGACAAAAAGGGATCAAAGGTATTCAAATCGGCAAAGAAGAAGTCAAAATGTCTCTCTTCGCAGATGACATGATACTCTATATGGAAAACCCAAAAGAAGCCACTCCCAAACTATTAGAAGTTATAGAGCAATTCAGTAACGTGGCGGGATACAAAATCAATGCTCAGAAATCAGTTGCATTTCTATACACGAATAATGAGACCGAAGAAAGAGAAATTAGGGAATCCATCCCATTTACAATAGCACCAAAAACCATACGTTACCTTGGAATTAACTTAACCAGAGACGTAAAGGACCTATATTCTAGAAACTATAAATCACTCTTGAAAGACATTGAGGAAGACACAAAAAGATGGAAAAATATTCCATGCTCATGGGTCAGAAGAATTAACATAGTTAAAATGTCCATGCTACCCAGAGCAATCTACACTTTCAATGCTATCCCGATCAAAATACCGATGACATTTTTCAAAGAACTGGAACAAACAGTCCTTAAATTTGTATGGAACCAGAAAAGGCCCCGAATCGCCAAGGAACTGTTGAAAAGGAAAAACAAAGCTGGGGGCATCACAATGCCGGATTTCGAGCTGTACTACAAAGCTGTGATCACAAAGACAACATGGTACTGGCACAAAAACAGACGCATAGACCAATGGAACAGAATAGAGAAGGCAGAAATGGACCCACGGCTCTTTGGGAAACTAATCTTTGATAAAGCAGGAAAAAACATCCGGTGGAAAGAAGACAGTCTCTTCAATAAATGGTGCTGGGAAAATTGGACAGCTACATGCAAAAGAATGAAACTTGACCACTCTCTCACACCATACACAAAAATGAACTCCAAATGGATGAAAGACCTCGATGTGAGACAGGAATCCATCAAAATTCTAGAGGAGAACATAGGCAGCAACCTCTACAACATCGGCCAAAGCAACCTTTTTCATGACACATCCCCAAAGGCAAGAGAAACAAAAGATAAAATGAACTTATGGGACTTCATCAAGATAAAAAGCTTCTGCACAGCCAAGGAAACAGTCAAAAAAACTAAGAGGCAGCCCACGGAATGGGAGAATATATTTGCAAATGACACTACAGATAAAGGACTGGTATCCAAGATCTACAAAGAACTTCTCAAACTCAATACACGAGAAACAAATAAACAAATCAAAAAATGGGCAGAAGATATGAACAGACACTTTTCCAATGAAGACATACAAATGGCTAACAGACACATGAAAAAATGTTCAAAATCATTAGCCATCAGGGAAATTCAAATCAAAACCACACTGAGATACCACCTTATGCCAGTTAGAATGGCAAAAATAGACAAGGCAAGAAACAACAATTGCTGGAGAGGATGTGGAGAAAGGGGATCCCTCCTACATTGTTGGTGGGAATGCAAGTTGGTACAGCCACTCTGGAAAACAGTGTGGAGGT